>NC_036625.1:963099-1308349 GCF_900079805.1 Fusarium fujikuroi IMI 58289
AACGGAGTGCATACTCGCAAGAGCCTGAATAAAGGAATTTCCATATTATAGACCAAGCGAGTCTATAGAGGCAATTAGGAGAACTTGCAGGAGGTCGAAAGACCCGTAAATCAGCATCCAGTGTCAAATATGAGTCCACAGTTGCTCCTTTATACAAGCCGCAGGAAGCAAGACAACATCAGACTCGAGAAGAGGATGCGAAATTAAACTTGCCAAACGGGCCCCCAAGTTATAAAAATCATTTCACCATTTGTGATTGAGGTCCTCAGTTTTATTGCTCCCTAAATCCGTCAATAGGACATCTAGTAAGAAGCTTTGTTCAACAGGAATCCTTTCTTGATCGTAAGTCCTCCTGGAGCACTCAACCTCGTATCTTTTTATCGCCACTAGCAATGCAAAGCTGAAGGAAGTCCAGATAACTCAAGGCAACAAAATCGATTGTTCACATGAACAAATCATAAAGCTGGGACTACCAATCATGCCAAGAGGGTTCACACAGCTGAACGACTACAGCCAAGGTATGGCAAAAAATGAAAGTTATGCTGAAGTAATTATCGGATATGCTTCGAGAAATAATACCATACTCTAGGCACAGCCAATGGAATCGATGGTGTCGCGTGCCTACCTTAGCCCTTGATATGAGGTGTCAAAATAAACCTAGTAAAGAGTCACCTAAGCTTAGATTACATTTGCCTGAATATTTTTATCGCTTATGGTCAAGATTCTGAGTTTTCTTTTCTTTCCAAGCTTTGGTACCTATGGCTGTAGGATAGAGTGTGCCTGCCTGCTGGGCTGGAAATTAAGCTGCTGCTTCCTCTGTGCCTGCCTGCGAACAGTGGAACCTTCCGCTGGTGCCTGGAAATTAGAGCTCCACCTTCCTATGATTCACGCTCAGATTGGCCTTGATGCCTTAGGTAATACATCAAAGTGATCCGTGCGCGAGTGATCTCTCCCAGCTATAAAAACCCGGCTTCCTCCCACCCATTCAGTCTTCTTTTTTCCTTTCCTCTCCATCCAAGTGCATGGGCGTTTTCCTTCTCCGTGAAGCGATAAGCTGAGAGAGGAATTTTGCTAGTTGAAAACTATACACTGACCGCTCCTTGTTGGGTTCGCCTGGCAAGGGAATTTTTGGAACTTTCATTTTCTTTCATTGCGACCAGTCCTTGATGGACTGCCGTGAAGAAGGAAGCTCACGACTGATGAATGATGGCCTCTGACCAGTTTTCTCCCGAAGCCTAACGTTATGCCTCGCGTCAATGTGAAATTGATCCGCCCAAGGCCAATGTGACGATGGTAAATGCCAAAGAAGCCTGTACGCTAAACTGAACACTTCTTCCGGGATTCATGCAACGTGGTGCTGCACCCTTTGATGCTTCAGATTTTCCTTGAGCGCATTGTGATGTCAAAATGCGACGCGATGTGAATCCTGTGGCGCGTGCGACGTTGAATTGATCTGATGTTCGCGAAAGAAGCGATATAGGACTGACGAATATACAAAAATATCAAACAATAGCTTCATTTTCCATAATAAACTTATGGCGTTCTGCCACCACCTTGTACCAGGTAGTGAATGAGTGACATTCTACGTAGTAATCTAGGTAACTTAGAGGCTCTGCTGGACTTCCAACTGCCACACCCACGTCTCTTGAGGTTTCGCTAGCGCGGGGCATTCGATCACTGATTGGATTTCTCCATCCAAATGCCGGTCCAAATCATTATTTTCGAATGACTCAAAGCCTCCATTTGAGTGTGCCTCGCTGCAAACGGTACCTTTACTGTACCATTTTCTGCAAAAATAACGAGTATTTTCCAGTGAACCACACGAGTATCGCATAGAGAACCCCATACCGAGCCTTCTACGCAAGTTTCAGCACAGCGCACACTCTTGTCTTGATCTCGAAGAGTCTGGGAGTGCCCCGCCTTCGGATAACCACATCCTCGATATCATCGCAAACGATCGCTCGAACCAGTTCCAATGTCCACAGAAACCGAGGGCTCGGCCCCTGCGCCGCAGACCACAGAGAATAACGATGTGAAGACGGAAAAGAAGGAGCAAGTCCAGCCTCAGAAGCCCAAAGAGCAGCAACAATCAGCGCTCGCTAGCGAAAAGAAGCTATCCGGTGCTGAATTGAAGAAGAAGGCCAAGGAGGAAAAGGCTGCCAGAAGAGCACAAGCCAAGGCTACTCAGGCCTCACAGGGCCCCTCGCAAGGCGGTCAACAGGCGTCTGGTGATGGGAAGGGAGGCAAAGCAAAGCCTAAGCAGGACGGACAACATCAGCACCAGCAGCATGGCGGTACAAAACTCCCTATTCGACCAGCAGCAGCGACGGCTGTGGTTAAGGACGACAAGCCTTCGATACCAGACTGCTTTAGCCACCTCTCTATGGCTAGGCGGATAGAAATGACAAATGCCGACAAGGACGTCCATCCTGCTGTCTTGGTTCTCGGCGAGCACATGAGCGCATTCGTTATCAGTGATAGTATCACACGACTCGAGGCGACGCTGTATGCTTTCCAAAAGGTAAGAAATTCTGCCCCTGTGATGTAGTATTGATCTAACAACATCAGGTCATCGACTCTTACACAACTCCCCCCGGCTTCACTTTCTCCCGCCATTTCACACCTCACGTTCTCAACCCCCAGATCGAGTACCTCACAGCATGCCGCCCCATGTGCTTCTCAATGGGCAACGCCATCCGGTGGCTGAAGCTCCAGATCAGTAAAGTGGATGTCGATCTTCACGACAACGACGTAAAGAAACTCCTCAAGGAGTCAATCGACAATTATATTCGTGAGCGTATCACTCTCGCAGACTACGTGATTGTTGAGACTGCTGCCACCATGATTATACCTGGCGATGTTGTACTCACCTACGCTCATCACCACCTCGTCGAGCGCACTCTTCTCCAGGCTCGCAAGAACAAAACGGACTTCCGCGTGATTCTGGTCGATGATCCTTATGAGCGCGTCGGAATCGATCACGCCAAAAGGCTTTCCGCCGCTGGTATCCAAGTCACCTATGTTTCCGATCTTGGTGCTCTGCGAACACATCTCTATGAGGCAACTAAAGTTTTCATCGCAGCCGAGGCCATCTTTAGCAACGGCGCCATGTACGCTCGTGTCGGCTCATGCGATATCGCCACGGCAGCTTCTGATATGAACGTCCGCGTTGTGGCACTCTGCGAGACGGTCAATTTTACAGAGCGTGTATCCATCGATTCTCTCACATACAACGAAATCGACCCTGAGCGATCCACCGATGTCGGCTTCCGCTTACTCTTTGACACTACCCGCGATACGTATATTTCGGTGGTTGTGACGGAGCTGGGCAATTCCTCTGCCACGTCTGTGCCTGCAATCCTTAGAAAACTAGAGGAGTTGTAATCAGGCTTGGATTGGGTCAAAGGAGTGTGGAAAAGTTTATCAGGGGTGATAGATGACGCGGCGTCTTGAATTGTCATTCTTGATAACTCGTTCTTGGGTTGGTGCTGGGATTAGAAGCAGCTCTATGAGGCAATGACAATAAGCTTTAATTCATTGCGTGTGGTGTAACATGACATTAGTTCAATCTGGTGATCAATATCGAGTTCCGTGAAGCAATAAGCGTTCGGTGCTCTAGACATCACATCATCACAGCGTTCAGAGCTTTGGGGTATTACACTTGAATCAATCGTCCCATTTCGACGCTCAATCGCCCAATATCACAATGTACAATAATGTTGCCCCTTCAATCTTCTTGTCTCAAGCCGAAGAGGTCTTCATTTCCCGATATCTTAAATTTCCATTCCTGTTCATTCCCCTCTAGGCCTCTGCCTTAGCATCTCGCTCCGCCTTGCGCGCTCGCTTCTCGAGGAGCAGAGCCTTTCGTTCTTGTAGAGTAGAGGTTTGTCTGTCGTCAACGCCCTGCAGCCAGTATCCGAAGCTGGCGCCGCCGGCCGCATATACGGGGTACACCCAGAGGGAGGACTTGTTGAAGAATGGGCGCATCTCGATGCCCATTTGCCAGAAACGAGCGCCGAGGCCTTTTTCTACAGTTAGTATCCAATTCTCTCTGTCCGTCGCATGTGTCTCGTCTCCAATTGCTCATGTCGTATGCTCGGATGCTTTGGGCGGGCGAATTGGCTCAGGTATGTGACGTACCGAAAAGGCTCCAGAAGGCGATGCGGTGGACCATGATGGGCAATTGACGGTCGAGTACTCGAATTCGAGAGTGGAGAGGTTTCGTGGAGGAGAGGTTCGCTCGGAATGCGAGTGGGAGCGTTCGTTACCGAAAGGTGAGGTCGTGATCTTCAAGATCCATCCTGAGCTCACTGCAATTGGAGTCGAATTGATTGGTCACGATGACGATCACGTGAAGCCACATCAAACAGCTACCCTATACCTCACTCATACCCACGTATTGAATAGGTTTTTCGCAATTAAGAAACAATATAAATAGGTCTCGTGGCAAGTTACTACTAGATTTCTCTTGATTACTATTTAGGCGGCGAGTATCAGCGTGGGCAGAACGTGTCCACAGAGGTTATTTTGTGAATCCCGCTCGTAACTAACGAGCAGCAAGATCATCATACTGCGAATGCTTTATTAGTTGCACCAATATTGTGAGCCAGAAATCTTGAGGTGTGTGTATCAGACCCTATATATAATACTGGAAGAATCTAGAGTCTACGTAAAGTCTAGTGTCTTAATTACGGCCATAAACATCAGAACAATCAGAGAGGTGATATCCCAAGAAGCCAAACGTCTCAAAACTCCCCGCTATGCTATAATAAAACGCTCGTCAGTCTAGCAAGCTTCGTCCCAATTCACCTGGGTAAGGTGGTGGTGCACCAGACGGAGGTGGTGCAATCGTGGGTGTTTCGCTGCGAGACCCAGCATTTGCAGTCCATTGGACCGCTCTGGCCACGATCTTGGGGAAATACTGTTGAATAAAAGATTCACTGGCATCGTTAGCATGATAACATTGGACGAGATGGGGTGAACTTACGTATAGTAGCTGTGATCAGCATTGTGAAGCGACACGAGATTGTGTGCAAGTTCGTGTGCCAGAACTACCCACCACCAGGTAGCAGCCTCTGCCTTGGCTTGCCCGCTTCCTCCTGCGATTTGCGCGGCGTGCAACTGCAAGAAGAATCTGAAGTTACAGAAGATACTGCCTCCAGTGTTGAAAGCAATAGTGCCGCCAGCTTCGTCATAAAAGATGTGCAGGACTTTGGGTGACATAGAGTAGGTATTGCCCACCTCAATCAGCATACTGGAGAACACATTAAGATTGTTCAAATGTTTCGACAAGAAACTCCCTGGGTCTTTGATATCCTTGGAAAAGAATATCTTCATACCATTTGAAGTTTCTGCGATGAAAGTGATGTTATTTGCTGGCGTCTTATCACAGTAAGTGGCTTGTTCCTTGACCTCGTTGACCGTGGGCTCCGAAAAGACACTATCAGATCCGTACGCCCGGGTCGATTTGATGGCGTTGAGCAAGTTCTGCTGCACAAGGGCAGGACTTGTGACTCTGCCCTCATCCTGCTGCGGCTTCTTGCCGGTTTTGGAAGAGCTTCCGCCAGGTGCCTCAATCTCCTTAGGTTTATCCAGGAACTTGTCCAACTCCTTGTGAGACTCGTCTTCATGCTGGTCAGACTCAAATCCAAGTCGACGACCGATGTTTGCGAACAATCCTCTGCTCTTCCTAGCCTGTTGTTCAGGAGAGCGCTTTGTTTCCTCGGGTGAGTCCCAGGAACCTGGCATTGTGGGACCAAGAGGTTCCGGGATCCTGGTAGCTTCGCGTGCAGCCTCGGCCGCTTTTGCCTCAGCCCCCCATTGCTCTTCCCTCTCTTTGATCTGGCGCTGCTCCTCTTCCAGTGCCTTTCGTCTCTCTTCCTCAGCAATTCTGGCCTCGGCAGCCTTGGCCCGAAGGATACGATCGACATTGTAACCGCGATTTCTCAAACCGTAAAGATCAAGGGTGAGGAATGGCTCAAAGAATAAGTAAGCCTGCTGATTCGGGCGGTTTAGCAGCATTTGGCAGATGGCCTGGCCGATCTGGTACATGTCGGGCTTCGACTCATCAGAAACATAAAGAACCCAGCCGTTGCTGGTCTTTTCACTCGCGGCTGATCGCTTCTCCGTGTGAGTCTGATACTGACCCTTGAGAGTCCTTCTCAAAGCCACTGAGCGAACAATATGGACCGTGAGGTTCTTGTCCAGCCATTTGACGTCATGCTTGATAGCATCGCGTCGGTAGTTTGTGTATTCAAAGAGAAAGATCTTCGATCTCTCAACAACATGCTTGCGGAGACTGAGTGCAGCCTTTTGTTTATCACTGTGGGGCCCAATCCTGACCTCCTCCTGAACAATACTGCTCAATTTCTGAGCACCAAGTGCTAGATAGAATTCTTCAAGCGCATCCTCTTCCGGCGCACAAATAAGGCGATCCTTGAACAATCTGTAGCTGATGATATCATCCAGGATCACTATTTGACCAGCAGAGGCAAGCTGGTATTGTCGAATAGGTTCATCCTCTTCCTCTAAGTCGTCGGACTTCCCCTTAGGGGGCGCGAGTTCTTTGTATGCAAGGAGGAAGGGCGCTGTACGCATTTTCCTCCATAATTCTTTGTCTCGGTGGAGTGTTGGGGATGCTTCTGCTAAGGATTTAAGAAGATCCAGGTACTTCTCTGAACTCTGTAAAACACCGAGGAGACGGGCGGGCTCACTGCATGCCATTTGTGCAACCTCCAACTTGGTGGGCTCGCTTTTGGCACCACATTGGAACAAGAATGCATTCGCCTCAGGACCAAAGTCGACAAAATCGAAGATGTCTCCATATGTAGTTGAAGCCCCAAGGTACACCCGTGAAGGACTGACATGAGTCATGGAAGAAGTTGATTTCTCAGACGATCGAGTAGTCCTTGTGATAGGAACTATCGAGGCGTTACGCAATTTGACTAGGGTATTCTCGCCGAGTTCTGTGATTCGAGAGGCGAAATAGCTGAAAAGTGCCACAGCATTCTGATGATCTTGAGGACGTGATGCTAAGAGACGGTTGACACAGTCCACCATTGGCGGATCTCGTGCAACACCAAATTTCTATAGATGTTAGCTGAGTCTTTGCCAACTTTTAGATCAAACTTACAATAGCATGGTCGTGTAGATCTTTCCTCAAAATGTTAAACCCAAGGATAGACGCTCGCGGATTGTAGAAGCACTGTGAAGGCGGTACAAGACGGGTACTACCCTGGAGAGGCATGATTGCCTTGGGACTGCCACCGAGCTGGAATGACCCGTATCCATTGATCTGGTGGTTGGCGAGGAAATATGTCATAGACGAAACCCGAAGACTTTCATCGTTGCCAGACATTAGCTCAACGAGTTCAGGGACAGATGGATAAGGCCTTAGTCCAAGAGAATTTATGAATCGAGCTTCTGGGCCTCCAGGTCGATAGCTCCCAGGAGGCCCTGGCCACTGGAGGATAGGTAATCGCAATGCACGCAAAGAGTCCTTAGGCTCGAATAGTTCCGAAACTTTGTAAAGCGTTGTCGTTCCCTTGGTGGACTCCATGCCCTTTGGACCAGCTTCGGCTGGGCAAAAGCGTGTCTGTTTTAGCTTGCTCAGGTCTTCACCTGGAATATCCTCGCGGACAGATGCTAAATATTTGATGAGTTCCATGTGACTCCATTTCTGATGACCTTCACCAGAGGCGTTCAACAGCCTGGTAAAGATGGTCTCGAGATCTACAGTTTTGCGGACACCAATAGTGACCAGAAATTTCTCCTTGATCTTCTCGCAACCTTGAATGACCGGAAGATCGTCGAAAAGTTTGACGATCGGGAAGAAGGACTCAGTAGGCTTTCTCATACCCTGCTTTGTAGGGACAACTGTATTTGCTTGAAGAAGAGAAACAATGGTGGTCCTTGCGTTCGGGCTTGAGTTTTCAAAGTTCTTTGCAAGGACAGTCAAAATCTGAATTGCAAACTTAGATGATTGAGTCAAGTTCTGCTCCTCGGGTCTAGAAGAATTTGTGTCCAGAAGGAATCTCAACCATGGGAGAATTTCTAGCGGTTCCCATCCTAAAGCACGCAATTCAGCCTGCTGAGAGTTGGCAGTGAGCGCATGAGGGATTGTTGTGGGAGGAATGGGTAAGTTGGCAGGAATCCTGTTCGCGATGAGGTGATTCCGGATGCTACCAAGGGCAATGATCTCGCCTTGTTCCCCATCATCACTCATCGTGCCGACAGCTACTTCTAGCAAGGCGGATCGACTGCCAGGATCGAGCTCACCACTCAAGCTCTTCTTGCCTGCCCAACTGATAAAGTTCATCAACTGAACTTTGTTCATAGCTTTTGTCTCCAGCTCCTTCTTCACATCTGTGACCGTGATGTGTGAAATGAGACCGAAATCTATGAGCTTCTTCACAAATGGAACACCCTTCATTTCCTCTGGTACAACAGGGATGCTGTTGACGAATTTACCCATCTCATCCGAAGCAATGCGCACATCGACTGTTTGCAACACGCCTCGTGTTGAGTAGGTCTCGATTGAGGCCTTCTTAAAGCACATCCAAAAAGCTTCCTCAATAATCTGACCAACTTGACCGCTGGGAGTTGAGTCCTCAAATGTGAAGGTCTTGTGAATGTGAAGAGCTTCTGGCATGAACTTGGCGATGACTGCGGGAGAGAATTTGGTCTCTTTTGCCATAACCTGTTTGATTCGGCTGCTCAGGTCGCTCATCTCGTTGGCAAAAGCAAGCCGAGTAATGATACCAGCAGCACGAAGAATTTCAAGGTTCCATGTCCTGACCCAGCGGGCATTCAAGTCGATAGCCTCTCTTTCCACTGTGGGAATCACGGACGGTGCTGAGATATGGAGTCCAGCTCCAGTAGTCTGCATGGTGGGAAAGCCAATAAAGATGCGACCGCCCGGCTTTTTATTGGGAAGCACAGATGCAAAGACATCTGTGGCTTTGCCAAGCGCCCCCGATGTTGCGGCCTCTTGTGAAGCTTGAGTCTCATCATAAGACGAAGTTAGGATGGCGATCTTGGTTGTCTTTGGCGGGGGTTTCTTCGTCGCTCTTTCAAGTTCGGAAGCAAAGGACGAGGCTACGCTTGTACGGATGCTTGCAGAAGTCGCCCGAAGGAAGATTGTGGAGGACGAAAGCTTAGTCACATCTTCGGAAATCGTCACTTGCGCAGCATTCTCCTCGTGCTGTGCTTTTGTCCTAATGCCTGCCTGTGACGCACTTGACGTAAGGCGGGCAAAGAAAGATCTCAAGGAAGGAGTTTCAGGGGCGCCGTAGGACTCATTCTTTGTGGTGGATGCCGTAGCTTGTGGTTTCCATCCTATGGCGGCCATGTAAGACGCATCGATCTGCGTGCTTGTGCGGTCAACGCTAGTAACCTTCATTAGGCCATCCTTTGTCCTCGCCTCGAGGTCGCGAGGAAGAGGAAGTTCAACACTCGGAGATGACTTTTTCTTCAAAGACAGAATCTGGTAGTCATCAATCCAGAACTCGATGTGCTCGAGCGCAACAAAGGTCAAACTCGTCGCAAGGAACTGGCTAACAGACAACAAGTTCGGGAGGGGTGTGGTTGTATTCCTGTAGTCGAGGACGAATGTTGTATGATGGGTAGCTTGATCTGCCGGTATTTGAGACTTCTTTGTGAAGAGTGCATTTCCCTTCCAGTAGAATGCCATGGCCTCGTTACCGGAGCTGACAAACGGCTCTTCGCAATCAGCGAAAACACTGTAGAAACCGACACCGAAGGCACCGATCTTCGTTTCATCGGGGTTGCCCTCGGCAATACGCTTTAGTCTTCCCCAGTCTGTCTTTGTGAAGGGTTGTCCATCGTTCTGCACGACCAATCGGCGTAGTGTATGGTTCGACAAGGTGTGTTTCAGTATCTCGGATCGGCTCGTGGTATTCGGTAGTGGCACCTGTGTTGATGGTAGAGTTTCCCATTTGACGCTGACAGTCTTTGCCTGGGCATCCGCAGCGTTCTGGATCAGTTCTCGCAATGTTGTCCATTCGCCCGAGTATCGCGCAAGAACTTTGTCGATAAGAGCTCGAGTATCGACGGTAACGGCTTCCTCGTCTTCGCCATCGCGGAGAGCGGCGGCTCGTAGTCTTGAATAGTCCATCGTGGTATGGTTGTGATGAGGTTTATAGGGGCATTATTGTGTCGACGGAATGGTAAGGGGTTGGAAGATGTATGTCCAGAAAAAAGAAAGAGACACCTGTAATCTATTATTTATTAGTAATGATACTTTCTTGAATGAGTTTAAGGAAGTGGTCTTGGAGTATAAGCAAGGCAGACAGCGACTACGTACAACGGTGAGGAGTGGCAAACGGAATTAGGTTTTGTCAAACCCCGAGTATATAAGGGGATGTGACAGAATCACAATAGGAGGCAAACGGCGTGGCAGAAGGGGATGGCGTTCAGAAATCAGAAGTCTAGTTAGAGAGGTATGAAGATGGTTTCATCGTTCATATGATCTCAAACTCGTGGTTGCATAAAGACCCCGAGGCTGTTAGAGGTGGTCCCTGAAAGTGACGTTGTCCACTGTCTCTGGCCAATCAAGATGGATATCGACTCACACCATCACCATCGCGCTGTATAGCGATCTGGGGCAGCCTCGCCGCTACCTAGGTCCAATTCTAATGATCATCACCGCTAATTTCTAGAGTAGATTATTGAGGTGGGCCTCCTACTCCCGTTCGTATAAAAGTCCGATTACTTTGAGATGGTGGATCTGAGGTTTTATTAGATAGCATTTTTCTTCGATGGCTTGAAGAATCTCGAGAGTAAATTTGACTGAAAGCTTTGTGCGACGGTATTTTGGTGCATCAGAGTTACATCCAATATGTTTCTAGACATTTCCCAATGAACATAAGTTGCCGTGGGCCTCGTCGAAAAAAGAATCACCGCTACTACCCGCCATGGATCCTCTCAACTTATACTGAGTAGCTTGGGCCGGCCGTGCTTGGACCCATCCATCGAAATTTTTGATATTGAGTCAACAATCGCCTTACTAATAAGTTAGGCTGCCGAATTCGCATCTCAAAATGGAACCATTGATAATAATTTCTCCCCCACCCCTAACAAATAGCTATGACTAGCTTCCAATCAAGAGATTACCAAGCCTGTAACTGGAATCTATCTTGGTAAATTCTGGGGTCATTTCTGTAGATAGTTGGTCGAGTCCAGAGTCCGGAGTCGGAGGTCGAAGTCTTGTAAGTGAATCACTGCATTTGTGATACGCATGGGTGCATGCCCAAGTTAGGATTTTGCTTTCTGTACGGGAAGGAAGTATTTCGAAGTGAGTCAAATTCGTAGTATATAATATATTTCATTCACCTCTGCTCATTTGCTCAAACTCAACGTCGCTATTTCTCTTCACCTTAGCAAAAAAAAAAAAAAACAAGTACACTCCACAACAAAACGACTTCACAATGTCAAAAGGCCGCGTTTGTCTGTAAGTTTATATGCTGTTGATAATAGCCTGCTGAAACATCTGCTAACACTTGATTACAGTGCCTATTCTGGAGGTACACACTTCTGACTCTTTCCCCAAACTCCACCCAGAGTGATCAAATATCAGATTGATTGCTAACATTTAGCCAAGGTCTCGATACCTCGACTATCTTGAAATGGCTCATTCTCGAGGGCTATGAGGTTGTGGTATGTGAACCTCCTCCAGCTGCTTCTGCAGATTCAATCTGACATACTTTAGTGCTTCCTCGCCGATGTTGGTCAGGTCGAGGACTTCGATGCTGTCGAAAAGAAGGCCCTCGCTCTCGGTGCGGAGTGCATGATCATTGAAAACCTCCAGAAGGAATTCGTCGAGCAGATCGTCTTCCGAGCAATCCAGTGCAATGCCATCTATGAGGACCAATACCTCCTTGGAACTGCTCTGGCCCGACCTGTCATCGCTCGCGCCCAGGTCCGCATTGCTGAGAAGTACAACTGCAATCTCTTGAGCCACGGCTGCACAGGCAAAGGCGTAAGTCGACCCCCTCAGACTTTGAGGACAACCTGCTAACATGCCACAGAACGAGTATGGCACTTTCCACCACGAAAATTTTCAATTCATAAATCACTGACAGAGCCCCTCAGTCAAGTTCGTTTTGAGCTCGCCTTCAAGGCCTGCAATCCTTCCATCAAGGTCATCGCCCCCTGGCGACTTCCCGAATTCTGTGAAAAGTTCCAAGGTCGACAGGATCTCCTTAAGTTCGCCGCCGAGAACAATATCCCCGTTTCATCGACCCCTAAGGCTCCTTGGAGCCAGGACGAGAACCTCGTCCACTGCTCGTACGAGGCCGGTATTCTCGAAGACCCCGATCATACTCCTCCTAAGGATCTTTGGACTCAGACTGTCGATCCTCTTGAGGCCCCCGACAAGCCTCTCGACTTCACTGTGTACTTCGAGAAGGGTCTCCCTGTCAAGGTTACTACCCCTGACCAAGAGGCCACCGACTCGGTAGAGTTGTTCAAGCTGCTCAACAAGATCGGTCACGACCACGGCGTCGGCCGAATTGACATGTACGTCCGCTTTCAACATTGATTTGTGGCCCAACACTATGCTTACAATTAAACAGTGTCGAGAACCGATGGATTGGACTCAAGAGCCGAGGATGCTACGACACCCCTGGTCTCACTATCGCCCGCCTTGCTCACGTCGATCTCGAGGGTCTTGTCCTTGACTCCAAGGTCCGCAAGCTTCGAGACCAATTTGTGACTATCGAGTGGTCCCAGTGCCTTTACAATGGCATGTATTTCTCCCCTGAGCGTGAGTGGCTCGACGAGGCAATTGTTTCTGCTCAAAAGGGTGTCAACGGTCAAGTCCGCCTCCGCGCGTACAAGGGCAATGTTTACGTCCTTGGACGATCCAGCGAGACTAGCAGCCTCTACTCCCAGGAAGATGCTTCAATGGACAGTCTTGACACCTTTTCTCCCATGGATAGCACTGGCTTCATTGCTATCCAGTCTATCCGATTGGAGAAGTATGGTGCTCAGAAGGCTAAAGACGGCCAATCCCTTAGCCAGTCTTAATTTGTAACAGTATGAATGTAACAACAGTGGTTTGGTATGGCGTTGGGCCAGGTAAATAGCTTTAAAAGTGTGCAAGCTTCCTGTTATATGGGAAGCGCTGAGAATTGACTCATTGATTTGGACGCAAGATGGATACAAATGGTGACTTGACGCGTTTCCTTGATTTCTCTGTGAGGGGTATCTCATATTCGACTGTTTTGAAGTTCAAGGCCAGAAGCGGTGACCTTAGTCTCGACGATGAGGCCTCGGACTGGCACTGCGTCTGCGTCTATCTCTCGACCTTGATCGGCGGCGCTCCCTGCTGCTATCCCTGTGGCGTCGTTCGTCTTCCTCCGTGGCTCCTCTTCGATGACCCTCACGGTGACGCCTATGGCTACGGCTACTTTCCTTGTCACCATCCCTATCTCTGTGTCTGTGTCTTGGCCTATCCTCATCTCGTTCCCTGCCTCCATCACGGTCACGACTTCGGCTCCTCCTATGTCGTCGATGGCGGCGCTCGCGATCGTGACCGTGATCGCGACTTCGATGTCTTCGTCGTTCTCGCCTCTCGGTATCGTCATGACGTCTTGAGCTCTCCCTCTTTTCGTCCTCAGCTTCCTCAGGAGGGCCACTTTCCGGACCAAGCTTTCGTTTACTGGGATCAACCTCTACTGCGTTCGCACCGGAAGAGTTTCGTACGGGAAGTGGCAGCCCCAGGGCTTTTGCGATAGCGTCCTCCTCGGCTTCCTTGATTTTGCGCAACTCTTCCTTTCGTTCTCTCTCTCGACGCTCCTCCTCGGTCTCGCCATCTTCGTTGGGCTCTCCAGAATCGTCTTCCGCTTTGGCATACCAGTTGAGATCGCGGCCTTTTTGCCAGCGTCCAACAGGTGCCTTGAGACTGTGGCCGAGATAGTTTTCGCGATGTGAAGAGCTTGCGACTTCATCCCAGCTAAAGTTGACACCTCCTCTTGAACCGGTCTTGCGAATACTTGAAAGCAGATCCATGGCGTACTCTTGTTGCTGGTGGCCTTAACTGGATGCGGCCCCTTTTTGATGTTGATATCTGGGTGGTTTTCTTTTCGTCGTTATGAACTGCCAGGGTTGTGAGATTGAAGGTTAGAGGTTGAAATTGATGCGCCGCGCCTCTTACTGGATGGGTCGCTGAGGCGGAACACTGCCGCCATGCAACGCGCTAGAAGCGGAACCCCACGTCAAATACCTAGAGCTGGAGCTTCAATACGTTTCTTGAACCTTTACACTGAGCTCCAAGGAAATATTACCATCATAGCACCAAATACAACAAAGGAACTTGCCTACATAACACTAACAAAATAATCGGGATTCTTCACAATGTCGAATCCAAACGACCCTCCCCTCGATGAGATCCAATGGCGCTCTCCTATGGCGATTCAACAAATGGGCGGCCTGCACAATAACACCATCCTCTTTTACTTCGCAGAATCGCCCTTCTTCGAGCGCACGTCGAACAACGCTGTTGTATATAACCAAGCCATGAATGTACCATCGATGTATCCAGTCATTCAGACACGCGAAGCTTTCGAGACACATCTTAACACCATGTCGGGGCTTGAGTTCAGGGTTGTCGAAGAGCCTGCTGAAACTGGCCCTGGAGCAGGTACCGGCGTATGGGTCATTCGTAAGCAAACGAGACGAAAGTCAGCGTATGATGACGACGAGATTACTGTTCATGCCACATACTTTGTTGTGGGGGAGAATATCTACATGGCGCCAACTCTCAGTGCCATTCTTTCAGCAAGAATTGTATGTCCTTTGCAGCAGTTGTGTTGCGAACAGTTCTAACCTCACTGTTATAGTTGACGATATCTTCGCAAGTTACCAACGCCGTGACAACTGCTGAGTCTGTCAGAAAATGGGGTCCCTCTATGGGTAACTTTTACCAGCTCCCATCAGCCAAGACATCAACAAAACCAAGGATCCAGAACTCTGCAGCGGCGACCCCAATGCCTGTATCCGATGAAGCCAGTAAAGGTCCAGCTGCCCCTGCAGCAGCCGCGCAGAAAGATGATGAGAAGTCACTAGAAAGACTAGCAGAAGAGTCTTTCATGATTCACATGAAGTACGGTGGCGAATACATCGACGAGAACCCTATCACAGGCCGCCCAGGAGAGTTCCACCTCACAACAACGGGCCGCAAACCACCACAAATCGAAAAGACGGATGGCCCCATTAGGAGTATCAATGCGCCGACGACGATCAATACAAAGATCGATGATAAGAAAGAGAGCAAGGAGAGCAAGGAGAGAACACCCAAATCAGCGACTGCCCCCAAGCCTAAGCGTAAGAAGAGCAAGATGGTAAACTCTACTAGCACGCCAGCTGCGTCTTGAGTTATTACCGGTAGGAGCATGGCGTTAACCTGGGGAAAAGTGATGCTTTTAGTTTCTATACAGGAATTTGATACCCCAATACAGTTTATTATTATGCCTTTGCCATTTGTTTGAACACTTAAGTAATAGTATAGCCCCCATCAATTGACAATGCAGCACCTTGAATGAAGGAAGCCTTGGACTTGATAGGGGCAAAACAGCATCTGCTGCTTCCTGCGGGGCTCTTTTTCTTTTCTTGACGGCAGCCTGTACGGCCGGGTCATCTTCCGGAACATTAGCCATCATAGGAGTTCTGAGATATCAGTATGGGCACAGTGAGATCAAGAGATAACTTACTCAATAACTCCAGGGCAGCCGCAGTTAACACGAATCTGATCTTTTGTATACTGTTTGTGTGAAACAAAAGGGTAGCGTCAATTCATTAGTTGGACTTACGTTGATAGCATTGCCTCTCGTCAAACTGACGATAGCTGCCTTTGAAGCACTATATATCGCTGTCCCAATTGTCATTCAAGGTTAGAGTCTGTTAAAGGTAATGTATTCTCACGAGTTTCTGGTTTCCCTATAGCCATTTCCAACTATGACAATGGAACCTCTAAACCCAGGCCGTCCATCATGAGTAACTCCAACATCCTGACTGATCATAAACTTTTTAGCTCTTCTCTCGCAAACAGCCACAGACCACGCAAGTTGGTATTTATAACATGATCAGACTTTCCAGGGATGGCTTCATGACTCTTCTTTGTTGGTACGTAGATTCCTTTCCAGCCATCGTGAGCAGGAGTCAAAGGAAAACAGTGTATAGACATACCAGCACAGTTGACGGCATAGTTAATGCGTCAAAATGCTTGATAGAAAGCTCCATGTTCCCACCAACTTCACATGTGTCAAGGTTATCAACGTGCCGGATGAGCACACCTGGATCTGCATCTCTGCTTACAGTTTTGATAGCCGCCTTGGTAGCGTTCAGACCTGTGCTGTCTTTGTCGAACAAGGTGAGCCTCCGACGCCCTTCTATGGCAAATTATATAGCGAATTGACGTCCCATGCCTTGGACCATTAGATGAGATAGCTATTTGGAGCAGTGGGCCATACCTGATGCGACGCCGGTTACCAAAGCCACACCTCGGAAGAGGGTATTGGATCTTTCAGACATATTAATTATTAATTTGTCTAGACTTACACGAGAAGAGGACCTCAAGCGCACACTTTTTGTCTTATGAGCTCAACTGAAACCGTGTACTTTGAAGTTCTCATATTACCTATAGCATCATCTTGCAGAATGACGTCGAGATCATCCAATCACACAACACTTTTACTGCAGACTCAGAACGAAAATATAGATGAAATCCCAACTTTTATAAACCACGAGGTATCCTGTCTATTTCAAGACTAAATTATCGAAAACATCTTCCATATCTGCAATCTCTACTCTACAACCCATCCCTTGCCAGGAACCTTTCTCTGTTTCACCTTCTTCGCGGGGAGAGGCCATCCTTGACCACCGGTGCTCTCGGCTCTCAAATATGGAACCACGAAGCACTCTCGTACTGTAGCTCCATCCGTGCCCGTTGTGGGCTTGAGCTCCTTAATCGGCTTGCCGTAGGTGATAAGGGGCGTTCCCTTAGCCAACCCTGCTAGTTGCCCGCCAGTTACGTCTGTAATGGCATGCATTCTTGTCTTGGGGCGCTTCTCCGCATCAACTGATTGCGCAGCTCGCTGAAGATAAGAATAAACGATGTACTCGGGGCATTCCTGAATACTGATGTGGGCAAGAGGTGAGGTGGGGTGGATGTATACTGCACGGTCGCTTTCAACTTCCTTGCCAGCGTGGATAGGAATCAAGGGGATATATGGAACGTCGATGGACCGGCGAGGCTTGCGGAATTGCTCAGGGGGGTTGGGTGTAAGATCTGCTCGAATAGCAACCTGATCCACGAAGCCAGCCGCGACCATTTGCTTCAGCGCAGCGACCTGTTTGGGGCTTGGGGGATCCAGCTTGTCCTGGTATTTCAGGTTGGTAAAAGCTGAAACATTGGTCCTCAATAACTCTGTGATCTGTCTTCGCAGTTGCTGGATCTCCTTAAGCACCTTGTATCGAACAAAATGACTCTCACACCATTCTTCTGTAGGCTCGTGAGCAAACTCACCCACGACTTGTAGAAGTTTGATAGCATCGGATTTATCGTCTAGGTAACAGAAGTTCTTGTGAACCTCATTAAACATCTTTCGCACATTCGCTTGACGATCTTCTGCAATGACGTCTGATGTTGTACGAATAGCTGTATCATCCTTCGTTGCGAGGGCAGGAATCGCTTGGTTCTCAGGAAGGAAGATTTCGGCGGCTGATAAACCAGCAACAAGAGCAATTGTGTAGTGGATGCAGTCATGAAGATGGCCAACTAGCAATATGCGCGCAAACCTAGGAGACAGAGGGAACACAGACATGGTTTGACCAATCTGCGTAACTTGTCCTGTCGAGGAGATAGCAGATAGATATGTCAAAAGCTTTTCAGACTTAGCAAGGGCTCGTCGATCAGGTGGTGTAGGGAAGGGGAAGTTGACAACATGCTGCAGGTTCATCGCCTTGAGCTGTAGCACGATACCCTCAATAGGCATTCGCAACAACTCGGGATCTGTGAAAGGTGGGAAATCTCTCTCATATACTGCAGAGGAGTAGAGCCTGTAACAATGGCCAGGACCGGTACGACCAGCACGACCAGATCGCTGGTTTGCGCTGGCTTTGCTGATCCATCCAATATCGTAGCTCTGAACTCCACTTAGACGATCATACTGTCTCTCTTTTGATCGTCCACAGTCAAAGACATATCGAATACCAGGAATGGTCAAACTGGTTTCCGCAACGTTGGTTGCCAAGATGATGTTTCGTGTACCCTCAGGTGCTGGCTCAAAGACTCGCATCTGCTCGCGTGTTGGAAGCAAGGAGTAAAGAGGCAAAACTCGCATCTTTAATGGTGCAACCTCCTGGTCCTCTTCGATCTGAAACTCGTCCTCGTCGTCCTCATTTTCGTCATCTGTGGGTATCTCATCAAAATCATCACCAGTACGGTCATCCACGTCTCCAAACTCAATATCCTCGACCTCAATAGCAGCCTCGCTAGCAGAAATTTGTACTTTGGGTCCATCCGCAGTCTTTGGACCACCAAATGTAGCCTTTAGCTTCTTGCTGAGCTCTAGAATCTCGTTGCGGCCAGTCAAGAACACAAGGATATCGCCAGGTGGTAACTTCTTATGACCCCTGCTAATCTTTCTGAAGGCCTCTTCCACGTAATCATGCTGGGTTCTTCGGGAGAAATGAATGGTGACAGGATGTTGTCGGCCCTCAACCTCCAATACTGGCGGGGGAGTAGCAAACAGCGTCGGATTCATGGTGAGATCTTCTATCCGCAATGTAGCAGACATGATGATGAGTTTCAAGGGTTTGACTGTAGGATCCTCTGCTGCTAGCTCTGCTCGGAGCTTGATAACTCGGCTGAGCATACCAATCAAGATATCCGTGTTGACGCTTCTCTCATGAGCTTCGTCGATGACAATGGCCGAATACTTCTTCAGTGTGATATCCTGCGCAACTTCTCGTAGCAAGACACCATCAGTCATGAACTTGATAGCCGTCTTAGGATCAACTGTGCCCTCGAAGCGGATCTGGTAGGCCACCACCTCGGACTTATCACCAAGTTCCTCGCCAACTCGCTTCGACATACTGACAGCAGCGACTCGACGGGGCTGAGTGATGCCAATCATACCAGGCGTTGGCGAGTCGGGTGAACCATAACCAGATTCATACAAGAACTGAGGAATTTGAGTAGTCTTTCCGGAACCTGTAGAACCGCAAACAACGACAATGTCATGGTTATGAATGGCTTCCATTATCCTTTGTTCCTCTGATACCACGGGAAGTTTTAGCCTAGCCTCCTGAACTTCTGGTATTCTCGTAACCGTCACGCTGTAAACCTTTCGGTTAATATTCTGCGTTGATTGCAGTTCCATGGGTAAAGGATCTTGCTCAGGGGCTCGGGGAACAAAATTTTCTGGCTTGGGTATTTCAAGATTTGTTGTTGTTCCCTCGATGGATTGATAACCCAGAGCTTCGTTTCGCTGTTGGTGTGCCCATGCCTTGAAAGACGATGATCTCTGTGCTTTGTTTTCGTCTGCGTCTTCCATGTCCTCATCAGACTCTTCGGGTCCCTCACTGGATTCATCATCTTCTTCCTCATCGCTTTCGCTGTCATCATCTGCGGTGTTATCCTTGTCAGCCGAGTCGTCGCTGAAACCATTCCACTCGTCGCTATCGCTATCACTTGCAACACTGTCGGCTTCTTCAGACTCGAGCTCAAGTGGCGTTTCGACTGGCGCTAGGGAGAATTTTGATTTGACTCCACCTCGCTTCTGACGCTTTTTGATCACCGGTCGTCCTTCGTCGTCGACCTCGAGCGGTCTCTTCAGACCCGAACCAATTGTTGGTGCAGAGGTTTCTGTTTTCGTTTGATCCGACTCTTTGGATGTGGGCGCGGGCGCAGGAGTTGGTGTGGGCTTGGATGGCTTTTTTTCGTCGGGCTCGGATTCTTCAATCTCATCGCTCGAGATCTCTTCATCCACGTTAAGCTCTTTTCTCTTCTCAAGAAGAATCTCGTGTCTCTCCTCCTCACCACCCTCCAAACCAGCTTTCTCCTCTCTCATAGCCCGCCTCAATGCCTCCTTCTTGGTTTCGCGACCCTGGCCAAGGACTCGGCTGCTCGAGAACAAGGTTGTGTCGATTTGTTGCTCAGCAAGTTTGGCCATCAGCTCGCGGGACTCATCCTTGCGCAGCTTGCCCTCAATGTATTTTTCTAATCGCTTGGCCTTCTTTCCGCTCATTTTAGCTCCTTCTTGGCGGAGTTCCGCCTTCATCTGTGCCTTTTTGGCCTCCCGATCAGCCTTGGCCGTCGGCAGGAGAATCTCCTGGTTTGGGTTGTCCTGGACTTCATGCTGAGCATTCTCCTTGGCTCGTTCACGGGCGAGGACTTTGTGCTTGCGTTGACGAGGAACGTATTTGGCCATTTTCTTTTTACTGTCTAGCGAATTGACAATAATTTTGCGAAAATGGCATGAAAATATTGTTACGTTGGAAGATCAACCCAAGTCGCAGATGCGACGATGAATTTCATGAAATTTTGGGAACAAAGTCGTTCTGCCGTGAATTACCGCCAGAACCTGAACCTGCTTTAGGTATAGTGCGGGGTGGTGGGGCCGTCTAGCTCAGCGGCATGGAACGCCTGAACCTAGCCCAGTAGCTCGGAGGGGTTTCAAAGCTAAAGCTCAACTCTACTCAAGCATAATACTTCTTCAAAGATGGCGACTGTTGATGTTAGAGAGGACGCTTTCCCTTCCAGATCTCGAGAGGTCTCAGGCCTCGTGAATGGCATAGCTACAGAGATTACATCCACCAGTTTCGCTGACAAGATACTAATCACTATCTCCCAAGAAGGTCGACTTTCACAATGGGTAATTGAGTACTCCGAGCCTTCAAGCTCTACCATAGCTGACATTGTAACAGATACAAGTTCCCCTGACAGGTTCATCATCTGGAGTTGTTGAGATGAATCTTCCCAGCTCAAGCAAAGGCCTTCTTCCATCAACACATCTCACACCAACAACGCTATTTGGTGGAGGGGGTGAGGAGCGTGAAACTCTAGGTCAACTTTATGCAGCACAAATTGCCAGCCAAATTTGTCTCAGATCTCCTGATGACCGACGAATACTGGTCCTTGGACTTGGGCTTTCTAAAACAGACCTGGAGCGTGAAGCTTTCTTTGATCTTTTGGAGCTTGCCCAGAAAGTGTTCTCGATTTGAGCTCTGTGCTCCGCTTGAAGTCTTCAGAAAACCATAGTTTTGCTCAACGATCAAAACCTCGCCGATGCTATCCACCCCATTGCTCTCACTGGGCACACCCGTCTCCGAGGCGACTAGCTCTGCTGCCGTGATGTCAGGCCCATCGCTGGATGTTGTCCCAACGGGTACGACTGTGGGATGGCGAGGTTTTTCACCGTTCAGGCGAATGGCTATGCTTGTGGTGAACTTAGTATGGCTTGCGCTTGCTTTTCGTTCGGGGATGTGGTAGAAGTTGAGGTTAAAGCTTAACTGGGGTTTTATTAGTTCGAGGCTATGTCGCATGGTCTATGAATCCCGATTGCTATAGAGGCGCATAAGTATCGAGCTGAGATTTCTCAATCTCAACTGCCTGGTTTCAGAAGTAAAAGGTCTCCAAACTCAATTGCAAGTATAATCGAGAACTATCGCCTATTGCATTACAAGGCTTTAGCTGTCAAAATATACAAGCATCCATAATATATATACTATAACACCATATTGATCATGCTGTAGATACATTATTGGTAGAACAAATATCCTTGTATTTAGCGACACTAGCCACTGTGAACTAAAACTATCGATGTTTAACAAGATATCTATTAATATAATAAGTAAGTACCTCACAACTATCTCTTACATCTAACCCCGCCATTGGCCTCTGCTAATGATGTAGCGGTCTTCCTTACTTGTATTCGCTCATTCTGCCTCTGATATGGTTAGGACACATGCCATTCGAGCGCCTGTTGAAGGAAACGTTATCTCCCCCAAAACTTTAACAAAAAGATAACTGAGCAAGGGAAGGTCTCCTCTATACACATGCACTAATAATTTTCCTTAAAAGAAATGGCAAATGTGTGGCTAGTCTTTTTTTCTCTCTTTTTCTTCTTCTTCTTTTCGTGCTTGATGGAAAGGGTTTATTTTTGGACGGCCGTTCAGCCATCCATTAAACCATTAGATGCCTTAGAAATCCCAGCAGCAAGTAGAGCTGTCAGAGCAGAGACAAAAAGTGAACAGAAATATTTCAAGTACTGACATAGTAAGTGCAATATTACCTAGTAGCCTTGGTTCTAAGGTAATGAATGTCCTTGGTTAGTAGGTAGTGTAGTTGAGATGATCATAAGCTCCACCTATGCACGTGCCATCAATGAACAGAAACGCCCTTTGCTTTGTCGACTCACACGAACTCGGGTTATCGGAGAATCCTAATGCGAATGTCAGGGCTGCCGATATATACCGAGGTATATGCAGCTAGGGAAAGAAGGCAATGTATTATATGACTGTTCCTTCATAACCATTGACCTCTAAACAAATATCTAGTATTATTTACTGTCTCTCAACTCCATCACAATGTTCAGCCGACTTGCTCGGTGTCCTGGGTAATTTGATACTCTCACGACTCTACCAACCATGCTAATTTCTCTATTATCCACAGCACCAGGCTCTTTAGCCGTCCTGGTCCTTTAAGCGCTGCAGTTTCTGGGAAGAAACCGTACAGTCTGGGCTCTATGCTATCCCGAGAAGCCAAACGGAGGCAAAGGGAAGCCCAATCTGAAATGGGGATGCAAATCGAAAAGTCCGCCCACAAAACAACTATTCAACGTACAGAAACATCGCAGATTCGCATGAAGCGCCAGGCCTTGGATGGTAAAAGTACCGCCGAGTATCGTACCTTGTAAGTGAAGCTGCGCTTATGATATTGAGGTCGCTGACATTTGGGCTTGGGGTGAAGTCCAAACATGTGGTTACGGTGAGTAGACGACCCCTTTTCATCGATTGCTAAACGCTCATGGGTTTCTAGAGATAACTGCCAGTGCAGCCAATGTGTCAACCAGGATACAAAGCAAAGGAATGTTGACACTTTCCAGGTGGGTGACTACTTACTTCTACGTCACATTGGGGACCATGTAGCTAAACTGATATACGGCTTAGTTGAGAGAGGAGGACCTCAAAGTCGTTGATTTCAAAGAAACAGAGGACAAACTCCATGTTAACTGTAAGAGCTGATTTGATTTTGGGTGGCGCTATCGATAAATACTGATTGCCATAGGGTCTGATGGCCACGAGAGCCAGCATCCTCTGTCATACCTCCACTGCTGGTTCAGAGGAGCATACGCCGAAGAGTTTGGTAAGGATCAGTAAGCTCACCACCACTAAAGTACTTACAGTGTCGAGATCTCTGACAGTTTAGTATGATCCGATTGTGGGACTCGGCCATTGAGACCCATCCTCCCTCAGTTCCTTACAACCAATTCTTCGTCGACCACGGCTGGGAAGCTATCGGTGAGCTTACTAAAAAGATTGTAAGGCATTTTGAAACTTATAACTATGGCGCAATAGCTTATGTATCCTAGCGTATTCACGGCTTCTGCTTCGTCACAGATGCACCAGTCTATCCCGAGTCCACGGAAGATCTCCTGAAGCGCCTTGGTCCGATCAGAAATACACATTATGGCGGCTTCTACGACTTTACACCAGATCTTGCTATGGCTGATACAGCGTACACAAACCTCGCTCTGCCAGCTCACACAGACACTACATATTTTACCGAGCCTGCAGGCTTACAAGCATTTCACTGTCTCTCACACGAGCCAGCTCCGGGTGAAGCGCTTGAAGAAGGGGAGTCCTTAGGCGGAGAGTCACTCCTTGTTGATGGCTTCAACGCTGCTGTAACCCTCAGAAAGGAGAACCCTTGGGCTTTCAAAACTCTTGCCCAAGTCGAGCTGCCATGGCATGCAAGCGGTAACGTAGGAATATCTATTTCTCCAGACAAGGTGTATCCTGTCATTGAGCAGGAGGAAGGTGGGCATCTGAAGCGAATTCGTTGGAATAACGACGATCGTGGTGCTGTGAGTCCCTACGATGCTAAAAACTGGTACGCCGCGGCTCGAGTGTGGGATGAGATTTTGCGCCGCAAAGAGAATGAGTATTGGTTCAAGTTAGAACCCGGAAAGATCGTCAGTAAGTGGAGAAATACCTTGCTGAAATTACAGTTACATGTTGACCTTGTCTAGTCTTCAACAACTGGCGAGTTTTGCACGGCCGAAGTGCGTTCAAGGGCATTCGGCGAATCTGCGGCGCCTACAGTAGGTCTTCAATCAATGCTCTGAACCCTACATATTGGCTGACGTTTCACTTGACAGTCCCCTATGATGACTTTGTGTCTTGCTACCGGGTGACAAACACACCAGGAGGTCGGGTCGCTGGACGCAGCTACAACAACAGAACGAGGATGGGTTACAGCAATCGGAGCAAGAACTACAAAGACATTACTGAAGCTCCTAAACAAGAAGCGCCAGTCATACAGAAAAGTTGAAGAAGCCTGGTAAACAAGCGATTCAATTTTAGCTGGATGGCTTGTTGGAATAGTTGGCGCCTTACCAGTAAGACTCATGAATCAGAGCTCTAGTTACATGCACTTGCCCACTGTAGCAGGTTGTGTCTGTATTATTCAATATTAGACAGATAAAGGCTTCATTTTACCCGCGATAATCGCCAGCCTGAATGCAGAGACAAGGTTATGTCAAATTTGGCACAGCTGCTAATGGCGGGGGACGCTTTAACCCCGCGAAATCCACTC
The DNA here is from genome assembly GCF_900079805.1 of Fusarium fujikuroi IMI 58289. Lineage (NCBI taxonomy): Eukaryota > Fungi > Ascomycota > Sordariomycetes > Hypocreales > Nectriaceae > Fusarium > Fusarium fujikuroi. The sequence continues at coordinate 987,941 of NC_036625.1, forward strand.
AGCCAGTTGACAGACTGAACCCGGCGAGATATGGAAAATTGATCAGAGCTGAATGGACAGTAACAAGGCCGAAAGTGAACATCCGGGCCCTGACAGAAATAGCAGTCACACTAGAGGCGAAGCTGTTACAGCATGTCACAAAACATCAAGTCTTACAACGGCTAATCTGTGAATGACGCCTGTTCATAGGTGCGCCAGACGGTGGAGACGGCTTTGTGCCTTGCTAACCTACAGGCCTTCAGGTAATACAGTACGTTGGGTCCACTGAAGGGACAAGGGCTGTGGGAGATTCTTGGTCTGGTGAGTTTGGTTCGTCGATAAAATGTCGCAAAATGAGGATAGATATTCAATTGGGAGAAGAGCCGAGGATGTTTGGTATTGGACAAAAGTTACAGGACTATATAAAGTATGACGGTGCCCTACAAATATTGATTTGGGTGCGTAACCTTGTCGACCTGAAGCTTATCACTCAACGCCAGAGGCTCAAGTGAAACAACATTAATATTGTCTGAGTTCAACCTGATTTGCAATTATGGATCCTAAAACTGGTGCATTTCACCATGATAACATGGCTGTGCCAGATACTTCCAGAGTTCTTCCACTATTCTCTCTCAAAGGTCGCACAGCTATTGTCTCTGGCGCTGGTGCAGGTATTGGTCTCGCCATTGCTCAAGGGCTGGCAGAGGCAGGCGCCAATGTGGCTATTTGGTACAATAGCAACAAGCAAGCACTGAAAGAAGCTGAGAAGATCGAAAAGGACTACGGTGTCAGGTGTAAGCCAGCTTATCCCTTTTCAATAGCATCGTTACTTATGAAGTGCCAGGCCGAGCATACCAAGTCAATGTTATCTCACCCGAAGCAGTTGACAAGGCCATCGACGACATTATCTCTGACTTCAATGGCCGTCTAGATGTGTTTGTGGCCAATTCCGGTATTGCCTGGGAAGATGGGTCCTTTATCGACGGGCCTACTGAGAGAGCTCGCCGTGTTATGGAAGTCAACGTTGACGGTGTTATGTGGTGCGCCAAGAGTGCAGGAGCACATTTCCGAAGACAGAAGAAGGAGGGCACAACGCTGGATGGAAAGAAATTGACCAATTTTGTGGCGGGCAGCTTCATTGCTACAGCATCTATGAGTGGAAGCATCGTCAACATCCCTCAATTGCAGGCAGTATACAACGCTTCGAAGGCAGCTGTGATCCACTTCTGTAAGTATTATATCATTTGCAGAACTACCTAAGCTTGCACGACTAACCAAAGGCTTCTAGGTAAATCTCTGGCTGTGGAATGGACAGGCTTTGCCCGTGTCAACACTGTATCACCTGGATATATCAAGACCGAGATCACAGATTTTATCAGCGAGGACGTCAAGAACGTTTTCAAGGAAAAGACAGTTGCTGGGTGAGTCTGGGCTGACATCAAAATTCGACTTTCTGTTGACTAACACCATATCCAGACGTCAAGGCGAAACTGGAGAGCTCAAGGGAGCTTATCTGTACCTGGCTAGCGATGCCTCATCTTTTACAACTGGTCATGACCTGGTTGTTGATGGTGGTTACTGCGTTCCTTAAATATGGCTACAAACTGTTCGCAGTTGAGCCTTCATGTCATGTCTTGTTTGGTTAAGACCAGATGCATACCTATGCATTGGCACGAGGGAGCTTGGAGAACAGATATCAAAGGTATTACAATGAATATATGTGTCACGTCGTTTTGGCAGCTTCCCTAATACTTGGCTGAGGTCAGGAAATGTGATCAAGATTATCATCTTGGACCAGAAATGGCAAGATGGCTTTATCGGGAAATGGCCGTACTCAGCAGCCAAGAGGGCAAAGACATGCTGGCGAGCTGTAATAATGAACTGTTGATTGATGGGCATAACACGGGCTAGGAATGCAAACATTCATACCCTCGTCAATAATCGTCGGATTTCGGATTCCTCTGTCTCAGTGATCTTTGGTGGACTAACTACACTCAAGACCACATGGGTAGGTTCGTGAAAATCGATATGAGCGCAAATGCGCAGAATGTTACGAAGTGAGCAATAATATTGCACTGTTCACCGCTCTCTTTGTTAACCGTTATCCCACTTGGATCGTTGATAAGATTCTAGGCCCAACCTACCAGCCAAATATCCTATTTTAGCAGCAAGTTTCAGGGCAGTCGGTCGGTACCTTAGCTTTCCCTTCCCCGTAGGACAAATTAACGTTACGCAGTAGCGCAAAGAGAGAATGAAAGGCTCAGCTGTGTCCTTTCCATTGGTAAACGCATGATGACCACGCGAGCGAGACTCCTCCATTTAATTACTTCTATCTTCTAATTGGGCCGAGGTCAGCATCTGTCATTGAAACGTGAGGAGCTGTTAGATTTTAGAAGACGGGAGCTGCCTAGATGAGTAAGTACTGTGCCCGCATTCACTCGTATATCTCCACCTGCCAACGCTGGATCAGTACTTGAGCTCCCTCCCGGGGTACCCAAGCCCAGTGGCCCTTAGGTTCCTGTAGAATCGCTCAACCGTCATCTCCCAACTAGCAGTAACTGCTGAGTTCTTACCTCCCAACCTGACCTCCCGCCGCTCTTTCTGGTCAGCCCTACCTATATCCAGTAACCGCCTTCTTTCAAACCCGGCCACGGCATTTGCTCAGAAACTTCCCTTGCGCATCGCCGTCTGCCTTTTACTTAGTCGCATTGCATTATCTCTTTGTGCAAGTTTCTATAAGTATCACACATTCATCGATCACAACTATCAACGCCTTCACCGCCGCCAGCTCCATCCTCCTCTCGCCTCGTCGCCCCCTAGCCGCCCACCATGGACTCTGAAGGCGAGGCCAACACTGCGCCCTCTACTGAGGAGCGACGCAACGTCCAGGTCGACAATGCCATTCGCGCCATTCAGGAGAAGAAGCCGGTCCCCGAGATCGATTTCACCATTCATACCATGGAGGATAACACTCAGGTCAGCACCTTGGAGCGTGTGTGCAAAGGTTCGTGACATCCCCTCCAGTTGTCGCCGCCTCAACCCCGCCATCATCATCGACAACAATGTTGTCGCAGATTTGTCCACAATATTCCTAGCTACCACTCAGGCTGGTATCATGGTACCTACAAAACTACAGCTATGGTCTTTCTCATAAGCTTGTCTCACTTTGACTGACTCGAATCTATTACATTTTAACAGATGTCCAAGCACCTGCCATGTACAAGCCTACCGACGAGCAATTCTTCGATGATGACACCCATTCCAAGCCCAACCTTCAGTTTCTTAAGCAGCATTTCTATCGCGAGGGCCGTCTTACCGAAGAGCAGGCTCTTTGGATTATCAGGAAGGGTACCGAACTTCTGCGCGCCGAGCCCAATCTCCTGGAGATGGACGCTCCCATTACTGTCTGTGGTGACGTTCATGGACAGTACTACGATTTGATGAAGCTGTTTGAAGTCGGAGGTGACCCCGCTGAGACCCGATACCTCTTCCTCGGAGACTATGTCGACCGAGGCTACTTCAGCATAGAGTGTGTCCTCTACCTCTGGTGTCTGAAGATCCATTACCCCAAGACCCTCTGGCTGTTGCGAGGAAACCATGAATGTCGCCACTTGACTGACTACTTCACCTTCAAACTCGAATGCAAGCATAAATATTCAGAGACTATCTACGAGGCTTGCATGGAGTCATTCTGCGCTCTTCCCCTTGCTGCTGTTATGAACAAGCAGTTTCTTTGTATTCATGGTGGACTGAGCCCCGAGTTGCACACACTCGACGACTTGAAGAGCGTTCGTTGATCCGCATCCTGCCCACATGCCTGTGACTGACGTTACTAGATTGATCGTTTCCGCGAGCCCCCTACTCAGGGTCTTATGTGCGACATCCTCTGGGCTGATCCTCTCGAAGACTTCGGCCAGGAGAAGACAAGCGACTATTTCTTACACAATCATGTCCGAGGATGCTCGTACTTCTTCTCCTATCCAGCTGCTTGCGCCTTCTTGGAAAAGAACAACCTTCTTTCTATCATCCGTGCTCACGAGGCCCAAGATGCTGGCTATCGCATGTACCGCAAAACCCGAACCACCGGCTTTCCAAGTGTTATGACCATTTTCTCCGCCCCGAATTACCTCGATGTCTATAACAACAAGGCAGCGGTACTCAAGTATGAGAACAACGTTATGAACATTCGGCAGTTCAATTGCACTCCTCACCCTTACTGGCTACCCAACTTCATGGATGTTTTCACCTGGTCTCTTCCTTTCGTAGGAGAGAAGATCACCGATATGCTCATCGCCATTCTCAACACCTGTTCCGAGGATGAACTTAAAGAAGAGACACCCTCCTCAACCTCGCCTGGCCCTGCTTCACCAGCTTTGTCCAACGACCCTGAGTCGATTGAAGTGCGACGCAGAGCCATCAAGAACAAGATTCTCGCCATCGGTCGCTTGTCTCGTGTATTCCAGGTGCTTCGCGAGGAGTCGGAGAAGGTCACAGAACTCAAGACTGTATCTGGTGGAAGATTGCCCGCGGGAACCCTTATGCTTGGTGCCGAAGGCCTCAAGAACGCAATCAACGGATTCGAGGATGCTCGAAAGGTTGATTTACAAAACGAGAGGCTGCCGCCCACTCACGAAGAAGTCGTCAAGCACCAGGAGGAGGAGCGAAACATCGCGCTGCAGAAAGCAGCCGATGATGCCAACAATGACAAGAAATTGCAGCAGCTCTCCAGAAGACTCAGCACGTAAGTCATCCAATCTTATGGCATGAACCAAGCCACTAATATTCACCAGTGATCGCAAGAACCGAGCTCCAACGTCATGAACATAGTTGTACAGTAGCATATACGTTATTGTTATAAATACTGGTGAAGGACTTGGATGAACGATTAAGTATCATTCTCCCATATATGAAGGCTGCTGAAGGCTGCCAGGTTTTCCTCTTCATCGTAACTTGACACTCTGGTCATTTTCACTAGCAACGAAAAGTCAGGTTGTTGTTACTGGTCCTACGCTCTGAACTTAGGCAGGGAACAAGGCAGGATAGACGACAACGGCGTTTTTCTGAGTGCCAAGTAGATATGCAAATAGCATTGAGCACACTGTCTATGAGTGGATGTGCTACCCAGAGTCTCAAGTTGGCAATGCACCTTAATGAATACATGAATGCTTTTCAATGGTCGATTGTGCTTTGTGTCTGAAGATAGAAGCTCGGAGAAGCTCTTTTGACAATCCTCGGTGTAAGCTGCTGCAACCCTTCATTGGATGCTGGCGGTGGAATTTTACACCACAGCACATATTACTGACATCTCAGAGCATCTCTTCATCTAGCCCATCATAGCCTGACTAGCCTTGATATTAGTCTCACCTGTCGGAGGCTAGCGAGTGAGAAAAAAGAACACCAAAACACTAACATATTGTAGGATCAATTCTATAAAGTACTCTTAGTTTTGAGTGTCATATTGAAGTAAAGATAATGAGACATAATGCATTAGCTTTAAAGTAAATGTTGAAAGATATTCACTTACATTGATTCATGGTCATCTCTAAGGTTGTTCGTATAGGGTAACTCCGTTAGTTGTGATATTTGAAAGTCTCACGTGATCTGGCGTTTTGTATGTCACGTCGCTCAAAGAACCGTTTGCTTGACTTGAATTATGTCAAATATTCTTTGTTCTCGAAGATTGCCCCCCCTAGCTTAAGGCTCATCCATACTTTATTAGCAAACTGCGCTATGCGCTGATATTCAAGATTCATCTCCGCGCTCCCACGACGCGCGTTGTCACATCTCTTTCAATGTCTTGCGCCCCAGCAGACAACACCAACATCATGGCGCAATCAGGTGTCGAACAACCACCGTCGAATGGCGAAAAAGCGCCTGCTCCTGAACCGCGTAAATTCAAGGCCTCAGATCTTCCTCTACCTTCGGCGACAAGAGCAGCGATAGAATCGCTTGCCCATAGCTTCAAGAAAGAGGGAGCCTACGATTCTATTCGAAAGCAAGTTTGGGACAAGTTTGAAGCCAGTGTACGATGAGATAGGAACACATGCGCAATGCCATACTGATGCATAATTAGGATTACGAGGCTCAGGTCACGAAATCGATTCTCGAGGTGGCCGAGCAAGAAATTGAGCGCAACCCACAGCAGCTCCTCACACTTGATCGGAGAAAGGCTGCGGCTCTAATCGATGGCGCTCTAGAAAGATCCGGGGTTTATCACAAAGCAGAAGATGTCATTAGCCAGCTGATCGATGTGGGCGCCATAGAGGAGCGAATCCGCGAAACACGCCGGGCCGAAGTCGGCGAGGAAGCAGCTGAAGCAGAAAAGGTTCGGGGCGCCAAAACAGACGAAGAATATGAGGCCGAGACTGAGGCTCGACGTGCGGAACGTGAAAAAGTTCGGGAAGAGCTGCGACAAAAAGAGGCTGCAATCGAGGAGGAGAAACGAAGAATCCTTAAAGAAGAACGAAAGAAGGAGGAGCGAGAGCGAGAGAAAGCCGAAATCAAACGCCAGGAAGAAAGAGATGAGCGTCGCCGAAAGCGCGAACAAGAGCGCGAGGAGCGTGAAAGACTACGAGATATTGAAAGAGAAAAGCGACACAAAGAGCGCGAGCGTGAGCGTGACAGGGACCGAGACCGCGATACAAGGGATAGGGATAGAGATAGGGACAGGGACAGGGACCGCGACAGAGATCGCGACCGGGATCGTCATCGTGATCATGACAGACATAGGGATGATCGGCACAAGGAGAAACCAGCGGCCTCTACAGAGCTGAAAGAGAAACTCTCCAAAGAAGAACACGATCGACTGGAGCAAGAGGCTCTGGCCGATTTACTCCGCGAAAGCTCCAAGCCAGCCCAAAAGCAAGAGTTGGAGGTTGATTCATCCCTCGCACCACCGCCACGTAAAACGGGGCCTGTTTCGGCCATCAACCCGATCAGGCGAGAACGTTCGTCGATTGCAGAGGGCCGCAAGACCAGCGATGCAGGGCTCGGAACTGAACGTGATGGCCATGGAACACCTGCACAGGCCAAGAGACCTGAAGCGGACGATCGAAAGCCGAGTCGTAGTGCTTCTCGGATCGTCGACCGCGATGGGGATCGCGAGAGAGATAGAGAGCGTGATCGCTTGAGGGAACGAGATTCTCGTCGCGATAGACGCTCAAACTCACCACACAGAGGCATCAGTGGATCGCGTATTCGGGACAGACGTGACAGAAGCCGGTCTCGAGCTAGACGCGAGAGGACTCGTTCACGAACTGGCAGAGAGGACCGTGCGGTTAGAAGCCGATCACGACCCAAGTATGACCACTACGAGCGAAGCAGATCCCGAAGACGTGACCGTAGCCGTTCTCGACCTAGAGTGGTCGAGCGAAGAGAGAGAAGCCGATCAAGACCTAGACCTGAGCGCCGAGATCGAAGCAGAGACAGAAGGGACCGCTCACGACTGCGCTCTGATAGACGGGAAAGGAGTCGTTCCCGCACTCGACGTGATCAAAGCAGGTCTCACGACACTCGTCTTGGTGGAGCTGACCATTATGATCCTCGAGAAAGAGACCGTGAACGAGACAGAGATCGACCTCGTGACCGAGAGCGTGACCGCGAGAGATCTCCTCTGAGACGGAGAAGCCGAGAAAGGCTTCGTGATGACCGTGACCAAGCAAAGCCTCGCGAGAAGGAGCAGGAAAAAGCCGCCCCCGAGAAAGAACGGGAAAGAGAAAAGGAAAAACCAACTGAGCGTCGTAGTCGTTCTCCATCACGAGCCACTGCCACAGCCGCACGGCCGAGTTCCAGCAAAGCTCAGGATGGCCTTGAGGAGTGGAAGATGGAAGAAGTCAGAAAGCGGGAAAAAGAAGCCAAGGCCTATCTGGCGGCTCAGAAGGACGCCAGGAACAAAGGCCTCCCAATCCCTGGACTTGACGACAAAAAAAGCAGCGGTGAAGTATCTCCTGACCTGCGCCGCCGCCGGATTCAGGATGACATCGACAGATATACGCCTGGAGGTCGCGAGGAGCGGAGGAGGAGCCGTTCTCGGAGCCGCAGCCGACAACGGGACGCAACAAAAGATCGAGACCGGGAAAGAGAAAGAGATAGAGACAGAGACAGAGACAGAGACAGAGACAGAGACAGAGTTGATCGTGATAAGCCGAGGGGTGGAGATAGCTATCGCGAGCGAGATAGAGACAGAGATCGTGATAGGGACCGAGACCGAAGGGACAGGGACAGAGATCGCGATACGGATCGACGTGATCGTGACAGGGATCGTGAAAGAGAACGATCGAGGGATAGGAGGAACAGGCGAGAGCGTAGTCTATCTCCTCGACGAGAAAGGCGGGCAAGTAGAAGCCGCCGTTGATAATAAGTTGGGTTTCACTTAACAATTGTAATTTTGGCAGTTTTGAAGAGCATCGGGAGTCTAGCTACACAGCTGCAAGTTCGTTCGCCATGGGTTAGGTGGATTAATAAGATACCCCTTTAAACATGAATTGATTATCATAGCAGAGCTTTTCCAACAATTTAGCGTCACACCTCCACACGACTGATGGTATACATAATTTCATTAAAACGTTTGATCATTATTAAAAGTCTATATAATGCCTAAGTGAAATCGTCATCAATGGGCAAACCACGACGAGGTCACCCGAGTTACATGCTCGCTAGATAACCCATGATAGTGCCATAACGCGCCAGCAATTATCACGGTGATGAAACCCAAACATCCAATCATGATGCCTTTGCGTAAAGTAGGAGACATCTCACCCTCTCGATTTAGGGTACCGGTACCCCATGCAACGGCTTCTTCCCACATGTTGAGGAGTTGTTCGTAACCGATCGAATATAGAACAAGACCCATAAGGGCAACAGCGTATCCAAGTGTTTGTGTAAGGGAAATGTGAGTACCCCAAAGCACAACAGAAGCAGCCACGAGAAGGATGCTCTTAAGAATACCACTCAGAGTCATGACAAGTCCTGATGTTTTACCGATCTGAATAGGAGTCAGCAATGAAAGTGAATTGCGGAGGATTAAATTCTGGCTTACGAGGAAGACGCTGATGACATTCAAGAAGAATGCAAGGCAAGCATTGGCAAGCAGGACGCCATAACCGGCTTGAGCTGCATCTTCCCACTTGAATCGGGGGCCTTCACTAAACAAGACAACGAACATGTTCATAAGGGTACAAACAGGTGCGTAATAGTAGAGGCCGACAAGAGGATCCATACGGAGACCCTCGGCACTGAGCATGACCTGGATCATGACAACACGCACGGCTTCGGCAATCGTGCCGCACATCTGAAAGAGAAAACCCCACCAGGAGAACTCGATCTCTCCAAAACTGGAAATGGCGACACCGGCAACAATGAGCATGATGTTGCCAAATGTCTTACTATCTGGTTGAGCGACACCCCATACCCACGAAGCCACAAGAGTGCAGACGGGGCCGGTAGATTTGAGCATCTGAATAAAAGCAACAGACAGGTAGAGGTACACGATGTTGGAGAAGACGAGCGAAGCCGAGTAGAGGACGCCGATAGGGAGAATGGTCCGTATGTAGAGTCGTCGAGTGATTGGGAGTGAATGGCGTGAATCGAGAAGAGACGTAGTGCGAGCAAGCAGTTGCGTTGCTATTGTTGCAAAGACAAGATGCCATGTTGTGAGGATGATAGCTGGTAGCTTGTTAGTTTCAAGTCATGATACACTATGCCTGAACAAGTAGACTACTCACGATATCCTGTAAGAGTAAGTTAGCAAACTCATTCAACTTTGAAACAACTTGGTTGATAGCAGGAAACTTACGGAATCCAGCAGTGTCAATTAGCCACTTGTTGAAGAGAATCGTGGTATTGGAAAAGAAGATCCATGTTCTGTTCAAACAACATGTTAGACATCCCCGCACATGTAGAACTTATTTAGCCACATCTAGAGTTCACATACATTATGTAGACGGACGCGTGTATTCCTGAACCTGTTCCCTGGTTTAGAGGCTTTTCTGAGAATCCATCGTCGACAGCCTCAGACCCACGCGACATCCTGTTGTTGGCCTCCAGATCATTTGATCCCGCCATTGTTTCGAGTGTCTCAGTTTGAGAGTAAACAATGCTTCGATTTCGTTTCTCGAGATGGGGAGGAGTAGGAAGTGATCGGTGGCTTGCTGACTGTCGTCGGAGACACGATACAGCGCGTAAATAGTGCAAAGCCACCTGGAGCTAGACCCAAACTCTCGTCTTCGAGTGACGTATTATCCAAGAGAGAGCAGGACGAAAAAGAGTTTGGAAGTCCAAAAAGAGGGAGGAGAAGAAAAGATACCGAAAGTAAAGAAAAGAAATTCGGTGTCTTAAGAGGCTGGAAAGAGAGAGTTCGATGATGAGCAGGTCTCACAAGACAAGCCGAATAGCACGGTTTGGGAAAGTGGCTGGTCGAGCAACTTCCTTTCCTGTTGGTGCGAGCGGAAGCTGATCTGATGCGAGCTTGTTAGTTGCGACTGCCTTTATTAGTGATGTGATCGATCTGTGTATGAAAGCAGGAAGCTTCATATACGTCGCTCTTTGTTCCCTGAATTATTTGCTTTTCAGAATTATTGCAAAAAAATGAAAGAAACGGAAGCAGAGACAAAAGTAGGAGATGGGTAGCCTTCAAATTTGGACGAGGCACCGCACACGTGGGTTCATCGTACTTATTAATAACAAAACACGATACGGATACAATCGCAGTCAAGGATATACGTTTTCTCATCGCGCTCAGCCTCGAAATAGGCCTGTCCCTAGCCAGACATCGGCTCAGTGTTGCCGATCTCTGACATAGACAACCCAACATCGGCTCCCAAACGAACAAATCCTACGACTCAACGCCCTGCTCTTCAGACAAAGACGCCGAGTTCCAGCCAACATCTGGGTCAAAGAGCGGGCCTAATACGTCAACAGACCCTCGTGAAAGAACTCCCCGTCGTTCGTCTTACTCCTCGTACCTGCCAAGCAAGTTACGCTCAAACCTATCATCACAGACGAAGCTTTTCCAGTGCAAAGGGGCGCAGGGCAAATCGTCCCACAAGGCAAAAGCAGCTGGCTAGACGGCAAGGCAAGCCCATGCTGATCACCACCTGGGGGCATGGATGTCAGAGACCCTGTCCCGGGGGTTTCTGTTTACGAATTGACCAATCAGGCTGATGCATTGACACAGCTAAGCGTTGTCCCCTGGTTGGTACAGGAAGCTTGGCATAATTGCGCGCTGTTATACGAGGAGACCCTCCTTGGTCTAGATTTCATCTGTAACCACCTAACTCGTTTGGTCCTCTGGACTGTGGGCTTGTGAGAGCAGGATGAACAGAAAGCACATGGCAGCTGTCAATTCTCCCTTTGATCGGTCTTGGCCGAGTACGTAGCACCTCACAGACCAGGTCCTCGAAAGTTGAACTGGCTCTAATCTGATGGGGCCACTAACAGTTATACGGGATGTTAAATTCCTCCAGAATTGCGATGTTCATCGCATCTGAGGAATTATGCCAAGGGACCTGCATATCAATGACATCTCATATTGTCTCTGGCTAGTATTTTCCTCAACATGACACATTTAGCAGATATTCAGAAACTCACCATCAACTTAGATGCCTATGCCCTCCTTACTAGTTGCCGATTTAACCGCGGAGTGAAGTTTATCCCGCTTCTTCAGGAGGTTGATCAACCAACTGTCACTATAAAATACCACTACGCATTTTCCCCTCGGCGTCCTGCCGTTATTGTTTCGGCACTCCGTCGGGTCCGTTCCCACTGGAGTGGGCCAAACCGCTTCTCGACACTCTTTTCTCGGCCCTTCAGTGCCGGCACCATATTTATAACTTTTTTTTGGCCTTTCCCTCACTGAAACATATTAACCCATTCATCCAAGCGAGAAACAACAATTTCGGTTAACAATTCAATTCTGGCTGGCTTGTGACAACGATCGGTTTGCTGCGCCGAGGAACCTGTCTATGCATTATAATCCCGTGCACAAAGTACCACCATTGGTCTCAACCCTTAGATAACCCAACTAACTGCAATACAACATGCACTTTGAACCGCTTGATCTCTCTATCCCAGACCCTTATTACAGTAAACAGGTATGCCAGCCATTGTTATCTGGTTCTTTAACGCCATCGCTATGCTTTTGAATAAAACCCCATAAATGACACCACGCGTGCCTGCTCTTCGCTTGTTGCCCGCCGAGACTTGAAGCCTGTCTACTCATGCACCGCCTCTTCCTTTCCAAATTCCATCCTTCAGCTTTGCAATGCATTATGGCGTAACATGAACCAATGAAGCTGTATTGGTGATCAGATTAGAGCCGCGCGTTGTCGTTTCAATGGCAGCCTGATCATTTGCAACGTATGGCGTGGCGTCTTCTCCCAAATTCGATGCCTCCTTTGGCTTGCCATTGGACTTTTGAGTTTCGTGCCCCTGTGCTATTTGAGCCGTGTTGTCCGTTGCACTGGCCAGCCCGGTTGCGGCAACAAGATCTGCAACCTCATTGGCATCTTGCATTCTTTCGTCTTGATCATTCATAACCATCGTAGAGTCCACACAGTCGTAAAAGAGCATAAAGACACCGGGAGAAAGGGTAAGCACTACATCTTCGCTAACCTTTGAGACGTTGTGATCGCTCAGCCTCCACCAGTCCATCTCAGGTTCGTCGAGGTCGTTCTCATGATTCTTTCGTTCGAGCTCAGGCTGAATATCTATCATGCTATCAGGTTCCTCATCGTCAACTGCTTTGGTAGGCGGGCTATGTCGTGGATATTTGCGATAACATATGTAATGCCCGTTCTCGTGCCGCCCATAGTGTGTAACCACTGCTCGAAGCTCATAGATAGGCCCTGTAAATTTGGATGAGCCTTGGTCGCCAGCTATCATTGATTCTCGAGGGTCCCCATCCCATTTCTCCTCTGCACTCCATGCTTGGGTCGAGGAATTGGAGGCACTGCCCAAACACCACGGGCCAAGATCCAGTGTCATGGGAAAGTTGACTGGAGCCGAGTTCTTCATCATGTTGAAAGTGGAAGGATCAAACACCGATCGTTGCATATGGACTGCCAGGCTTTTTGGCGCCCGAGAAATAACAATCTGCTTGGTCTTCGTAGAGCTGACTTTGTTATTAGCCGGAATGCTGCACTTTTCCGTCAGAGTTTTTTCCTCAAAATCATCTTCTTCCAAAGCTAGCTTCACTGCCTCAAGTCGGCACAGAGCTTTTTGGAGGTGCTCGTCTGGTTTCTCGTCGTTTCGCATCCTGTCTATCAACTTAGATAAAAGGTCCTCATGCTTGAGAAGTGTACACTTGGCACACTCGACGTTTTCGATCACTTCCACTTTGCTGTAAGCATCCAGCCTTTCATACAGGTCATGCTGATTCTTGTTCAAACCAAGGCTCAGTGTCAAGCATGTGAAAGGTATCATGGATAACCCCTCGGAATATCCACAACGAACACAGGCCACTCTCTGTGCGAGCATGCCCTCCAACGGATTGTGGCTCGACTTAAGCTCGGGTGAAGATATTATGCTTTGATAGCCACTGTCGTCGCTATGCTCACTTGCAGCAGCGTCGTCTTTATCGATCTTAACGGCCAGACCAGGATGTTGAGGCTGTGCGTTTTTGATAGCTTTTGCGACGCTCTTATCGATATCATCTAATAATTTGGAGTAGTATTCCTGAGCATCCTGTTGAGTCCATGTGCTCATAGACTTGAGCAGACTTGGAGTCCATAACGTGCGCCCATAATTCGAAACGTCGTTCAGGTCGGCGATCAGAGCACGTAATGTTTGCGCAACGTCTTGATCGCCACTTTTATTCGATGCTTCGAGATAGGTGGAGAGGTATTCAGGTAGAGGTTTAAGTGATGAAAGTCCTTGGAGTATGCTATTCTGGTAGCATGAGTTGTCCATATTGCCAAGGCCCGGTGGACGATCGGATTCGGTCTTCAAGCCCAAAACGCTGCCGGTCATGGAGAGGGCGCGGTTTCTAACTTCAAAGACTGAGGACATGACGCCGCCGGGACGAGTCAGCCCCAAGACCCTCCGCATCTTGTCGCTTTTGACGGCATGGTGGCTTCGTTCGACGAGACGCATCGACTCGGAGGTTGTGGTTGTGGTGGAATTGTCGGGTGTATCCAAGGCATTCAGGAGGCTCTGAGGGACAATGACTACAAGGCCGTCCCAGAGACTAGTTCCTAAAAGGCGTATTGATTCTTGAAAGGTAGTGGTTGAAGCATATAAGTTGTATGTAATAGTGACGACAACAATGAGGCAAGAGATTAGGACACTCGGCTGAGTGATGCGATCCCAAGGATTCTGTTGTGGAAAGAGCTGTCGATGAGCTGCCACTTGATCGTCGTAGAACTCGTCGAAGTCAGGATGTTGAGACGTCATGCTGTATTGGAGGCCGGATTAACCTCCGCCTAGAAATTCGAAGTCGCAGCGCAGCTCGAAGTGTCTTAGCCTCGGACCCGTGATCAGGAAAGTAGTGGTAGAATATTGGTGCCGATCGAAAGGTAAGCCATGGCCTAGCTCTATGGGCGTGAAGATGCGACAGAGAAAATTGATGCGATAGCGGGTTTGAGTGGTGGTTGAAATGATGCAGTTGGCAGAAATATATAATTTGGAATCGCCACTTGAGGAGGCGAGAAAAGTGGCAGAGGAAGATACAATTGCGACAATGAGATGTGGTCGTGTTGGAACAGCTTTTTGCTGAAATTGATACAACATTGCGTCTTTGCGTTAGTGGATTCTAAAACAATGTACAGTGCAGTCTCGTACTATACACTGTACATTGTTGAGGTACCTAGTCTTAACGTGCCTGAGGTTGTCGTGGCTTTTTAGAATGTTGGTATGTACAAAGTAATTTGCTATACATACCTAGGTAGAAGATGCTAGAAATCACAAGATACACCACAGAGACATCCGCATGACATTTGTACAAAATCGTGTAAATGAAAGTTCCAGAGTTTCTAACAAAACTGACAATCCACTTCCAAAATCACAAATCATGAAGATATAGTAGTAGCTAGATAGGAAGAAAGAAAAGAAGCAGACGTATCGTGAAAAAATATATAATTTATGTACAAGAAAGGTAGACCGTTCATCGTTTTGCATGTCGTGTTCATCATAATGTTTGTTTTTGCTTTCCCTGTTCCAATCAGTCATTGCCGTTTGGCTGGAACGACATAAGCCAACTTTGGCTCCTCAACGGCAGCATTTTCGAAGTTCGACCACATACAGAGCGATACAGGTGTTGCGGGAAGCTCAACAGGGCTTTGGTTCTCCTCTACAATTGGAGCAAGCGGTGGGTAGGAGGGTGTGAAACCGGCCGTGGTCGGTGTAACAATGAACTTGTCATCAGGGCCACGAGCCAGGTGCAGGTGCAGTGTTGAGGGCGCACTTCTTGTAGAGAAGTATCCCCAAGATTCTCGGGCCAACGACATTTCAGGAGTTTCTTGATCTCCCTTCTTTCTGAACCATTTCATCCATACAAATATGCCTACTCCAACCAGACAGCAGACGCCAGCAACAGTGCCTGCAGTCACCGCTCCTGTTGGGCTTATACCGCTGCCCTTCTTCTCCTCTTCCTTATCATCTGGAGTGGCTGATTCTGTAGTTGAACTCGTAGGATCAGCTGAGGCAAAAGGCGGTTGGAAAACCCTGTCAGGTACTTCTGATGTTTCGACCGATAAGATATCAGAAGTTGATGAGGATGTAATTGTGGATGTTGGAGCAGAAGTTATGGCCGATGTATATTCAGGAACCGGGAGCAAGAAGGCATAGCTTTTGTCCTGGTCTTTGTCGAGCACGCATTCCTTATCGTCTTTGCAACTATATCCAAAAGGACAGCATCTCCTGGCACCATTCATGGCACCACAGCGTTTTAGTTTCCGATCTAGTGCAAGTGTTTTGACCTCAGCTTCTGGGTTCGTTGATGGGTTCTGTCTCTCGATGTTGCAGGTTATGGGCAAAATGATCTCGCACTCTCCTTTCGAGTTCTTTGGGCAGCATAAAGCGGTTGTGTTTGCAGCAAGGACCTTGCAATCAGCCTGCGAGGAACAACAGAAATTCCCAGGAAGGTCGTTGCCACACCAATGATCTCCGGATACCGGACATGAACCATCTCGCCTTTGGTGTTGTGATTGGAAGTCCAAGAAGGACGGAGGAGCCTTTCGAGGGCTTTCAGGTTCTTTGTTGGCAAAGACTCTGACATGTGGTTCAATGGCAGCTGGACTTGCTGGAGCCAGCAGAAAGGAAACCAGCACAAGGAAGATCCTGAGGAGATGTCCCTCGTGAGGCTGGAGAGTGAAAGCCATGGCACATCTACATGGACGATGGACGGTATCACCGACAGGCTGGAGTTGAGATATGCCAGAAAGAAAGAGTGCTGGTAGTAATGAGAGCAAAGCGCCTCATGTGCAGACGCCGTGCAGCAGTTCTTAATGATAAAGGAGCGAGAGACGCAACTGAAAGACGCATACCAAGCTATTCCGGCAGCCCAGTCCCATTGTTAGTTCTTCCCTACATGAATCACAGACCAGAACCATCTCTATTTTTCGAGCTGTTGGTTCTGTTCTAAGAAACAACCAAGTCAGCCTTGAGAGCATGGGTCGCGGATCGCCTGGAGATGCCAATCACGAAGGCATCCTAACCGCGGGCGCGACAAATAGCGTGGACTAGGCCCCAAGAAGTGGTCGATGTGCCCCTCTGAGTTATTCTCCCCTGACACAACCCAAGCCCTCGGAAGCGAGGCCAGAAACGACTCTCTTTTATAGGGCCGTGGTGTCGAAACCTCGAGGATCGAAGCGACGCAGGTTCAAGGTCTGGCGCTTATACAAGTGGGGAGGATCCTCTGAGGGACGCGCTATTGGGAGTTGAGACAACCACTTGGCCGCGGATGGTAGACGCTCAGCCGGCCAAAACGAAACGAAACAATTGAGTCATTCATTGTACCTGTAGGTGTGTGTCCTCGGAGGTCTGCCCTGGGTCCTGATAATGGGTTGTGCTGTAGCTTATTTAGATCACTTTGCCAGTAGCTTCGGTATAGCAATCATCAGACTGGCCCTTCAGCCTGATCATGAGCTAAGTTCTCTTCTTTCAATCCATGGCTGTCAATGGATGCATTGTATTAGACACATATAACTTAAAGAGAGGAAACATGGTTCAGTGGTAAAAAATTGCAGCAACAGACAATACAAGTCACAGGGATCTCTCACGGCAAGCATGGTATACCAGCCGCTGGTGATGACCAATGATGATGGCCTCCGATTGGTGTAGCAGGTCACACGTTCATTGATAGAAAAATAAAGCTTATTTTGGACTTTTCTTATCAACCAGTGCATATTGGATTTAAGCCATTATCTGGTACAGACTGAGCGAACTCTGGCAGAGCTCACATGGCTCTGCCAGCTCGCGTGATGAGTGAGCTATGCGGCGAGAGCAAAATGCATGTCATCGCCTTGAGCCCAATAAAAAAAAGTATCGCCCTGAAGAAGGAAAAGCACCGAACAACAACGCCAGTCTCAAGATATCAGAAACCAACCCTGCCACAATTACAACTAATCAGCCTAGTACCTACTGGTACACTTTGCAGTCGTTGTAGCTCTGGAGGGGCTCTGCTCAACAGATGATGTCCCTCCTTCGACAATGGTTGGGCCAGGGACTTCATAGTCAACAGAGCGAGAGTAGACATTGACAAGAATTCCAGGATCTTCGATGTCGTAAAGCTCAGTGCCGAGGTACCCAGATGGAGAGTCGGAGCCATCGCCTGTGATTCTGAGGTTGAAACATTGTGGATAGTTTTGGGCACCGCCTCGCTCAAGAGCATTGTGCAGAGCAATGATTTCGTGTCGGAGAACGTAGTTCCCAGGCGCAATGTTCTCTGGAATTCGGACGTTCCACTTGTCTCCATTCTCTTGAAGAACACTGTCTGCATACCTGCCAGGAGTGCCCTGCTCAAGTTGACCCAGACCATCAATCTTGAAGAACTCAAGTTCATTCTTGTCAACTCGCTCACAAGGGCCCTTGCAATTGGCAAGGTAGTTCAAAACAGGGCCGATGTGGTTTTCAGGCCAGCCTGACCATCGGAGGGTGATGACGTCGCCTGCCGTGACTTCGATGTGGCCCTCGGCTGGAGTGGCATCGCGGTGGCAGATGATATCAGGATCACCATAGGCTTCAGGGGAAACGAAACCATTGTCTCGCTGCGAGATGGTCCAGCCAGCAACGACAGGAGGGTTCTCCATGTAGGGAAAGTCAGTGCTGCCATAGCCTTGATAAGACACGCCGTTGATGATGATCTCATCAACATGACCATGGGCAGAAACGATGATGGCAGGAAGAAGAAGGGCAAGCCAGCAAGCGGCCTTGAAACGAGTCATCTTGAAGGGGAGGCCTTTGGTGAAGATTAAGGCAGAGGTCGAGAAATATCAATGAGTGTGTAGTCAAAGAATGAGTGTTGGAACTGGATGAAGGAAATGCTCTGCGGTTCTCATTTCCCCTAACCTTGGGAGATCACTCAGCTTTATACCTGAAGCTGGGACAACCAAATTCCAGTTGAATATCTGCGTTTGAAACTCTCCTGCATCTCCTCCACACCAACGATAACCTTACCTTGATTGAAGGCACATAGGAGTTTTCCTCCGATGTAGTTATCCTGTTTCTTGGCGAATCAACACCCGAAGGATGTATCGGCTGTATCATAATTGGTCTCCCCTTCGGCTGTCAACCTTTATCCCCTGATCTGTACAACATTCCCAGACAAGATTTCCGCAGGGCCAAGAAACAGCCACAGTAGGAGATACATCAGACGAGAAACCAGAGTCAGAGGTAAATGCCGTATAATGACTACTTGAATCAGGGGGGGAGAGGCTGAACCAAAGCGCCAACTTGACCTCTAGACGAATAGGGTGCTGTTTCTACCTGCATGCAGACGGAACAGAACGTGACGGGGGCTTGCAGCCGTTGTTTCAACATGGGGTATTCCGACTGTGCGTACTCATTGGAGAAGCGTTGGTCAATGACCTGCAGCAACCCGTACGCCACTTGGAGTTGAGACGGCTGAATTAGAGTCCCGGGATGCCGAAGGCTGGATGACAACTGTGAGGGCATCGGAGCAGCCAGTCGAGAAAGACTGAAATTAAGGGCAGGCTCAGTACCTAGCTTGCTAAGCAAAAGAAATCTCTCAGGCCGAAATCTCACTTGATTGTCAAGTAAACAGGAATTCGTAAGATGTTCAAGAGTTGTGATCTGTCGTTTGGATATAAATATGTGTGGACTACTAGAAAACAACCCCTTTTGTCATTTTACACCATTTTTAGAAAGATGGAGGTGGATATCATGCCGTCTCTTCGTCAAGCTCGTAGGGGAGAGATACATCCCAACCGCAACGCCATGCCAGGAAAATGCACCTCAGTGCATACACCACAAACATTCATCATTGTGCCGTCTTAGAACTCGCCTTCTCCACCATGGCCAACCACACTGGCAGTCCAGAGACCAACTAGTCCCCACCAGTTGACCTTCCAGCCTCTCCAGAGTCCCTCGCGACCCTGGCCCTTGTAGACTGTGGCGGCAACACCCTTAGTCTTAGCCTTGCCTTTCTTTGCTGCGGCTGGTTTCGTGCTGGTGACCTCGTGAGTTCCCTCTTCGTTCACGATATGGAACATGGTACCAAAGGTGCCTTCATAACGCCCTGGGGGGACAATAGTTGTGAATTGTTGTTCAGGGCCGCTAAGTGCTTGCACATATTCGTGGCTTGACAGAACTGAGACCTGACCACGTCGAAGGACAGTCTCAATAGGAAGCTTGAGAAGGATTGCAGATGACGAGGCGACAAATTTGGCGATAGAAAAGGTCATTGGCGACACATGGCTGTCGATCATGAACTGAGTTCGGAGAACCAGGGGTGTTGAGAGAGTGATAAGAGGGTGGATCAAGGAGTTGAGGACAGTTGGTAGTACTAGCATCGACGAACACAGGTATGAGGGGAGGTTTCTGAGGGTGGCTAGCGTCCTGCGCTGGCCGTTTGAGCTCGGAGTGACGATAAGTCTGGCTAATGTTAGTTTTGCTTTTGTAACTAAGATGTGATAAATCATACCTAGTTCGCACCAAGTCTAATGGCGATAGAGCGAGTCCTGTAGCCACAGCAGCAGCCGCGGCGACAAAGAGCGACGCCCAAGGATACGGCGAGGCGATATCGATCATGCGATCGATGTCTTCTCTAACGCCCATGTCCGGGACATTGAAGATCGCACTGAGAAAACTTCTACCCCAGTTTTCCAGCAGCGACTGCAACACCGTGTAGAGAAATGTCGCATTTGATCCCTTCCATACACCCCAAGCACCTTCTTTCCCCCATAGCTGCCCAATCACTTCAAGAATCGAGTCTGGTCGGCGAAGTGTGAGGTAATGTTCCGGAACATTCGGTTTCTTCACAGGAGAGGGAGCTCTTCGACCGTGTGAGCCTCTAGGAGTCGAGGGACTGGGAGTCGATGGTATGTGAGATGTGAAATAGGCAGGTTCCTCGCCTTCAGAATCTGAGTCTCCGAACTATGGGTCATGATTTAGCGGTGTACCTCCCACCAAGCTCGAAATTCACTTACACCACCGTACATAGAGCTTCCGTGAAAAGAGGGCTGTCTCTTAGGCGTCTCCGGCTCAACAGGAGTTTCGTATGCAGCATTTTCATCCTGGTTCCGGACCTGAAGCAACGTCTTTGCTACCTCGAAAGGTTGGGCCATGAGTACTGAGGTGTACTTCCATAGCAGCTCATCGATGAGGTCCTTGACATTCTGGACCATAGACGGGGAGGTATCGCCTAAATAATCATTGTATTCGAGGTCGGACAGGATATCGCGTGCTTTGGAGGCATATCTTTCACCAGCTGCAGTCACATGTCGTCCATCGGGGAATGGGTTTGGGCTAGGGCTCGACTTATTGACTGTCTCGGCGGCTTCTCCAATTGTGGGAGGGATGTAGTACGGCCTCAAGGGATTGACGCCTTCTCTGTGAGTCGACATGGTTGGTCGAGACAACACGACGACATACACCTCTATAAGAAATAATTATAGGGAAAATGCGACAGTTGAGAGCTCCAACGTTACCCGATTCCCACCAGAGAAAATGAAATCATGCCTGCCCATGGCCCCACCCCGGCCACCCGGAGTTAGACGTCGGACTCCGGCCAATGAATTTCCCGGCCGAAAGCGCTGTTTTGCTGATCCGTTACCCGAAGCTACTCACTTTTTTTCGGGCTTGCTTAATATCACCTTGGACGTGAGAGGACGAGACGGGGGCATAAGCGTCCATTGACCGAAATTGGCGCATCTAGAGCCTCTCAATACTTTCCCTCTTCAACTTAAGGACTGTGCAGTTTGTCATTGAATATATAACGTTTGCGACCCCCAATTCCTCCATTAATTTTCGACGAGAACCCCGCCAATATCCCGAATTCGCCGAAACTATGTCTGCGTCACGATCCTTTGCGACTTGCTTGGCCAAGCTTCCGGCTACGGCACCACGAACAATACAGCCAATGCGACTTGGTCAGAATGTAGTGTCTCAGACGTCCAAAGGTCGATCCCCTACAATCTCTCGATTTACTCGCTTCTCGCCTGTTTCCCATAGAGCATTCACTACCACGACACAACGGCGCCATGGGCACATTGACCCCCCGAAGCCCGGTGAGGAGTATGTTGAACCTAAATCCCAGCTGGAAAGCATTTGATTGACATTACTTAGACTTTATGTCACGTTCATCGAGAAGGACGGCACAGAGAACAAGTTTGCTGTTTCTGAGGGAGATAACCTTCTCGATATCGCCCAAGCAAACGATCTAGAGATGGAGGGCGCGTGCGGAGGATCTTGCGCCTGCTCGACATGCCATGTTATCGTTGCTGACGACGCATATTTCGACAAGATGCCCGAGCCCGAGGATGACGAAAACGATATGCTGGACCTGGCCTTTGGACTCACGGAGACGAGTCGACTGGGCTGCCAAGTTAAGATGACCAAGGAGCTAGACGGCTTAGTTGTGAAGCTGCCATCGATGACGAGGAACCTGCAAGCGAGCGATTTCAGTTAAGAAGCTTGATGAAGCACATGTTTTGATATGAGATGAGGAAAACTCTGTACTTGTAAAACTACTGTATTTGGAAAAGACCGGGCGATGGCAGGGATTCAGGTGCATCATACGGGGTATCTTTGTTGTGACATTTAGTTGTAAGGCCGGAACAGCACGGCCTGATGATTCCACTACTCCTCTTAAACGAAAGAAAGAAATGAACACACTGAAATGATATTACGCCTCCTCAAGCGCTCCCTTTTTTAACCCGCCGCCTCCTGAGGCGATCAATTCCAAGAAACCCTTCTTACTCATCTCATTGACCTTTTCCTCTCGCTTCTTCATACCGATAACACCCTCCTTTTTCACACCCTTCTCGGCTTCAACAGCCTTGACTTGTGCGGCACGAACGGCGTTGAACAGCTTGACAACACCACGCTGCGCAACCTTTCGTAGCCTCCTCTCTGTCACCATAATCTCCGATGTCGATGTCTCGAGCTCTCCAGTGGCGTCGTTTGTGGTTGCGATAAGAACGTCCTTCACACGGCCCTTCTCAAAAGCTCGCTTCTTCTGCTCGCGCATCTGCTTTTTCGCCTTGGATTCTAAGGCGCTGTCGACAGCGGCCTTGGAGGCTTCGTGTGCTGCGGAACTTCGGGCGAGGACAGGATCTGATCGCTTGGATGATGATAGCTTGGTAGAGAGAATCTTGGAGAGCGATGTTGCGAAGGCACTAGGGTCGTTTCGCTTCGACTTTTTGCGTTTGTTTGTGGAAGCGCCATCGTCATCGTCATCGTCTGACCCTTCGTCGTCATCATCGTCTTCCTCTTCGTCGGATTCAGCTTCTGGTTTGCTGTCTCTGGCATTCTTGGCGTTTGTTTTTGTCTTCTTCAGGGGCTTGTTTGCCACAGCGCCCTCGTCTTCTGAGCTTGAAACTTCATTTTCGGAGTCGCCAACATCGTCCACCTTGACATTGTGAATATCGTCGTCTGAATCAAGCAGATTTACAGCGTCAAACTCTTGCGCCTCCTCGGATTCAGAGTCACTGTTGTAATCTCGGAGTTGCTTTCTCTTTTGCTTCTTTGTGGGCCGTTGTAGACGACCATCGTGCTGTCTCTTCTTTTTGTTTCCAGGTCCGGCCATTGTGAAAAGTTTGTGTCGAGTTGATGAAGCTGGGGTATTCAATGCTTCCAGAGCAAATCGTCGCGGATCTGAATTGGACGTCAAACTTTTGAGAATTTTGCCGGGGAAATTTTCTGGCCAGTGGAGGGGTGGGCCTGGGCGGTGAGCTAAGCTTCTGTGGATGGATTGTGGGGCCGGTGTTAGTGGGGCCGAATATAAGAGGTCTCGGTCTGCCGGTATAAGCTGAGTGCAATAATTTGAGTAGCAGGTATTACTCTATGGAATTATTTATCCAGGTTTGGGGTCGAAGAAGGATTCCAAGGTGAAAGAGTGGTATTAAATAGTGCTATAGTTTTCAAAAACTGAATATTGGTCCCGCCTCTTGTGTAAAGATCTAACATCTAAAAGAACTTGCTGAGCTTGTCCCATAGTGATGGGGGTACGACCGTCTCAACAGGAACTGCTTCAGGCGCATCCGGAGCCTCCACCGTTGTCTTCCAGGTTTCCTTTCCGTCGATGTAAAGAGTGTAGTGCAGTGAACTCCCACCGTTTTCGAATTTCTCAATAGAAAAGGATCCGAACTTCGACTTGCCTCCAGGGATATACCTTGGTATCTGTTAGTAGCTGTGCCTTAATCAATGGAGCGTAAACTTACTTCATCATAACATCATCGTCTGTCTGCTTGTACGTTGGGAATGGAGAAGCGAATTGGTTCAAAGGACTTGTTGAAAACTCGTGAGCAGCAGCGGACTGTGGCCATCGCGAGTCAGTGGGGGGTGGAAATCTGGTTGCGGCGAATTCATGACGATCTCCAGAGAGGATAATGACACTGGCACCTCTAGCACCAGAATCCCACATAGCTTCTAGGACTTGCTTTCTCTCGGCAAGGAAACCACCCCAGGTATCCTTCACATTGATTGGCCAGTTCTTAGTGAAAGGAACAGAAGAAGCAATGAACTTCCATCGAACTCCTTGGGGAACAGGACGCTCCAACCATGCCAAAAGGTCAGCCAATTGCTCCTTGCCTAGCATGGTTTTGTCCATGGCATTGAAAGGGGCGTTGTTGCTGGAACGATAGCTGCGAGTATCCATCATGAAAAAGCTGGCTGGTCCTTGGGTGAACTCGTACCATGTGGCATTGCGTCTCAGGTTGAGAGAACCTGCAGCTTCAGAAATTGGTGGGTTGACATTGGCTTGGTAGATGTGCCAAGGGTCAACAGCCGCGCTGTAGATGCCAGTTGTGTTAGAAGACCAATCGTTGGAGATCTCATGGTCATCGAGCACGTGAATCCAGCTCAGATTCTGTGCAACAGGGGCCCAGTCAGGTGAAGCATAGATTTGGCGGTATTGCATGCGATACTCGTCAATCGTTTTCCCAAAACGTTCAGGGACGTCAACATAGATGAAGTCGCCAAGGAAGAGCATGAACTGAGGATCCAACTTAGGAAGTAGACCTGCAAGATTCCTCAGGCCAGGGATAGCCAAAGCATGTTCCATAGGGTTGTAGGGAAATCTAGGAAGAATGCAAGACGTGGACAGGAAGGTAAAAAGGCCATCCTTGGTGTTTGGCATCTCTCCAACTTTAGGAGCAGAGCGAAACTCGCCGGTGTGGTTGTTGGAAGTCCTCCACTCGTAGATGTTCTGCTTCGCGGAGTCAAGAGGCACTGTAAGAGTTGTGGTAAAATCGGTGCTGTTGTCTGTCGAAGTGACGTAGCCTGCAGTGAGCCAAATCTTGGTGTCATAGGTCGGCTCATCATCCTTGATGTGATATTCGAATGTGATGGGCATTTGCAACTGATCGGGTTCGCGAATGATGAACCTCGCCTCCGATGGTGACACATATCCGAGTCTAACAAAAGAAAGATCATCAGAAGGATAATACCACCTTGCACGAAACAAAGCATCAGCCGTCAAGCCGATAAGAATGGCGTTGATGAGAAAGGTCAAGAACGACGCAATTGGGCGCCTAGCACTGGGAGCTCCGGACAAGAGGATGTTTGCGATACTGGGAACCTTCTCTCCAACAGTGAGCTTCTCCTCAATGTCAACAATCTCGGCGACAACCTCAGCCTCAGGTGCGACTGCGACACCATCCTCTGTTAATAAGGGAGTTTCAGAGGTGACTGTGGACTCTTTCAGAGTGACGTCGACTTCATCCCCGAGAACTCCAATCTCTGGCTGAGCGAAGTAGCTCGAAATGTAAGAAGGAACATAGATTGCAAAAAGCGCAAACGCGATGGAAGGGAAATGTGCCTGGAGGATTCGATTAGTTGGTGAGATTAAAGCTTCTTGAGCTGCGGCTTACTGGGAACTATAGTCTATGGTCAGCACTTTCTCGTGTTAGCAAGTATGAGCCACTTACAAGTCTGAAGAATATGAGAGCGCTTATCCTCAGAGCGACTGAGGACAGCTTTGCGGCCTTCGTTTGAAGAGCCATGATGACGACTCCCTCTAAAAGGAGACACCAAAACAATCAAGGGGGAGTTCGCGAAAGCTGGGATGAGACGGGGCGTGTAAGACGAGACAGCTTTGAAATCGGCGGTGGAATTAAGGAGAGTCAAGAAGAACAAAAGCTGGAAATTTATATATCAACAACTCAACGCGTCATGAGGAGCAAGTTATTTATCAAGAAGACAGCCCCGTTTTACCTGAAGCTTTGTTATGAAGGACTACCTTACAAGGGGGTGAGGTCATGGTCTGAGATGACCCTGTCCTGTAACATTACCTTGGCTCGTATTGGCTCATAAGCTCGTATGTGGCGTAACTGTGGCTAAGCATTTCCCTTACCTGGGCCAGCTGGGCGTGGTAAAAAGGAGGATTCCACCCCGCCGCCTGCTTGTGCTACGCAGCTAAGCCAAACTTTCAATGCCCCTCTCCGATCTCGGCAGTTATGTAGCGGGGGTAAGGGTAATGGAAGCTCAGCGATATCTCGTCGAATTTATTCTTCAATTTCCTCACTTCCTTTTCTAACCAATTACTCTCGTGCTTCGTCACATAAAACGGATTCTTCTCCCAGATAAGTATTGCAACCATGGCGGAACACAACATTGTTGTCTTTGCGGGCGACCACTGTGGCCCAGAGGTAGGCTACCCGATCCTTGACTGTAGACGGAGAGAGGCTGACTTTGGTTATTTTTCAGGTTATTGCCGAAGCCATTAAGGTATGAGTCTAGTGTTTTCAACCTGCAGTTGGACACGTCTGACGCAGAATTTAGGTTATCAAGGCGGTTGAGGACAACAGCCCGACGGCTGGCAAATTCAATTTGAATCACCTGCTGCTCGGAGGAGTAAGTCGTCCCTGGATGACGGATCACTCGGGTCCGAAGATATCCATGAGATAAGTCTCTTGCTGACTTCTGCTTTTCTCCCCAGTGCTCTATCGACAAGACCGGCTCCCCTCTTACAGACGAGGCCCTCGCCGCTGCCAAAGCCTCCGACGCTGTGCTCCTCGGTGCCATTGGCGGCCCTGAATGGGGCACTGGCGCCGTTCGTCCGGAGCAGGGCCTTCTAAAGCTACGCAGTGAGATGTGCGCCTATGGAAACCTCCGTCCCTGTTTCTTCGCGTCCGACGCGCTCGTCGAGACCTCCCCCCTGAAGGCGGATGTTTGCCGTGGTGTCGACATGATGCTAGTCCGGGAATTGACCTCAGGCCTGTATTTCGGAGAGAGGAAAGAGTACGATGGAGTCAATGCGTTTGACACTACTGTTTATACGAAGCCAGAAATCGAGCGTATCGCACGGCTGGGCGGCTACCTGGCCAAGACTAGGGGAGACTCGCGGGTCATCTCGCTAGATAAGGCCAATGTGTTGGCAACAAGCAGACTCTGGCGTTCTGTGGTTGACGAGGTTTATAAGAACGAGTTCCCTGATTTGAAGGTTGAGCATCAGCTCATTGACAGCGCCGCCATGATCATGGTCAAGAACCCGAAGCAGCTCAACGGCGTTATGATAGCGCCAAACTTGGCAGGTGAGCAAGGCCCCTCGGCCACCTCGTAGGCGGCTTAGCTGATGAGCTTTTAGGAGATATTCTGAGCGACGAGGCGAGCGCTATAACTGGCAGCATAGGGCTCCTCCCAAGCGCTAGTCTCTGCGGAGTTCCGGAAGTGGGCTCTAAAGTGCTTTCTATCTATGAACCTATTCATGGTAAGACTCCCATCCTCCACTCGAGCCCTTCGAGATATCAGTCGCTAACTCAGATGACAGGTAGCGCGCCGGACATTTCAGGAAAGGGGATTGTCGTACGTTAAAACCCTGTTTCGGACGGTTCCTATACATTTGCTGCAAGCCCAGAGCTGACATTTTTTCTAGAACCCCATTGGCACCATCCTTTCCGTGGCTATGATGTTACGGTACTCTCTGAATCTCCCCCACGAGGCTAAAGCCGTTGAGGACGCGGTTCGAGCTGCCATCGACGCCGGACTAAGAACCAAGGATATGGGCGGCAGCACAGGTACCGCCGAAGCAGGAGATGCCATCGTTGCTGAGCTAGTCAAGGTTCTCAAGGCATGAGGTATCTCACGCCTGAAGGAAAATAGACAGCGAGGGAGCAACGAGAAAAAACAGAGGTTTGGGGGTGGAAGATATAAAGATGATAGTTGCTAGCGAAGCGTGAGTTGAGAACAGAAGCGGTGGGGGAAAACAGTGGTTGAAAGAAAGAGGCTTCAGATAGCTGGCGAAAAAATAAAAAGAGCAGTTACCTAATAACTGTCAAGCTAGAGATAGCTATATCACTACAAAAGAAAGATCCAGCACAGAGATATCCAATGCTGAAGCACAGTTAGCAACTCCCTATCAGGAATCTGATACAAGTACCTCCCTAGCGACGGGCGGGACGGGAGACCTAACAATGCAATCACGTGATGCCGACTGTTCAGTCAAGAACAGGGGTCGTTGGCTCCGACACATGTCCACTTTAGCGACAGCTTGTCCTGAACAGCACGCGACAACATCCTACACAAAGCCGCAACAATGAGACTATCAACACTTGTCGCTGGGCTTTTCGCCGGTCTGGTCACCAATGTCGCTGC
The DNA here is from genome assembly GCF_900079805.1 of Fusarium fujikuroi IMI 58289. NCBI lineage: Eukaryota > Fungi > Ascomycota > Sordariomycetes > Hypocreales > Nectriaceae > Fusarium > Fusarium fujikuroi. Next base: position 1,016,126 of record NC_036625.1, read on the forward strand.
TACTGCTTTGACATACAAGCTCGATGCCAACGAGAAGGCCTGTTTCCATACCACCACGAAAAAGCAGGGAGAGAAGATCGCATTCTACTTTGCTGTGAGCCTCCTCCAATGCTAGTCACCCGCCGAATATGGAGTTTAACATGAACTGCAGGTCCAATCCGGTGGTTCTTTTGATGTCGACTACGTCGTGGAGGGTCCCAATGGCAAGATCATCATGGATGGTCAAAAGGAGCGACAAGGCGATTTTGTCTTCTCAGCCAACGTTGTCGGCGACTACTCTTTCTGCTTCGATAACGAGATGAGCACCTTCGCCGAGAAGTTTGTCGATTTCGAGATTGCCGTCGAGAACGAGTCCCGCGCCCAACTGCCTTCCAAGCAGGGTACCACCCCCGAACAGACTTCGATCCTCGAGGACTCCATCTTCAAGGTCTCTGGCCAGCTTTCGACCATTTCCCGAAACCAGAAGTACTTCCGAACTCGTGAAAACCGTAACTTTGCCACCGTCAACAGCACTGAGGGCCGAATCATCAACTTCAGCATGATCCAGATCGGTCTGATTATCTGCATGGGTGCCCTACAGGTGTTTGTTGTTCGATTCTTTTTCCAGGTAAGTCCTACTTGCGTGTATGAAAGTTCGCGGAGCGCTGGCTAACTATATAATCAGGGTGCGCGCAAAGGCTACGTATAAGGAAATCGCTGTATCATATACGACGGAACTGGGTGTTACGAGGCGCGGAATCAAAAGGAGATGGATATCGGAAGTGTTACGTATAATCAGCGGAAGCAGAGCGCTTGAACTGTCTTAAGAGTCTGGTATTTGGGTTGAATTTACAGATTTGCGATACTGATATGATAGTTGTCATGATACGCTTTTGCTTGGCCTGACATTCTATGAAATGATATGAGGCTGTGGCAATTTACATTTATGAATCGGTGTTTTCCATGCGAACTGAAGTTCTCTTCTGACTTCTGCCATTGTCAACATCCAAATCCCCTGATCATCTTCACGCACTTGAAATAATACCTGGCCAGTAGTTTCCCAACCAATGAGATGACGTTTCTGGGGCATGGCTCCAATAGCTCCATGCTTTCAATACAGTAGGTTACCCCTGGATTTTTGTTAGCCTAAGATAATCCTACCATAAAAGCAAAGATATCTCTATGTTTCTTAAATTTTCATATAATAAAGATATAAAATAAAAAAAATAAAACATCGAACAGCTGAGGTAGTAATGTATCCATGGATATGTAAATCACAGTTAAGATACTGCCTGAGCTCTTGAATTGCACAGGCTAAGGAGGTCTTTCACGTGGTTCCAATAGCTGCCTGATTGCAAAGCTTCAACGACCAATTACGTTACGCTACCGTGAGCTGTCTTGCAAAGTTCATTCTCAAATGCCAAGCATGGTCTTCGGGTATGATTTATCCGCTTCATACTCTGCAACTTTACTTATTTTTTCTATTGTCGCTCTTCAGTCGGATTTAAGCGTTGCTTTTCAAGGTTGATTGATGCAACCATCGAATCTTGGCGTAGCACCAAGCTACTCTATGCGCTAAACCTTTTCAAGAGCCGTCGCCTCTTGAAATTCTAAACCTCGGAGCCTCGCGACTGACGAATGGTCCAAACAACTTCATTCTCACAAACACAAAATGGCATCACTCGCCGGGTCGCTTCAGGCTGCGCTGCCCAAACCAAAGTACACGGGCGAAGATGAAGAACCTCCGGCGCGAGCGCAACAACGCGGTGTTCGAATTGTTGGCCCCGGACAACTTGATGAAACCCAGCTGGTCCTCAAGCGATCTGGTCCTCCAGCATATGGCCAGCGCTCAGGATGGCGCCCTCGATCGCAGGAGGACTTTGGCGATGGAGGTGCTTTTCCCGAAATCCCGATCGCTCAGTATCCGTTAGAGATGGGAAAGAAAGGAGGAAATTCTAGCAACGCGTTGGCAATTCAAGTTGATTCCGAGGGCAAGGTCAAATACGATGCCATTGCGCGACAAGGACACAGCGAAAGTCGTATCGTTCACACTTCATTCAAGGAATTGATCCCTCTTCGACAACGCGCCGACGCGGGCGAGATCGATCTTTCGCGACCCGATAAGGAGTCTGTGGAGGCAACAACAGAGAGGACGAAGAACGCATTAGCTGCATTGGTCTCGGGAGCCGTCGCAGCCCAGAAACCGAAGAATGTCAATATTGGGCAACGAAAAGACGCTACGTTTGTTCGATATACACCAGCAAACCAGATGGGCGACAACTCCAAGAAGCAGGACCGCATCATGAAAATTGTCGAGCGCCAAAGAGATCCCATGGAACCGCCCAAGTTCAAGCATAAGAAGATTCCTCGAGGACCACCTTCGCCGCCCCCACCAGTTATGCACTCACCACCACGAAAGCTCACTGCTGAAGACCAGGAAATGTGGAGAATTCCTCCCCCAATTTCGAACTGGAAGAACCCCAAGGGATTCACAGTACCATTGGATAAGCGCCTGGCTGCAGATGGACGAGGCTTACAGGATGTGGTCATTAGCGACAGTCATGCTCAATTGGCCGAAGGTTTAAAGACAGCCGAGCGTTTTGCTCGTGATGAGGTTCAGAAACGTGCCATGATGCAACAGCGCCTGGCGGAGAAGGAAAAGTCACAAAAAGAGGATACCCTTCGAGAATTAGCCCAAAAGGCCCGAGCAGAACGGGCTGGTGCTGGTCGTGGACGTCGAGATTCTCGTGACTCTGGGGATTCGAGGGACTCGAGGTCGCGGTCACGAAGCTACAGTTACTCCGATTCAGATCGCTCTGACAGTGAGGATGAAGAAGTCAGAGAGCGTGTTAAAGCACGACAAGAGAAACAGAGGGAGGAAGAGCGAAAGCTACGACAAAACCGCATGGGTGCTGAACGCCGAGCTCAAGTTATGGCCCGTGAACAAGGCAGAGATATATCTGAGAAGATTGCTCTAGGCCTAGCCAAACCTACACAGTCAAAGGAGACAATGTATGACTCGAGACTTTTCAACCAAACAAGCGGATTCGATAGTGGTATCAACGAGGATAACCCTTACGACAAGCCTCTCTTCGCTGCCCAGGACGCCATCAACAGTATTTACCGGCCACGAGCGAATGTGGATGATGATGACGATGGCGAAGCTGGTGACAGGGAAATGGCCAAGATCCAGAAGAGCAGTCGTTTTGGTGAAGCCCTTGGCAAGGGAACTTTCAAAGGTGCCGCAGACGCCGAGGTCAGTTTCTATTTTCACAGAACGCCTTCTAAAACTTTGCTAACAAACTCAACACAGGCACGTGAAGGACCAGTTCAGTTTGAGAAGGATGCTGGAGATCCTTTCAATGTTGACAAGTTTCTATCTGAGGTAGACCAGAACTCATCATCTAAGCGAGGTTATGGCTTGCAGGATGAAGACAACAGACAATCCAAACGACCGCGAGTCGACCCTGACGACGACGAAGATTAAACAGCAAAATTGTGCAGAGTTAGTGGTTATACAGTTAGACTCAGTGAGCCGTCAATAGGCAGTTTTTGGATCACAGGAAGCATATTTACAATGCCAAGGCAGTACCAGAGCACAGCCCTCGGTGCTTGGCGAATTAATCTTATTCAACTGCCTCATGATACCAACCGTTCAATGCTAAGACCATCGTTGGGGGAGGCCCCAGCTCCAATACGTGGAATCACCTGGATCTCATCTCCCTCCGCATTTCGGATATATGACCAATTCGGGCTTGTTTGCGGGGTAAACGTCACGAACTGTCAACCTTTGGAGAATCGCCATGGTGTTGACCAGGTCTACAAGGTCATTTGCCTGCGTGAAGCTAGCTTTCCCCTGATACTCGCTGATCGTTGACCCGAAACCGAGAGCAGGGGGGCTTTTATTTCTCCCGAATAATTTGCTAAAGTTCGGCCTTAGCCTGAAAAGATGTGATCGACAACGTCCCCATGGGGAAATACATGACCAAGCTACCCTCACCTTCTCATGAAGGCTTCATCCCCCACAAGGTTGTTGGGGGTTGTTTGTGGGGTCAAGGTTGACTTATGTAGTTATAAAGAGAGTTGAGGTCGCATTGATCGCCCTGGAGTTGTTGATCGACAGCTTCTGCCACTTTCACCCATTGCAGCCTTGACTATGAAGTTCCGCAAGCTTTCGGCAGCTTTTCTCGTTTCGTTGCTCCAGGCACCTCAATTGGTAGCCGCGACTCTCAATGCGACCGAGACCGATACACAGTTGGTGATTTCAAACGACCGACTATATGCGGCTGTTCAGAAGAAGGGCGGCGCCATTGTAAAGCTCACTCTTGACGGAACGAACCTTCTGGGTAGCCCATCTGGATCTACAGGCATTGGACCTTACCTTGATTGCTACTGCACGCCCAAGGGATTCTGGACGCCGGGTTCTGTGGCCCCCAAGTACAAACTCTTCAAGGGTAAAGATGGCAAGGGTAAGGACTATGGCGGGATCGTCATGTCCGACACATACACCGAGACAGGTCAGGTTCTGGAGCAATATTGGTTCTTGAGAGATGGAGAAACTGGCCTCCATACCTTCAGTCGAGTCGCGTATCATAACGAGGAGCAGCCCTTCCTTCGCAACCTTCAGGAGCTTCGAACCCTCTTCCGACCGAATAACGACATGTGGACTCATCTCCTGACCAACACGAAGCAATATGCGCCTCTCCCAGGCAAGGAAGCAAAGGAGAAGCAGGTTGTGGTGCAAGATGCCACATGGTATCTAGGAAACACACCAAATGATCCATATGTTGAGCAGGAAGCGGATTACTTTACCAAGTATACGTTCCAAGACAGCTGGCGTGATATCGATGCTTATGGATTGTGAGTTTCATGCGTCTCGGCATTTTGGGATATTTGACTGACAGATAAAAGGTTCGCTGATGGTTCCAAGACCGAAGATGGAGATGCATATGGTGCTTGGCTTGTCATGAACACCAAAGACACCTACTTTGGTGGCCCTCTGCATTCTGACTTGGTTGTCGATGGTATTCTTTACAACTATATTAGCTCTAATCATCATGGAGATCAAACGGTAAGTCAACTTACTTCTCTATATAGGCTCGAACTAACCTGTTCAGCCTAACATTACCAATGGATTTGACCGAACATTTGGACCTGTAAGTCTATCTGAAGCATCTAGCATCCATACCAATTTCTCTAATCTCTTGTAGCAATACTTCCACTTCAACCGCTTTCCTGGAGAGACCGACATCTTGAAAGCCCAGGCTGATGCAGCTCAATACGCCGACCCTGAGTGGAATGCCGATTTCTACGATTCAATTGCAAAGCACGTTCCTAACTATGTACCAACGAAATCACGAGGGTCCTTCGAGGTCAAGGTCGATCTTCCCAAGGGGGCTAAGAATGCCATTGCTGTTCTCGCACAGAGCGGCGTGGACTTCCAAGACAATGTCTTCGATACAAAGGCTTTCCAGTACTGGGCTAATCTTGATGAGAGCGGCCGTGCTACTATTCCTCGAGTCAAGTCTGGAACATATCGTCTTACCGTCTATGCCGACAACATCTTTGGGCAATACACTCAGGATAAGGTCAAGATCAAGGCTGGCAAGACAGAGAAGAAGAATGTCCGCTGGAGGGAAGAGTCCGCTGGCAAGGAACTCTGGCGAATTGGTACTCCTGACAAGACCTCTGGTGAATACCGCCACGGTTTCGAGCCCGACACATCCAAGCCGCTGCAGCCGGAACAGTACCGTATCTACTGGGCCAACTGGGACTTTGTCAAGGACTTCCCTGATGGTGTCAACTTCAAGGTTGGGGAGAGTGATGTCGGCAAGGATCTCAACTACGTCCACTGGAGTGTTTTTGGAGGGAAGGGCAACTCCGTACGCCCAGATCAGTATGTTGGCGATGGCAATGTCAACAACTGGACTATTGCCTTCGATCTGAAGGAGTCGCAGGTCAAGCACAAGAAGCATGCAACTTTTACCGTTCAGCTTGCGGGTGCCAAGACTGCTGCTGGAAACACGGATATCTACAATGCTTCTGAGCCTCACTCGAATCTCAAGTACACCGTGAACATCAACGGCAAGGATCTCGAACCTTGGGTTATTCCGTAAGTCAAACCTTGGTCTCTCGAAGATGAGCTATACTGACCCTTTCTAAGTTACGACCACAGCAGCTCCTGTGCTGTTCGCTCCTCAGTGAGCTGCTACAATATCGCTCATAAATTCGAGTTCGATGCCAAGTTGTTGAAGAAGGGTGACAATGAGATCATCCTGAGCTTGCCTTATAACGCTACCAACTACGAGTCTGCTGTGCTGCCCACATCGGTGTATGTTCAGTATGATGCACTCAGGCTGGAGGTCGAGTAGATTATAAGCTGTATATCTAATTAACAACGATTATCAGAAATGAAATTTATGATTCCTTGGGACAAAAAAATGATTGAGAAATATTATCCTAGATTTTCCGACATCGTACGACAGGGCTGATCTTTTGAAATTATTCGGTCATCAGTTTCTGCAGGGTCGGAGGGTTTGGCGTTGTAATAGCTAGCGCGTGAGGAGGGTTTGAAGGATCGCCATGATCAGAGAAGCAACAGTAACATCCCAGGGTCGCATAAAGTCAATGTTTTTCGGAGGCTTTTACTCTCAAAACTGATTTTATATAAACCCGACCTTGAAGTTAAGCAGAATCCTCTTGTTGAGTATCAAGACTCACAGCCCAGTTGATCTCAGTCTTGCACCTTTTAATCAATTCAATTGCATCAAAATGGCTTCTGGAGCGTTTTTCAACCCCAGGGTCCTCCTCTTGACAGCTCCCCTCGTCTCATCAAGCATCACACTCTGGTTCGCCCGTGACCAAAGTTTCTTCCTCACCCTCTTTACCAAGCCTCCCATTGAGCGCAAGAAGGCCAATGAGATCCTCCCAGGCTACATCAATAATTTCTACGGTTCAGGCCCGTGGGCGGTCCTCACTTTTATTGGCCTAACATTCAGCACTTCAATCGTCAACATCTGGTCTGACCGCGCTTTGCTCCGGTCTCGCGGCTCACTAATCTGGTACGGCTGGTCTGCTGCACTGGCGCTGGGACATCTTGCATATGTGCCAGCTGTAGCGTGGAAGCTCAGGGCGCTGTGGGAGGACAATTGTGCTGCGGAGGGGACGGATAATGTTGGGATGCTGGAGAGATGGTTGGCTGTCAATAATTTGAGGATGTTGACGACTGATCTTGGGGCATGGCTTTGTGCTGTTGTGGCTATTTCAAAGACATTGACTGTCTAAGCCATGCATGATGGAAGGCATTGGATGTCTTTTGTACGAAATTTATCGTCATTACAGCCGAGGAGGATCTGCTGGCGGAGTGTGATTTGGAATCAGAGATCTTTCATATGTTACATTACATCGACGATGAGCGAGGCGTAATACTTGGTAGCATTTCAAACGCTCCCTTGATACTTTCTTAGGAGCTACCAGTATCTGTAAGTAGTTATGTTACAATGGTAGCCGAGTCCCTTGCACGCGACAACATCATTTTCTATCCCCTCAGGTCTCAGACACGCTGTAAGCGGCTCTCGGCTTCACGGCATGTCTCGTACGTCTGATGCCTGTGAAAGTTATCCTCAATTTCTGTTAGCGTCGGCACCAAAATAAGACAATCGACAATGTCCACTGAGCTCTCGAACTTAAATAATTCGAGCTCGTTCTTTTCAGTGGAGATTATAAATAAAGAGATCAGTAAAATGACGCGTTGCCAGGCCGTATTTCCGGTCATCGATTCATGGTAGTGTTGGGTTTACACGCTTCTGTCAGTTATTGGTCTGCAGATTACGCGTCTCGCTATCTCCTAGGAGCCATTTTCCGAGTTTAAGCTATCCCTTGAGACAGGTAAATAATGCAATCAACACGAACTATTTTTGTAGTGATTTCGGAAACGGTGTTGAGACTCTGGCTTATCAGTGGTTTTTGTCTGTTGTCTCTCGTGTTTACCCCTGAACCCTACCTGAACCCTCCCATTCTCGTGGCTAACACGGCTGCACGGCTACGCGGATATCATCATCAGCCATCGAACTTCAGCCCACACCAAAAAGATGCATGCGCTAGGGAGTAGGCAGATCGGAAAGACGGCATGTGGGGGATGCCCCATGGGCGGCTTGAGTGCCGTCAAGTACCCTTATTATATTGATTTGCTGCTCATGATACCTACGTCAAATGCCCAATAAACTTTGGTCGCAAGTCTTATAGAAAGGGACTGTGAATCACTCACGGGCTGCCCTGGATGTGCGCCCGACTACCTATCTTCAGCTGCACAGTATTGAAGGAAGGAACAGAGCTGCTTTGCTCCTTCAAATGTTTCAACAATAATTCATTCCTCATTTCCTCCTTCTGTGAATAAAAAAAGAAACTTGATTCATATGCTTCTGAGAGGGTGCACTCGAGGCTGAGACAACCCATCTCCATTAACATCCATCTCTTCTGCATTGCATTCCATTCTATCTATCCTCAACTCTCTTCTCTTTACTTGAATTCACTTTACTTCACTTCACTTCACTTCTTCTCTTGGTGCAAGCAACTTCAACTCCGACTCTTCACTCACCCATCGCCCCAGTTCTTCCATTTTCAACTACATCAAGATGTCAATGTATTCATCTGGCGTGAAGCCTGGAGAGATACCTCCAATTTACGACGAGGTAATGCTGGCTCGCAAAGGCCAGGAAATCCGCCATGCGAGCTCATCAATGCCCTGGTGGAATCCTCGATACTGGCGAAAGAGAATCTGGGCCGCTATTATCATAGTCATCCTTGTTATAGTGATAATAATTGTCGCCGTCGCTGTGGAGAGAGCTAGAAAGAATATGTATCCTGACTACTCACCATTATCGTACACCTTGAAAGATACATGTAAGTGCCTGTCACCCTCAACCTGGATATACAAAGACCCGCTAACCACCACCCAGATGGAGGTGAATCCTTCTTTGACCAGTTCAACTATTTCACAGGATACGACCCCAGTAAGAACTACCTCCAATTTCAAGGGTTGTAATACTGACGTCTCTTTTCAGCTGAGGGCTTCGTACATTACGTTCCAGAAGCGCAAGCAAAAGATCTTGTAAGAAACCCCTACTGGTCACAACACAAGTTACTGCTTTGGATCATGTTCACCTAATACTCTCCAGAATCTCACATATGTTTCGCCCAGCACTGCCGTTCTCAAAGTCGACACTTCTGTCGGCCCCAACAGCAAGCCTAATGCGTCTACGGGTCGCTTTTCTGTCCGAATCGAGTCCAAAAAGACATACGAGAACGGTCTCTTCATCTTCGACGTCAAGCATACTCCCTATGGCTGTGGCACATGGCCGGCCCTTTGGCTCACTGACCGTTATAACTGGCCAAACCACGGAGAAATTGATGTGATGGAGTCGACAAACAAAGCTGAAGACGGGAATCAAATGACATTGCACACTACCGGCGACTGCTCAATGGACGTACGCCGCGAAGAAACAGGAAAGACACTACAGAAAAACTGCAACCACGAAAAGGACGATAATGCAGGCTGTGGCGTTCTTTCAAAGCCTGCGGGATACGGCTCCGTCTTCAACAAGAATGGAGGAGGTGTGATGGCGGTTGAATGGCGACATGAAGGCATCCGCATGTGGCAGTTTGGTAGAGACTCTATACCATCAGATATCAAAGGAAACAACCCAAAGCCCGACACTTGGGGCACTGCTGTTGCCGACTTTCCCAACACGCATTGCGACATTGGCACGCATTTCAAGAACCAGAGCATCATTGCCAATATCGACCTGTGTGGTAGTCTTGTTTATCACGTTTGGGACGACTCTGGATGTAAGTTGGCTCATATACTTGTAAGACATAATGCTGACTATTTTCAGGTTCGGGCAAATGCACTGATCTCGTCGCCAACAACCCTGAAGCATTTGAGAATGCGTATTGGGAGTTTGGGACTTTCCAAGTATACCAGGCAAGTTAAGCCTGAGTTTGTCCAAAGCAGATCGTGTGCTGTTTGCTCTTTTGAAAGCGCGGCGTTAAGAACAAAGGGGTCTTCAAGTTGCAATTATGGGATAGGCAGTCATTGCAGACATAAATTCTTTTGCTAAGATTACAGTGTTGGCTCGTGGATTCTACATGAGCAGCTCCTCTATGAAGCTCGGGTCTTAAAATACCTGTTAATACAAATGCCATATCGTCATCTCCATATCTATCCTTGTACCACCTTCGTACATTCAGTGGCAAACATTCCAAAAGAGGAGAGTCCGTCTCCCAACGCCGCCCTATGCTCTAGAAATATGATTACCGTAAACTCCCACGTCTGTAGAAAAGCCAAGCGTATTTGTACATCTCTTAACCCACTCATCCGAACCCCAATTTTGTTCATATCAGCTGCCAGCATTTAGTCGTCCTTGGGTGGTGATCGCATGTATGCATCGATAGCCGCACTAAATGCTGCGAAAGCCAAACAACCACCTGCAGCAGCTTGAGGGCCGGCATTCTTGGCCAGAATACCGCCCGTCAAACATCCTGCGGCGACACTGTTCGTAAGATCGTTCTTCGCTCGCAGGCCTTCGATGCCGCACTCTACGCCGGAGTACAAAGCACCAACTTTTCCGAAGTTCTTGGCCATAGACCATGAACGTGTTCCCATATCCTTGAATCCGATCTTGAGTTGTTGCTTGAGAGGAAGCGATGTGATTGTGCTTTGTGGGCTACCGGGGGCGGCTGTGTGGTAAGGTGTATCGTAGGACATCTGGCAGGGATATTAGCTTGGGATAACGGGTCGAAGTTCGCCAAAGAACGTACAGAGGCCATGAACATTCCAAATAAACCACCCATACCGAATCCCATAACTCCTGACATGACTGACTTTCCAAAACAAGACTCCATCGCAGATTGAACCTATATTTCTCAGAGTTAGCTATGCGCCCCGCGAAATTCCGAGCAAGTTGCGCATCCACGTACAGCTTTGACGTTGGGGTCCTGAGGTCCGCCGATCGCAGGCGGTGCGGCGGCGCCGCCTGGAGGTGTCATTCCCGGGAAGTTCATGGTTGTGATGAGATGAGAATGAGGAACGCGGTGGTTAAAGGGGGAGGACGGATTTAGCTATGGCCGGATGGATGGACTTGAGATTCTCTGGGGAAATCTTTCGGGAGGATTATTTCTGCCAACGACGACCGCTTTTCGGGGGGCGTTGTCGGAGATCCGGCCCCACCATGCCGACCTCGGCGGGCCCGCCCTGGGTAGACAATCAATCCAGTTTAACTGTTCAAAGCTAGAAGATGTAGAAAAACAAACAAAGGATTAAACGAAGTTGAGGTCACCGATTTGTGGGACAATGAAGTCCGGGATTTGCATAACTGTTGTTTGTTTCAAATATCAACAAGGCTGTCATAACAAACTGCTGCCCTCAAGTTGTTGCTCTAATAATACATTTCCTCTGGTCAAATCTCAGCAATCATCCTCCTAGCCACAAATCTTCAAAGCTCAAAATAAAGGTCTCTTCACGCATCCCCCTTTGACTACAATTTCCGTCCCACTCTCAATCTCTCACTCGTCCTCGTCCAATGTTTGGTTCGTCTTACCGCAATGTGGGCCAAACCGTCGTCCATGATCATCCATGATTTATTTTCTCTGGCTCGGTTGCTGCGAGTTGCTTTGACGGGGGACAGGGTGATCAGGAAGTCTTCGTCGCTTAGGGGCCTGATTCTGGTCCTGACCACCACTGTAGCCGCGCTTGCCAGTCTGATGTGATGTCTCCCCAAAAGGGGCAGAGTTCAGAGGCTGCCTAAAGTTGATGAAAGGAAACGCTTGACGGATAGAAGGCAGGCCCCTTCCCTGAGGCCCTTGAGTTCCTTGAGGTCCCTGGGGGGCCTGCTGAGGGGGGACAGTATATGGCCAAGTCCATGAGCTTTCCTCCTGCGCCCTGGAATGTCGAGCCTGGACACTGCTGTTTCGGGGAACTAGGGACATCGATTCTCCAGGCCTCTCGTCCTCTCGAGTTTCGGCTACGAGGCGCCAAAGTCCGCCTTCCACTTTCTCCATGGGCCGGCTCAAGAAGTTGCCTCCAGGTCTAGCAGCACGTACTGTTCTAGGCAGCGGGCGAAAATCGAGTGCATACTTCGCCCTCGGGTCAACTGGGGGTGACTGGTTTTCTTCAAAAGACTGCTGCTGGGCCCCTTCGTACGGAGCGTATGAACGAACATATGGGACGTTGGGTGTGCCTGAGCCACTCCGTTCAAGCCCAGGTCCAGGTCCAGGTCCATCCTCATCGATAGTGGGCAGTGCATTTCGATTCTCCACGAGTCGGGTCTTGGCTGCATTCTTGCCCCGTCGTCTCTTTGGCTTCGACTGCTGGCTCAAAAGGGCAGTAAGTTCAGGGTTTTGAGGGGTTCGTGGAACTGGAGGGGGGCTAGCCGGTGGAGGCGATCTATGGTTCTTGTACCATTCTATTATCTGTTAGAACCTTGAAATCGAGGGGAAGATCACACAAGACTAACCGATCAAGCGTAGATGCCGTTCGACAAATGGACCAGCATTCGGGGAAGAACCGCCCTTGACAATGTTCTGGTAGTGATGCTCGTCTATCAGAGTCAGCAGAGACTTTAGAACGCATTGCCAGCGCGTGGGTAACTCACATAACATGTTCTTAGTATAGTTGCGTTGAGCGATGTCACCAGCATTGTCGTTCATATATTTCGCGCATTGCTCCCAGCTCATACGTCGATCAACTGGGTTAGCAGCAGCTACTGAGCGAGGGACAACGACTTCCCAGAGCATTCGTTCTTCGTCTATAGACCAAGTCTTTCCACCCATGGTTGAGGCCCAATGTGAGGGTGGACCAAAGAGAGAGGAGTGAAGAAGCAAGTATATAAAAAGGTGACGCTAACGAAGAACAAAAGGCAGAGTAAAGGCAAGCGACGATGCCTATATAGAATTGGATGTGGAAAGAGGATAAGAGTAGTAAAGAGAGAAGATCACGAACGCAGCTTTATAGACTCTCAGGACAATAGATGAGTGATTCAGTCCCGTTTGCATTGTCTGTTTAAGCCATGTGAATGCTTATCAAAGGTCAGGTGCCCGTACTGAATGAAGGACAATGGAGCAAGTGACATTGTGATTCAATGTAAACGTAGAAGTTCAGACGAGCCGTTTGATTCTGACTTTTACCTTCGACAGCTTCCGACATAGCTACTCCTCAAAGATGCTACGGGGTTCAGGAGCATGAATACCCCTAGCAAAGAGGAAAGCAGCTAAAGGTCGTTCCAATCTCGAGAACTAGTGTTGTCAGTTGTTGTCAGTTGTTGCCTAACGACTATTTATCGTCTGTTGAGGGGCAGACAGCGACTCACGATGCTCTTCTTTTCTAAAGGTATTACACCGTCTCTCACCCAAAAACCCCACCCTCCTGTCATATTTGCAAGCATCATGTCGGTCGTCAGTCTATCACCGACGAACGCAATGTGTGCAGGATCTGTCACTCCTGTTTCTGGGTGCTTTTTGAAATATTCCATGATCTCCTGGCCACAACCTGGTTTTTTGACCGAGTGCGAGAGCACAGTGATTCCTGTGTTCTCTTCGACCTCAGAAGCTAGCTTCAAATTCTCATCCCATGACGTTGCTCCAGCAGTATTTGACACCACAAGTAATTTGCGACCAGGATAAGCCAACCTTAGCTTTTCAAAGTGAGACTATGCTTAAGTTTAGCAGACAGTCTTGAGTATGAGGCGGGGTACAAATTATAGGCACCTTGTAGGAATCATACACTTCAACATTATCAGGATAAGCAAAGCAATCGTCTTTGTCGAGAACAACAGCCCTGATCTCTACTTTTCGACCATCTTTTTGCAAGCCTTTTTCAAGAGGAATCGGCAAGTCATTGAAAGTTGAGACTGTGTGATGAGGCAGACACAGACTCGGCTTGAAGATAAGTCTTGTGATATTTAGTGAGGCCGATAGATTTAGATTCAACATCGTTCCGTTGTCCATAAAATGCGTACTATAGGAGGGAGCATGTGAAGGAATAATGAACTGTCGTTGGAAGTGAAGCTCGCGCCACATGCATTGGCGCCACAACCAATTTAGCAGGCGCGTTACCAGTAGTTACCACGCGTCTGGGCTCTGTATTTATTTTACCCATTCCAGAAACTACTTAACAACTATAAAAAGTTGGCTCTCGGGAAACTCAAGTGATTCCGTCAGCCTCAGCGATCACATAATGCCTCCAAGAAAGGCAATACCTGAGCCTGATACTCAACAAGATCCTGCAAGATCCTTACGAAAACGCGGGTACCAAGATCTTGAATCCATTCCCGAAAGCGACCTTGAAACATCGCCAGTAAAGCGACAACGAAGTGCAGCTCATCGTTCACCCAAAGTCGCCACTGGAGCGAATGGACATACAGAAGCTATACACCGAGATGTGATAGGAGACAGTGATGCAAGCTCATCCGAATCATTATCAAGAGTCGACCCAGATGAAACCCCTAAACCTGCACCAAAACGACGAGGGAGACCACCAAAGAAGGCTGTGAATGGCGAAACTCCTACACCGAAAGCGAACCGTACTGCTCTTTTTGAAACGCCAAACAAGAAAACGCCCGTAGCTTTGAATGGAGCAACACCTGGAGGAGCAGACAGATCTGCCAAGCGAAAGAGTACGAGAGCTCTCATAGAACATGTTGTTGGCGACGACCTTACGGATGAGGAGGAATACGACGGCCTTGCGCAGCAAATCTATGAATCTAGTGAAGACGAAGAAGCGCTCGAGGGCGACGTTGCCATTTCCACCGAAGCTTCAGGTGTAGATGAAGCTGCGACACCTTCGAAATCGACACCTCGCCGGAAAGCTCAGCGGAAAGCACCAGCTCGATCTCCAACTCCTCCTCGCGACTTGCCTCCTCACGAATTATACTTTGCGCACAACAAACCTGGGCGGGCCAAGACTTCGAATAATACTCTGGGATCACTCGCTCTACTTACACACGATGAATACTTTACCATTATGCGAGAAACTCAGGATCACCATGAGGCTGATATCGAATTTTTAGAGAGTCTGCATGCCGAATCATTCCCGCAATGGGCGTTCGAGTTATCGCAAGGGTTCAGTTTGTGTCTATATGGTTATGGCTCGAAGCGACGTCTCCTGCACAAGCTTGCTGGTCACTTGTACTCTTCCATTAGGAAGGAGAAGGGGGATAAGATTGTTGTAATCAATGGCTACGCCCACAACACCACTATGCGCGAGGTATTGAGCACAATTGGCGCGGCTGTTGATCCAAGTCACCGCATTCCTCTAACGCAACCTGCCGTCATGGTCCCTGCCATTCTCTCACACCTAGCCACAACGTCGTCAACGTTGACTCTTATTGTTAACTCAATCGATGCGGCGCCTCTTCGTAAATCTGGCTCACAGTCTGCTCTAGCGCAACTCGCGGCGCATCCTCAAATAAAGATGGTGTGTTCAGCTGATACACCAGACTTTGCACTACTGTGGGACATAGGTGTGCGATCTGCGTTTAACATGGTGTTCCACGACTGTACGACCTTTGCCCCATATGGTGCCGAGCTGGATGTTGTGGATGAGGTACACGAGCTTCTCGGGAGGAATGCTCACCGAGTCAATGGTAGAGAAGGCGTTGCATTCGTTTTACGAAGTTTGCCTGAAAATGCCAAGAATCTGTTCCGCCTCTTGGTGGGCGAGGTTCTCATTGCGATTGAGGAGGAGGGCGACAGTGGCGATGAGCCAATTGGTGTTGAGTATCGAATGGTGTACAACAAGGCCGTGGAAGAGTTCATCTGCAGTTCCGAGATGGCTTTCCGAACCCTGCTGAAAGAGTACGTCCATTGTCATATTCCGTTACACAATCACGACTAACGAAGACTAGATTCCACGACCATCAAATAATCACGAGTATGAAGGATGCTCTGGGAACAGAGCTGCTGAGCTTGCCATTTAGAAAAGACGAGCTCGAGGCAATCCTAGAGGATCTCATGTCATAATGTAAAACTAGTTTAACATATAGAATCGGAAGCATAGCAAAGGTGCATGGGCGCTGGTGTTGGGAGAGCATAAGATCTCATGAGAGAGTTGAGTTACATTATTGTAATTGGAAAGGGGGTATAATTAAAACACATAGGGAAACAATTACCCTAAATTGAGACCATCTTGAAGTCTGTCATGAACATTACGTCGTCTATGCAGCCGTCTGCCATGTTTTGCTCTCTATGTCAAGCATCAGTCCTGAAGAAACCACCGGAACGCCACCTTTGATGTACTTTTATATCAAACACCGAGGCTTTTCACACATGTCCACAACACCACTGGTACGATAACGTTGTCGTTCCCACCAGTAAGAACAGCCTCTGTCAAGCTCGCCATGGATGCGCACATCGCAGCATTTCGTGTGCCAGCAATCACTCCAGGCTGCTCACCTGCAGCAGGCCAACCACCGATTCTCAGCCACATACTGGCGGCACCAAGTCCCAGCATGACAGCCACAGCAAAGGCGACGCTGCCCTCAAGGCTCTTACCGCCTCCCCAGAGCCACTTCCGACGTCCATATCGACGGCCGATGAGAGAAGCAGCTGCGTCTCCTAAACCCACGCAGATAACTCCAGAGACAAGACTGACATCTCGAGTTGTGACTTCCCAACCAGACAGGTAGCCAGATCCAGAGCGTGGTAGAGAAGCAAGGCCCAGCCAGAGAGGAATGGCGCACCCAATCAGGAGAAAGATGTGCGAGATGACAACTGGACCACGGAAGTCTCTGCCGTCAACGTATGGTGCTAGGAATGAGGCAATAGGTTTTGATAGTGGAGGTAGCTGACTTGCCCGCAGAAGATCCAGGATCAAGAAGACCGCAAGAATTAGAGACAGGGCAAGAGCTGCATACGTGGGATCGATAAAGGTTGCGGGCAAAAACATGCCAACCATCATAAAGTGGAACACCTTCCGCCGTGTATCTACCTCATAGATGTCCTTCAGACGAAAGACGATAATGAGCCCCAGAATCAAGATGCCCATCCAGTAAGCACTCAACAAAAGCCGAGTGTTTGCTTCTCCAAAGTCGTTATGGCGAACGTGCTGTACCCAGCCAGAGTGGCATTGTTTGTCTTCTGTAGGATCAATTCGCGGGGGTAGGCAAATCCATCTTTCCAAGTTCAGACTGACAACTTGATATCGGAACCAAGACCAGTCGCCGAAGAGATATCCCAAAGCCCACCCAATGGGCTCATTGCCATCTAGGGCATAACATTGTACA
The DNA here is from genome assembly GCF_900079805.1 of Fusarium fujikuroi IMI 58289. NCBI lineage: Eukaryota > Fungi > Ascomycota > Sordariomycetes > Hypocreales > Nectriaceae > Fusarium > Fusarium fujikuroi. Next base: position 1,033,381 of record NC_036625.1, read on the forward strand.
TAAGTTCGAATGCCACCAAGGATAATAACTATGATACTCAAGTAGACGTATCCAGCATAAAGCCATTTTCTCATAGTCGCTTGCTCTTGAGTAAGCTTGAAGAAGGGCCGAACGGACATGGAAGTTGCTCGCTTTTTGCGTCCCGAAGGAGTATGCGTCGCGTTACGTCGATTCCCATGATCAAGGTGTGGTAAGGTATGTCTGCGTGCAAAAGACCAGTTTCCGAAAGTATCTGCGGCCGTGGGCGAAGAGGGAGCACTATCGGGTTCTGCTGGGTTCGGGGAGCTTGGTCCAAAGGTTCGAACTCGAGTAGGCTTCTTGAACAACGGGCCTGCCTCGTCCTCGGATGAGCCAATGGTATCGTACACAGCATCCTCATACTCTGGTCTTAATAATTCGTGCCTCAGCCGTCGTAGCGAGAAAATTTGTTTGAAGTTCTTCCAGAGTGGCGGCCGCTGAGAGACTGACACTCTCCGAAATCTCCATTTCGGCACTCTGGCCAAAGCAATTCCCCAGCTTATGACACGTCCACAAAAGAAGAGGAGAGAAAGTCCGCCACCCCACAACAGGGCTTTGAGAATCAAAACCTGGGGTGAAGAAGCTAGAAGCAAAACGTTGATAAGGGCGACTGACAGGAGCTGGAGCTCAGCCGTCAAAAGACTAGTTGTAGTGAGATAGTGCAATGTCACACACAAAGTTTGGTGAAGAGGATACAGCAGAATAGCCGTTTCTCCTGAAATAAAAGATTCTGGGTGCTTGCTTTCGAAATGTTCACGCTGCTTTGGGCTCCAGATTAATGGAATGCAAGTTAGGCCCCATGCCAGTACATCATATGTAGCATAAGGATCAACCTTGGGGATAACGCTCTGAGGAATGGAAGCAAGGCTCAGAATAAGGTTAGGTAGAATCGCTGCTGGGTTGCTTGACGAAATAAGAAGCGAGACATATAGAGTAATCGCCGAAGGGTATAATATGGGAGCGGGGTCGAAGTGCGCAGGAAGCTCGAGAGGTATTGGGTGAGATGGTGTCCTGTTACGGTATGCCCAAGCGACGACCCGGACAGGATACAGAGCGAGTAGTCCCGCATATACAAGGCCACAGAGCAGAATATCTATGATGGTTAAGGTAAGGCTGTCAAAAGGGAGGAACTGCGCATACCTTTTCCCCAGATCTTTATGAGCTGCAACACCTGGGAATTTGAAGCTACCATGAGACCCAGCGCTAAAACAATGCCAGCCTCAGTTATGCGTCGAACAACGACTCTTCTTCGTTTTTTGAGGGCTTCGAGCAGACGTTTCGTTTCCGGTGTCTCGGTAGGCATGGGCGGCTTGTCTACGGTGCGGATGACATGACTATCAAGAAGCGCTGGTGATGGAAGAGGTGTTGAAGAGCCAGACAGCGGTTCATTGAGACCTCTCAATCCTTTGTGCAGGTTGGCTTTTGGCGCCGGTAAACCTTTTAGATAATGCTCGTCGTCAGCTTCGGAGCCACTGTCGCTCGTCTGCGGCGAGTCCTTGAGAAAACTTGGCCATGTCGTAGGCGAGGGTTCGTGGGGATCATCGTCACTGGTCTTGGCGGATTGCGCTTGGCGGTTCCTCAGCATAAAACGATCCGAGAGATGAGGAAGGTCTGTATTCTGGTGATGGTACGGGTGAGGCGATCGCGATCGAACTCGGAAGCTGTCTTGTTCGTCGGGGTCGAGAGTATTTAGAGAGTCGGGGCTGAGATGCTCTGTCATGACGAGGGTATTCAAGGTACCTCGATATCGATCATGGGAAGACAACGGGGCTGCGTATGCGCCTCAAACACGTTTCAAGGATATTGTCGCAAACAAATGGGCCAAATTGATCAATAAAGAGAGTGAGAGTGGTTTGAATCAGAGACTATTCCTGTCAGTGGAGTTATCTCCACGTCGTCGGTTTTGTTGGAGGAAGCTCGAGCATCTGTCCTCGTCCACATGTGACAGTGGACTTGTCCATCGGGTGTTTCGTCAGCTAACTTCAATCAGTCAGCAGCATGCATAAATAAGGCACGGCCACTCATGAGCCACGTCTATCGATAGTGGCTTTGGGGAGCAGGAAAACTTTGGACCTTGGCTTCAAGTGCTAAAAGTAATTAGGCAATAGACCCCCTAAGCCTATACTAGATTTACTCAAGTCTTTTTATCACTTGGCATTAAATATTTCGAGTTTTCTTACTTCCATTGGAGGGGCTCGATACCTTATCATTTGCAAGTAACCTCATCCGTCTTCAACAAATTCACTATCGAATTCATCAAGTTGGCAGAAATACCCTATAGCTATGAGGCAAATCTTCACTGACAATTAAAGGACTCCATAGGTCCAACCAGTCGGTTTGATCTTTTATTTCCCTTGATGTTTCTTATCAATTTCTATAGCATCTAAATGTTAGTATTGTAACATTCCAGTTCAGTCGCTAAATATCTCCTTGACTCCCTCCCTTGTCTTGGAGAACAAACTCAAATATTATTTCTATCCCTTGGAGAGCAGGACAAAGACGTAATGAAACAAGATCACATGCACAAGCTTCTTTACTGGGAAGAGAAGCATACAGAATTGTCTCATTTACAGATGGACATGCCTAACGAGAAAACAGTCATGACGACACCAACAACTCAACAGCACCACTATCAATCAGATCGAACCACTGGGGCTTCCGAGTGGTCTAAATTTAGACATACATTCAACCTTCAGCCAGTGGGACTCTCAGCTATCTCCCCACGCCCATCCTGGACCTTCAGCACACGCTCGCAGGCTGTGCAGGAATCGCCCTTCAGTCTTAAGGTATTCAGCATATACAAGGATGATACGATACATACGTCAACTGGACCTTGTTGGTTCTATCGGATGAATGGTCTACAAGCTATATCCGCCGGTTCAACAACAGTAAGCGATTTGGCTATTGCCAACTATCGCCAGACCACATAATCATTCATCTTTATACCACAAGCCATAAGTTAGCTTAAAATCGACCAAGAGCTAAGAGTTGGATCTAAGACCCAAGAGTCAACTTGCTACTTCTTGTCTCGAGACAGTTGCGCTTTTTTGACAGCAATTTGTCTCTGATCGGGGTTTGTGGTTGGTCTACCAACTGATACTAGGCCTCTATGGCTGCATTGGCGTGTCTCACAACCAAGACACATCTCGTAAGTGTGCGTGCTGGCAGCTGGCTTACCGTCATTCACAGAGGAGACATCAAAACACAATTAGTATGTATCTCTGCTTTTCCCACAAAAGGCTGGAGTTTCATGCTCCGAATTTGGGTGTAGTGACTCGAACTGCGATTTGGTCAATCGTTACAGCTGAGGTTACAGCGCAAACATGGCTGCATATGACCCAATGGAATTTCATCTGTGCCAGCCATTCCCTTTTTTTCCAGATGCGCTGGTCCACGTTGGCGGAATCGACTTTACGGATAACGAGATAGGCCGCGTGGAGCTTGTGAATGAATGACACGATATTGGCTGAGCATCATCTCGCAGCAACTGATCATCAACGGTCAGTAGCAATTCAATTCTGACACAGAATTGTTGAGCCGCCAGATCCGGTTGCATACATCATCTCTTGGCACCGAAATTTGCTTCGTTTGGACGGACACGCCGCCGGAGCCAAGGACTGTGCACGTTTCCGTACTCCATCTCATGACAAAAAAGCACCAAAAATAAGGATCAACCGAAATTCCCCATCGTATTACAGTTTGATATTGCGCATCTCCGTCATCGCAGCTGGTGAATTTGTCGATCTGTCATACGAACAAAGAAGTTGGCACGAATAATCAAGTTCAAGTTCAGAGTTGAAAGATATCACACCTGGTCGCTTATCACGACAATTAAGAGCAACCATTACAAGTCTCAACTTGGCGTATCATAGAACAAAGGTTCATGGCCAAACACCAGCAACGAGTTTCACGCAGACAAGTTGGTTGGTGATCGATATGCATCTTTGCTGCACAGGGCGATCATACATACGCCAGACCAGGTCAATTGATTGTGTTCATAATCACGGCCCCAAGTTACAAGACACGATCAACGCTCTGAAAGGGTTGGATAAGAGAAGATGAAGATGGAAAGACAACCTCACCAAGGTCAGGGACAGGGTTCAGGGGACTAACCAGGTGGGTCAAACATGGAATGAGGATCGGGGCCATGCGGGCAAAAAAAAGCATCATCTTGGGACCAATGGCTTGGGCCCGAATGTTGACCCGCCTCGATGCTCAGCTTTTTATGGCGATTCCTCGTATTCACCTGGGAACGAGGCGGTTTCTCACCCCTTCTTGCCCTTCCTCTCCAATCTGTCAATTGACATACTTCCCATGGGTCTCAGGAGCTTTTTAAAGAATACGAAGAGCAGGACGATGGGCTCATACGGAGACAATCACACAATGCTCCTCTTATACAAGCCCGTCCGTCTGCCGTTACATCCACAGTGACATCACAAAGCTCATGAAGCTCCGTATCCTAGCGGCGTATGTATGGGTTGATGAGGCGCCGCCGTCTGAGCAACGGAAGGACAGGTACCAGGGGGTCAACGGATGTGGTAACGGTGCCCCTACAGACAAAAATACTCGTGCAACCGTTTACATGGTCACTCAAGTCGAACCAACGCCTGTGCAGTAAGAACGGGGGATCCAAGACCCAACCATACCAAAGGTGGTGTATCGGAATTGTGACAACCGACTTCTATTGATGGCCCAGTTTGTACCGGCCAATAATTACTAAACAATGGCTGAAACCTTTATTAAGTTTCTATAGCGATTGGATGTTCCAAGAATGAGCAGTTGTGCCCTTGTTATCAGACAGTCAGTGCTTCAGCTCATCTCTGGTCAACTTCAGGTCAAGCAGTCAGCACACCTCATGTCTTGGATTACCCTCCACAGTGTTTACTGACAAGAAATGAGGACAGAGGGCTATGTACGTACACAGGCAGACATGGCCTTGTTGAGCCGCCCTTGGGCACACAAACTCCACCAAAGCCCATCCCTCCCAGGCACCCCGGGTTGCTCAGTGCTCAACCTCTGGCCTCTGCGACTGGGTTTCCAGTAGGCGGAGGTGTAGCCGGCCGCCGGCTGAACTTGGCGGGACGACAGAAGCGCTAGACGAGGCCTAGCTTTTTGTCTAGTGCCCGGGTGGCTATCGTTAAAAACTGCAAGCGGCTCCCCCCCAAGCCTAAAAAAGAAACACGCATAGCGATTTTGTCTAGATCTCCAACAGCCTTTGGCCTTTGCCACTCAGCAGACAAAAAACAAAAGTCACAGCAGCAAATAAGAAAACAGCTTACTTGGGCCATCGTGATAGTTGTCTGCAGCTCAGCCTCCTCTTGCCAAGACTAGTCTAGGCCTCGGGGCTTTCAGCAGGACAGAGCAGATCCCCTCATCTACCCACGATTCACCACCGCAGGCTGCATTTAACACCAAACTCTCCTCTTGCTCGCCCTGAACTTGAGTTCAATCTCGCAGTTGGCTTGACGTGACGGACTCAGCTCGTGTAACACCCATCACTCACTCCACTGCCTCCACTTCCTCCACTCCCTCGCTCATACTCCGCAACGCCTCGGTCGACTGTCAATTGCTTACAGTACAGTACCGGCAGGCGGCACACCATTCGCTTTCTTGGTCCCTTTTGCTTCCCTCATCCTCACATCACCAGCTGTGTCTCCATTCATAGAACCGAGCAGACTCCTCTCTCGTACGCTAGAGCCACCTCCTTGTCTGCTTGGCACACGACACTCTTCATCATCGATAAAGGGAATCACCCCTCTGGCCGGCTGTCGTCTGCACGTTCTTGAACCCTAGCTTGCTTGCTGCACTGTCTTCACCACTCACCGTCTGGGATCTCGCCTCCTCAACCTCACCACCTGCTCCCAGCCAGTCGTCTCTCGTACCGTCCCCAAATAGCAAACCCAAAAAAAAGCTGCCATCTGTCTTGGGTCCGCAATTCTGGTCTATTCTCAGCCGCTAAACGTCCTCTGCATATCCGTCTCCAGTCTTCTTCAGTCCTGATATCACCCTGCTCAACTTACAAAACTCAACCCTCTCCCTTCCTTCAAACCTCCTCACTCACTTCTACATCATGGCATCTGTCGACATCAAGAACGACTACAGCATGGAGGCAGGATTGTTGAGCACTGACCGAGAAGAGAGGACCATGTCGTCAAAGGAAGCACTCCTCCAGGATTCGGAATCTGCCCAGACCATCCCACGGACAAAGACCAGAAGGATATCCCCAGCTGGCAAGGCCTTGATTGCTTTGGCCGCTTGCTGTCTTCTGGGCGTTGGTGTAGCATCCGTTGGAGGCGCTACCCGACTCTGCCCTGGACATCTCCGCCATGGTGATGTTGGAAAGCATGGCATGAACGCTCATCGACCAAATCTTTCCGATTCCATGGCCCAGATAGTTCGACGACAAAACACACCAGCACCTACCGATACAGAGCAGGGCACTGATCCTACAGATGCCGCTTCTGACGGCGCTTCCAATGCTCCCTCGGGCGGCTCTTCAGGCGGAGCCTCTGGTGGTGCTTCAAACACCGTACAGCAACCCACTGCTACGGCTGATGAGCCCACGAACGAGGCTAGCGAGACTGCTGTCCAGCCTTCCGCTACCGCCGGAGAGCCAACCGACCAGGCCAGCGCCACGGATGAGGCCTCAAACACCCAGGCTCAACCGTCAGTTACTCAGCCATCTGCCACCGGTGAGCCATCCTCACCCTCGCGCCCTGCGAGCTCAGAACCTGAGGAACCCACCTCTAACCCGGATACAGGCCGACCCTCTGCCACTGCCCAACCTACGGAGGACTCAGCTACTGAAGCATCTCCTTCTGCCACGGAATCTCAAGAGGAGCCTACTCAGCCTGCATCCACAGCCGCTTCTACACAGCGAACCACCCGCAGGACCACGGAGAACCGACCTTCGTCCACTGAGGACCCTTCCCCTGAATCGACCACCGATGATTCCGAGGCCACTGCCACTGGTACGTCCGTTTCGGAAGAGGAACCTTCTGAGACTGTTTCCTCTTCTCGTGCTTCAACTTCCAATCCTTCTGCTCCTAGTGCTGCAACCTCCACTGCTGCCAGTACGTCTACTCGAAAAACTTCTTTGCCTGATACCTCCTCTTTTTCTGAATTACCGTCCGAGACGGCTTCTTCGGGTGAGACCCTTCAATCCACCGCCCTTGATGATACTTCCACTGTTATCGAAACTGCCACCGTTCCCTCGTCCACTGTCGCCGAAGCCACCACTGTCCTCCCCGATTCAACTTCTGAGTCAGCTTCCGGGCCAACTCAAGAGTCGGAAACAGCCTCCCAGGCTTCAGAGGAGACAGAGACGACTACCGGTATGTGGGACGGACGAGCAGCAACAGGGCTCTTTTCAGGGACATTGCTGCGAATCCAAATCCCCAAACCCGTTGTGATATCACTGTTTCGTGCCATCTCCACAACCTGATGCCTTGACTTCGTGACTTTCGCAAGTGCGCCAAAACTTGAAAATGTCTTTTGACCATTGATTGCCTCCGCGTTGACTACACACTTTTGCAAATGGTTACCATCTGAACGTATATGCTAACAATAAGACAGACCAGGAAACCGCAACTCAGACAGACGAGGCTTCACGAACCTCAGACGATGCCGAAAGCGCGACTGAGACTAAGTCTGAACGAAGCACTGTGACTGGAACAGGTACCAGACGAACTTCGAGTGCTGTGCCCAAGACCTTCACTTCTACGCTTGAGGATGGTGGCATTACAACCCTGACTTCGACTTCTTGGGTTGAGGTTGTCCCCTCGGCCGAAGCTACCGCTGGCAGCCCTGACCTTCAGAACGCCGCTCCTCGATCCGTCGGTTCAGTTCTCGGCGCAGTTGTGGGTATGGTCTTCGGTGGTTTTATTCTGCTGTAAATGGATTATTTACACCTTGACCTTACGTTCCATCGAGCGAAAATGTCACGCGGATCCCGTGGCGAACGAACTTGTGGTCCCATTGCGGGCACCAGTTACTTCAGAATGGGTTCATCTTTATGAATATCACGGTCCTTTCTTCATGGGTATAAAATCAGGATAATAGACTTGGGGTCAGCATCAGACGGGATTAATCAATAGACAAGAACTTCCACATACGGTTGTATCTTGGGGGGATTTGGTTCATTAATGGCGTCTAGCATATATGCCGAACATGGGTTGTATTTAAAAATGCATAGTACATGAGCGAATACAAGCACTTGAGTTTGCATATTCGATTTTATTTTCCCCTTTTCAAGCAAATCGATGTAGCCACCTTGTGTATAGTGGTCTTGACCTTTATTCTCCGACGCAGGGCCTTGGTGCTTTCAGCCCAGCAAGGGGTGAACATTACGCGCCTCCAGGCTTGACCAATTCTGATAATGCCGTAGACCAACGCAATACATGTCATTTGTGGGAATATTTGTTTAATTCGAGGGTATAACCAAAAGCGCCAACAACTCCTGCCCATTCGCCTACACACATTCACCACCAACTCAACCTTCTGTCCTGACATCCTTAACCGGGGCCAATCCTGGGCATATCGTGATGCTCGCTCAATCTCGACAGGTAAGTATTGAGTTCTTCGACACGCTCCTTATGTGTTTTGAGAAGTTCTGGCCGCGAGCTTGAAGACTCGGCGAGTTTGAGCAGCTATAGACTGGTTAGCATGATTTCAACAATAGAAGGCAATGAAAGACCTGCCCTCTTCTTTTTTATCTCTTCGTGGCGCTTTTGAGCCTCCGTCTTTTGAACTTCGGGTTTGTCCTCATCATCGTGAGGCTCTTGCTCCTCTCCGTCCTCGCTGTTCTTCTTTCTCTTCTCTTCGTCCTTGTTTCCGGTATCGAGGTTCTTCTGAAGATCGGTCTTATCGCGCTTCTTCTTCTTCTTGTGTATTTTGGCGCCCTTGAGTCTCAGGGCACCGCCGCCACCGACAGCAGCATAATCGTCGGAGCCCATGGTGTTGTGGTGCTTTCGGAAGGGTTGTTGGTGAGTCGATGATCATGGACTCGACGTCAATGGTAAAAGAAGTGACTAATCAATATGTGGCGGTGCAGGTGGCTGAGATCCACCCAAGAGAGCAAGGGGCTGGGCTAGAGTGGTAATGTGTTTCTGATCTATACGCGGAAGGGAAAAGCGAAGCAGCACTTGCATTGACAAAGAAGCTTCCTTGTGATGAGTTGGGTAAAGCCGACTCCTATCTTTTTCAACTTGGCCTTCTTTCTTTGTCCTGTTCCACTAAAACGAAGCAAACATTGCCCTTTTCTGGTATTGAATGAAAAGGAGAGTTCATGAGCAATCAATTAATTAATTATTGACGAATACGAATACTTTCTTAATTGTGCTTTTATTCCCCGTCTTTTTAACCTCGACTGCTCCAAAAACACTTCAAAACAACTACCGACCACTGAGATCTCTACGTCACAGATCTTGCTTCCTCACATCCTTCTGCTGCCGATCGCCTAACACATTCACTCCAAGTCTGCGCGACAACGAACCGCGATGCGCATTGGTCTTTAACAGCTGAAATACTCGAATTGAATACTCGCGGTTCCTCCATTTTGGCGGATTGGTCGATCAACTAGTCGCTGGGAAGAGGGGGAAAGGACAACCACACAGACACCACAATGGCGCCGCCTTACGGACTCCCGTCGAATACAAGAGATTCGCTGGAACTCGCTTCCTTGGCTAGTTCAAGTCAGCCCAACGAAGAAGGAGCTACAGAGATCTCGTCAAGGCCCAGCATATCGTCGTCGCGTAGACTGTCGCTCGAACAAGATGACCCCCTCGACAGTGCAAATCCTGCAAACAGGATGAATCGATCATACTCAGTATCCTCAGCCTTTGACTTCTCCGCCAATATGTTTCCTCTAAGCTCTACGACTGGTGCCGAAGGTTACGCTCCCATTGGAGCACCAACATCAAGATCAAGGCCGAGCGGCGGCTTAGGAGGAGGATCATTGGAGAAAAACAAGACTTTGACATACTTGAACGGATTGTCGCTGATAGTGGGACTTATTATCGGCTCAGGAATCTTCTCGTCGCCAGGATCTGTGAGCACAAGAGTTGGGTCGCCTGGTGCAGCGATACTCGTCTGGATTATCGCGGGTATACTCGCTTGGACAGGCGCTGCATCTTACGCTGAGCTCGGAGGAGCAATCCCTCTCAATGGCGGCGCTCAAGTTTACTTGGCCAAGACATTTGGCGAGGTGATAGGCTTCCTCTTTACATGGGTTGCCATGTTGGTTCTTAAGCCTGGTAGTGCCGCCATCATCGCCATCATCATGGGCGAATACTTTGTTCGAGCCTTCATCGGTCCTGACGCTGAGCATGTAAGCCCTTGGATCAACAAGGCTGTTGCGCTTGTGGGGCTGTTCATTGTAACGTTCTTGAACTGTGTGTCTACAAAGCTCGGCACGCGCGTTAACGATACGCTCATGTTTATGAAATTTATCGCTTTACTGGGCGTCACCGTTATTGGTATTGTCGTTGCCATCACAGGAAAGACGCTCAAGGGCAAGTCGGAAGTTGAGTGGAAGCCGCATCAGCTGTTTGAAAACACATCGACCGACATGTCTGCCTGGGCTCTCGCCCTTTATGCTGGTCTTTGGGCGTATGATGGCTGGGACAATGTGAGTGGCATCAGTTTAGTTTATAAGTCTCGATTGCTGACCCAGTCTAGACAAACTACGTCGTTGGGGAGTTCAAGAACCCAACTAAAGACCTACCCCGAGTCATCCACACAGCCATGCCTCTGGTCATCCTCTGCTATGTGCTAGCTAACATCGCCTACTTCCTTGTCCTACCTCTCGAGAGCATGGACGGGTCTAATACAGTAGCTGTCATGTTTGGCAACCGAGTGTTTGGTTCCGTAGGCTCACTCATTCTCGCACTCATCGTTAGCGCCAGTTGTTTCGGTGCCCTCAACTCTTCGACGTTCACCTCCAGTCGTTTGGCATATGTAGCTGGAAAAGAGGGCTACATTCCTTCGATCTTTGGCACTATCGGTATTGGCGGCAGCCCACACGAGCACGAGCTCAGCACGCAGCGTACACGAAGTTGGTTCACGCGCAAGATGCGAAGAATGTTTGGCGATGAAGATGCTGGACTGTTTTATACGCCAGTCTATGCACTCCTTCTCAACGCTGTTCTTACAGTTGGTTACGTGGTTGTTGGCGAGTTTAGTACTCTCGTCACCTTCTATGGCGTTGCAGGCTACACATTTTATTTCCTCACAGTTCTGGGTCTGATTATCCTGCGCGTGCGAGAGCCGGGACTCGTACGACCGTACAAGACCTGGATCACGACGCCCATTATATTCTGCTGCGTTAGTCTCTTCCTCCTCAGCCGCGCTGTCTTTGCACAGCCTTTCCAGACTATCGCCGTCGTATTCTTCGTGGTAGCTGGTGTGCCTGTTTATTTCTGGCGTATTAGAGGGCGGGACGAGCAGGTCTTGAGACGGAGAGGACAGCCCAGCGAGGAAAAGAAGTGGTGGCAATTCTGGAAATGATTGGAAAATATAGCATGGATTGGGAGAGTTGGCAACGAATTCATGTCATGAATGGTAAAATTATGGTCAGCCATATAGCGCCTGACGATGGCTCATAAGGAAGCATACCAAAAATAGCGAGAAAATTTGTATTAATAGCAAGTTGAAAAGACAAACAACAGCAGAACATTTCTGCTTGGCTTCATTTTGGCGGCAGTTATTATGAGTGAATGTGTGAAGTGGCTGTTGACGTGCACAGGCAGCCTGACTTAGAACCAAGAAGGATAATCAAAAGATAGGACACATGGTTTCTTTTGGCAAAGGTAGTTCATATATATGTGTTATATCCATTATCATGCTTTTTTTCTTACGCCAGTATTAGTATTTATCATACATTTAAAGGTTCAGAATGGATTTAGCCTTTGCCCTAAATATTAAAGTTAATTAATGGAGATCTCCAAGTAAAATAATCGCTAGCCCAATAGATTAAGGGAGGCTTTTCATGGCATCTTATCGAGATCACTGAAGACAAGACAAAAGGAGGTAGAACTTTAACAAATTGTATTATCTGCAACGCTGATTGCTTTTGACCCGCGTCTATAATGCAGTTGTTGTAAAACTATTCATCATCATGTACAAATCATTTCTTCCATTCTCTCAATACATTTATTTCTTCTCACGCTGACCATAGGCCTTGGTGGCATAGTCACCCTGGTGGACGATAAGATCCTCAGGCTTGTAGTCGTGGCGGCCAGAGAGGTAAGAGTCGATGATGGCCTTGGTACCGTTGGCATATCGGATCTGAGCGTCCAGAGAAGTACCGGACATGTGAGGAACCATGGCGTTACCGCCACCCCAGTTGTTCTTGGCGGTTCGCAGAGGGTGCTGCTTGGGAGCGGGCTGGTGGTCCCAGACATCACCACCGTAACCGGCGAGGTGACCAGACTTGAGAGCGGCAGCAACGTCCTCCTTGACGACGATGGCACCACGGGCAGTGTTGACGAGGTAAGAGCCCTTCTTCATCTTGGCGATGAGGTCCTTGTTGAAGAGACCCTTGGTCTTCTCGTGGAGAGGGCAGTTGATGGTGACGATATCACACTGAGCGAGCATCTCCTCGAGGGTGTCGACGCGGCGGCAGCCAATCTCCTTCTCCTTCTCGGGAGAAAGGGGCTGGTAATCGAAGTAGAGGAGCTCCTTGCAGTCGAAGGGCTTGAGGCGGCGGAGGACACGCTCACCAATGCGGCCCACAGCGACGGTACCGACAACCTTGCCCTCAAGATCGAACTCCTGCTTGGCAGCATGGGCAACGTTCCAGTCACCGGCCTCAATCTGCTCGTGGGCAGGGACGAAGTTGCGGATAAGGACGAGGATGGTCATGAGAACGTGCTCAGCAACGGAGACGACGTTGGAGCCAGTGACCTCAGCAACGGTGATACCGCCGTTGGTCTTGTTGGCAGCGTTGAGGTCGACGTGGTCAGAGCCGATACCAGCGGTGACAGCGAGCTTGAGCTTCTTGGCGCGAGCAAGACGCTCAGCGGTCAGGTAGCCAGGGTGGAAGGGAGTGGTGATGATGATCTCAGCATCCTCGAGCTCCTTGTCGAAGGTAGAACCCTCATCGTCCTTGTCAGATGTGGTGACGAGAGTGTGACCTTGGTCCTCGAGCCACTTGCGGATACCGAGCTCGTTCTCAGTGGTACCGAGAAGGAGGGGTTGCTACGAGACGGGTTAGTTGACATGAAACCAATTTGCTGAGGAGAAGTGATTTGAAGAGTGATTGAGGGGTTGATGATGCAGTGTTCAAGACAATGGGTGTAAGTCGGGTTACATTGTTGCTCAGACTCATGCAGTGTATACCACAGGAGTGGGACAAGTTTAACAATGCCACCCAACTATCAGTTCTCAATGTCTTTGCATATTGCCCAGACGTTGCCCCGCATCATTGGGCTGGATGTGGCTGATTCTCATGTAGTGAGACCATTTCCCCGCGTTTGAGATCGACAAGCGCGGAGGGGTGGTGTGTGGGGAGTTGTTTGTGGTTGTCGGTAGATATGAGAGTTGAAGGCAGAATCAACGACCATTGAAGATAGTTGATAGAGATTCAAGAGGAACTGGGTTGAAGCAAATAAAGTGATTAAAGACATACATCCTTGGCGTGCTGGCCACCGTCGTAGAGAACTGCAAGAACCTTGACCTGTTTTGGCGTGTTAGTTGAGGCTCAAGAGGATATAGAGATATATACGGAGAGGAATGCTTACCATTTTGGCGGTTGTGGAAAGGGTTTATTGGTTAGAAGAAGAAGTAAGAGAAGAAAGAGGAAGAAAGATGATGATGATGATGAGAGTGAGGAGGAGAGAAAGTAGGATATCGAGGGTCCGATGCCAGATATTTATGCTCTGGAAATGAACGCGCCATGGCTGTGTATCTTGTCACCAAGTAACGGACACCGGTGTCTGATCGAGCCTGTTACAGCGATGCATGCTCTCCACAGTTAGGGAGACAAGACAAAGATGGCACAGCCAAGGTTCCACGTCTCACGCACACTCACACTCACACTCACACGCACAAGCACCGCAGTTCTGCGCTGTAATGCTTGCGTTCTCGCCATGAACGGAACTGGAACCGTGGCACGGGCAGGGGCCGGTGTCTCTCAGACAGCGAATCCCCATCGATCCCGCGAACCCCGAAGGTGTCGGCATCTGAGGGGGGGTCCCATGTGTGTACGTTATGGAGTACTCTATCAGCTGTGGGCGTCAAAGTCTGGAAGCATTCTCCATTTCGGTAGGTTCTCTGTGGAGGCGACAAGCGCCGAAATTGGCAGCCGTAGCAAGACCGGACATTGAAAATCGAGCTGTCAATCCCATCAGGTACCTGGTCAGGCTGCTATTTGGAGTGTCTGTGGTCTGTAATTCACGGCGACCGGCCTGTAACCCGCTGTATGCCGTCCCAACTAACACGCTCGCAGCCGTAGAGAGCGGGGGAGGGGGAGCGCGTGCGACCACACACTGGGAGGGGTCTTACTCGAAGAGGAAAGTATGGGCAACTGGGCGAGAAGCTCCTCGTCCATGATACGGGGCATATCTCGGTGTTCGGTGTTGGTTTGACTGGGGTAGAGCTCGAGAAGGGCAAAGTGGAGGATAAGAGCTAGAGCTGTAGACCAATCGCGTGTGGTCATCTTGCTCCAGGCGGGGTCTCCAAGGTTGCCTCTTTCGGCACCCACAGAGCGGGGTTGAAGCCGCCAGCCTCCTCAAGTCAACGGCAGCTACGGTACAAATCTCCGTCTCTAGGTATATTCTGCTGTCAAAAAGGAAAATTAAATGTGATGATGTGTCTCCAAGGGACTCCAATCGAGAGAAAGTTAAGTTAGCCTGCCTCTTGGAGAAAAAAATGGAACATTCTAGGGAAACATTGTCCGAGGCGATGTGATGCCTACTGATGATGATGGTGTAAGTGGAGACATGCTATGATGGATGGATGATGCCGTAACAACTACAACTACACCACAGCAACCGTACCCAAACTACTTGCTATTGAGTAATTGGGCTCCAGTTATCGCTACGGAGTCGTCAACTGTGGAAAACTGTTACTGTACTTGGAAACTATTATCAATGATGCAGTTGTCCACAGATGGACCGACTCTCCACTGATGAGGCTCTGATATCGTACGTAGGTTGCCTCATTTACACTTTACAAGGACTTGTCCCTCTCAACCATTAATATCTCCAGTATACTTTGACCGATGACTGACACCTACTAAGACTTCCATCGTCTCATGACTGCATACTATACCTTGTCGTAAACTCATATGCCTCAAATCTGATTTCCGTCGCTATTCGGTATCCCGCCATCCATCCGGTTTTAGCCCCCGAAACTCCTCCTGACCCATAACTCCGGCTACGGTCACGGATGCGGATGCGGGGTGGCCTCTTCCGCACTTTCATCTCCGGAGCTTCAGTGAGATTTGACCAGAACCGCCACATGATGATGGCGACGAAGCCAAGCTGTTTGGGACTCGATCTGTTTTGTTGGTACAGTTAGTTGTTTTGCATCTCGAGTGTTTGCCTCTTTGGTTATTTCTCCGCATTCTCATATTCCTGAGCTTGAGGACCTGCAGGTGAACAGCTCACTATCAAAACATGTCTATAGCTTCACACGATGACAGTAAACAGCTGAATATGAGTAGCATAACCTACTCTGCACAAACAACATTTTGTTTAACATTCGTTCATTTATTTCAAGAGAAGAATACAAAACTGAAATGGTGAAACTCATAGGACTGTATTCTCAAAAATATCAGCATATCTACCTACCCTGAATCTCCAGACAACCGGCCTCTATTAAACCCTCAAGGTTCTTCCTCCTCATCCCCTACCTTTCCTTTCCTTGTGATCCCATTCAGCATCTGTCCCACAACGCCGTATCATCTCCGACCTGTCACCCAAAACCCAAATTAGCGTAGTCTGAGTTTGCCAAAGTTGCCCCTGGCGTTAGTTATAGTGTGAGCGTTTTCCCCCGCTGCCGGAGGTCGAAGCCGGCTTCGGAAATATAGCTCGCATCCGTAGCAGCCCAGTGTCTTGTAATATTCACGGATCAAGAAGTCACGCTTCATCCGCAAGGAAAGACTAAGGATAATGAGGCTCAGTGAGATAACTTGAATGGCTGGAGGGTTTCCAGTCTAACCGCGCTCTTCAGCTTCTAAAATAGAATTTCAGTTGAACCAACACCTTTTCCTTGATACTCCATGAGATCTTATTAACCATTTCCTACAGCAAAATGAAATCCATTGTCCTAATTTTCATCGCAGAATGTCGCTGCATCCATATTGCTGGAATGCCGAGCCCCAGACCGTGATGCCGTCCCACAATCCGTCTACCTCTTTATCCCATCCGTAAAGCGCCAGCCCATAAATCATACCATACCTATCATAAAATAAACCCAACCCTACTCTGACCAGTCGTTATGAAGCAAATACGACGACATTACTCCGTAGACCGTACCTTTTAGCAAACATGAACTTACATCAAAAACCCAAACAACAAAGAGGCTGGTATCGGTATGGGAGCTCCATCATCATAGTCATCAAAATCACTCGAGTTTTCCTCACCCCATCCGTCTTCTTCATCTTGCTGCCCTTGACCATTTTCATCTTCTTCCTCTTCTTCCTCTTCATCCTCATCCCCTCCGCCCATGTAGGGAGGGAAAAACTCGAATGGAATTCCATCGCTATCGACGTCATAGTAATCTGAATGATCGTCAATCTCATCACTGACAGAGCCATATTCGAAGTCTTCCCCTTCCTCGTCTTCGTCCTCTTCCTCGCGCTCGCGCTCGCCCTCATCATCAATTCCAATATTAGCATTGAGAATATCTACCACTGAGGGTTCCACATAGACTATGTCGAAGGCTTCCAGGACCTTTCGCCCCTCGACTCTTAAGACTTCAGTTTTCGGGATCGCTTGCTTCACGAGTTCTTTGACATCTTTATCATCAAGCGTTGTGACATCAGTTCGGAGACCAGCTGAAATCAACCGGCTGGTAAATGTCCAGTTGAGTGTTGGTACAAGATCGTCTGATCTTCCGACTAGAACCCTACTTGGATGGGGCTGCCAGCGTATAAGAGATGACCAGCATTCCCGATGTAGCCTCTCGGGTTTGTCACGCAACGCGTGCGGATGTTTGGCGAGAAGTTGACATGTCTGTGGCTGATAGTCATGAGTTATGGTATACATGAAAGCACCATCAGGCATGGCTTTTGTGGGCATATGAATGTCAGCACCGCCGTTTACAAGCACAGGTGTCGTCCGCCAACAAGACCCAGATCTGAAACTATAATATAGCGGTGGCTCGCCCTCGAACAGCTCGTTCGGGTCCTGACCACGATCAAGAAGCACTTGAATCAGGCTTGATGGCTCGTCGGCAATCGGAGAAGGCTTCTCCAAGCACCGGTAGATCAACCCCTTACGGAACACGTTCGGGGTTGGCACCGACCTCATCAGGTCGGCGGCTCGTGTCCAGAGCTGCTTGTTCAGAGCTGTTTTGAGAAGATCCACCAAGAAGCCCTCGGAGGGACCCGAGATGCCGTACTTGGCGTAATCGATGTGCAGAATGAAATCCGTCTTTCCATCATCATACGGTTCGTGAACGAATATTGAGAGAAGTCTTTCCAAGTCGCCCTTTTCTGGCCGTCCTCCGTTCTCAATGATCGCTCTAGCGATGTTCAAGTTTCCATGAATGATGGCCTCTGTGAATGGACGGCTGGTAGCAACGCCCTTTTCGTTTGGGTCAGCACCATGCTCAATGAGAAGCTTGGCTAGAGTGGCGTGCTGATTATCCCATTCACGGTTGAAGTAGGGTTCACATTGCCGTGTGCAGATAATGTTGAGTGGAGTGATCTCGTCTCTCGAATCTTCCAATGTTGCTCCTGCATCAAGCAGCAGCTTGGCAGAATCGTATAAACCGAGAATAGCAGAACCTTCAGCAGTCTCACCGACCCTGGCAAGCGCAGACAGACCTTCATTGTCTACCGCGTTGACATTGGCACCACCTTCGAGCAATGCTTGCATTGCATCTGTGTTGCAGCTCGCGCTCGCCACCATCAACGGTGTCATTCCAAGAAGAGTTTCCCGTGCATCGACATCAAAACCCTTAGTGATGAATTTCTGGATGATTTCGGCTTCGGAGACTTTACTAGGTTCCTTCGGAGGAGATCCGAGGGGGTCAAAAAAGTCTTCTGGCCGGAGGTGACGAGGCCCGAGAATCAGGTGAAGAATACTGAATTGATGTACAGATAATGTGGTGACATTTGAACCCAAATCAACGAGTCTTGCGGCGTCATCGAAGCGACGTGAGAAACACGCCATCATGAGGGATGTCAACCCCGTCTCAATGAGTCTCTTATCAATATCGGCACCATGCTCAAGGAGATATGGGACTACGGTGTCCCAGTGTCCATACCATATTGCTTGAGATAGTGGTGTTCCCATAAACGGACCTTCGACATCGATGTCTTCTTGGTATTTTTCGTCAATGAGAAACTTGATGAGATCCATCATGTTCTCTTTCGCAGCGTGGTGTAGTGCGGTGAGTTTGAATCTGCTCGAGTCCACAGGAGTGTCATCCTGTCGCCATGCGAGCGGTTCCAGCTCAAAGTCTATTCCCTGATAGATGACCGGCGACGCTCCACGTTTCAATAGAAACTTTGCCGTTTCAATTTGCCCATGGCATATGGCGACATGTAAAGGTGTCCAGTTTCCCCCATGTAAATCCTCAAGCTCTCCTTCATCAACAGCCGGAGACTCGGTGAAAGCTTCCATGGGCAGATGTGGGCGACACAAGCACACACCCCACGAAGGGGCATCAACAGGAGCACCCGCATCGAGGAGAATCTCGATCATATCGATCCGTCCCTTACTCGCAGCAACATGTATAGGCTCCCATCTGCAATCGCTAAATATGCCATCATCGCAACCGCTTTCGAAGCAATCGCACGCGTCGTGTAACACATATGATGCGTCTAAATCAACTGAGTGGTCATCGTCCTGAATCCTCCAAACAGGGTCGTCGTAGTAATTCGAATGATAGTTGTACCACTTATGGTCAGGGTCGATGCGTGGTTTGGGTCTATGGGTGAAGGCTACCCGTGAAGCGTCAACGCCAGCTTCGAGAGCACGGCGCAAGGTATTGATGTCTCCATGTTCGACAGCCCAATGTATGGCACCCGGTCTATCCGATCGAGCTTCGCGTTTCCAGAGAATCGGGTTGGCGATATCGTAGCAGTGTCGGTTGGCTCGTGATAAGCTAGCTATATCATATTTCTTGACCAAGAAGCCGGCGATATTACAGAGGACCTCGTTTGGCAGCCTGTCCAGCGAAGGCATGGTTGGCGAGCTACCTTGGGCGACGAGGGACCTGGAGAAGAGGATGATGCAAGGAACGAAAAGTTAGGGTATGACTGAGTGAGTATGAGGGGGAGCTGTAGCTCATGCCTGCCTAATAATAATCCATGGCAATGGAATTTCTCGATTTTCCCGAAGTGGACCTGTTTGGCGAAGCTCTCGCATCACGCCAAAGTTGGACGAGCCAACCAGATCGAGATTTACCTAGTTTAGCGGAAGTTCGCTCCGCATCTAGCGCCGTCAGCCCTGTCCTGGTCAACTGAAGCACTGTCCATTCGTTCCATGTTTGGTAGGTCCCAGTGCCTCGGGAGTATGGATTGTTTCATCAGAATGAATTAAGCACTTTAGATAGAAAAGGAGAGAAAAAGTTTATTTTTTGTTTTGGCCTATATCAATGGATTTCATTGCTTTTCACCGTTGCCGTTACCGATGCCCGCTACCTTGTAGTCTAGGTAGAAGTGTCAGCGTCTGAGTGTGTACAGGGATTGACCGACTGTCAAATCGTACATTGTTTTAGTCAAGACATCCGTTGGATTGAATAGAAGGTTCATACTGTAAGGTAGGTTTGGTTGAAATAAGGGTTCATGATAGAACGAATGGGCTCAGATATTCTTGTGTCAATTGGAAACAAGGGAGGAAACATCAAAGCGGTTTGGAGAATCAAAAGGCAATTCATCCCTGGAGTAGGCTCATTTACTTGGCACAGATCCAACAAGTCTGGCCATTCAGCGGCTCTGAGATACTCCCTTTCCACCGGATGTCATCAACGTGCAGTTTGCTTTTGGCGGATTTGCACGCACTCTCCCATATTCGCCCTGGAATATCATTAGTGTTTTTCCACTTTCTCTGTGCTTTGTTAAGTAAGAGAGGATGGTTTGTGATAACCAGGGGCAACCCAGCCTCAGTGTAGACCACACTCGGCCCATTCTGCCTTAGACTTACAACGGGAAGCCAACCAACATGAGATGGAGGGTACAAACACAAGGCTATACGCCCTCAACTAAAAGTCAAAATGGAATAACAGAGCGAAGCAAAGTTATATAAAGCTGATCCCTACCTCCCTTTCAAAGAGGGTTCTTACTACTTTACCCATACTCCTGCATTGACTATCAACACCATGGGCGTGGGACCGCCTCGTCTAGACAAATACGACAAGATTCTCTCACGTCTTTTTGAGAATCTTGCACTGTTCCATGTCCTTAAAGGCATTGATGGCCCTCATATGATCACCGCCCATGCTCCAACTGATGTTCGAGGTATCAGGCGCAGGTTCCTCAAAAACTTGTGTTTCATCTGCGATTACCGAAAGGGCGGAGACACTACTACTTCAATCGCTCTAGAATCACAGACAAACGAGGTTATTCTCTGGGTTGCCGCGAACTTCACGCCGCACAATAATGTCATTCTGTTCCTCGACGATATTCTTCAGCAGCTACAAAGGGACCCAAAAGGGACTGAGGAAGGACGAGAAAGGCTGAGAAAGAAGTTGACAAAGAAATGCGTTGACTTTGCAGCCCCAAGACTGAAGAAAGAGTGCAAGCTATTATTGCGGGCTACTCGTTACTGCGAAAAGTATCTTAAAGAAGATGCCACAGCTGTCCAAGGAGCTGGTAAGTTGGGCCATAACAATAGGAAGAGGCATAATTAACCAGATATTATCATAGAAAGAAGATCCCTCCTAGAGTGGCTACCTCGATTCTCTGCCACTAATATTGACACTCTAGTCCTCTGTCAAACTGCTTACGATTCTCGACATGATCCTCAGATGTCGAGCCTTGGGTCTCTGAGTAGAGAGCTTGGCGTTGCACCTCGAGAAACTGTAATGAGCATCAAGGCAGTCAGACATTTAATAGGTCGTCTTGCCGAGAGAATCCGCATTCCAACGCTTCTGATCGAAGACTTTCTCAAGTTAGGACTACTGTTCAACTCTTATCAGATCAAGAAAGTTCAGGCCCCTACCTCAGCAATTGTTCCACCTGCGGATGGACTCAGGAACCTCAACTCCATCTTGAAAAGGATACTGCAGCCTGGGGATCCCCGCTTTAAGGATATGCAGAGTTATCTCGCTCGATTAGATGGGCCACTCAAACTGGAAGAAGCCATTAGATCCATGTACGACGAGGATAACGGCCAAGCACGTGTGCACTCCGAGATTCAAGTGCTAGAAGAATTCCATCGCAACCAACGAAGCTTCGTCGATGGTGATCGCTATATAGCATGCAGCAAGCTTGCATGTCTATGCTGCAAATTCTACTTTAGGCACCACCCTGGAAGGTTCGAGGAGCCCGAGTCTCATCAGAAAGCGTACCTGAACTGGAGACCTATTAAGTTGCCAGGCGGGTGGGAGAATGAGCACTGGCCACACCAGCGTAAAGCCTTGGGAATGCTTAGTAGTGAGCTGAGTACAGCAGTTGAAAAGCAGATCGAAACTCAGCAACAGCCTACCCCATGGCAGCCCGACTCTGTAACGAATATCACCGAGACTATAAGCTCTGTAAGCCTCGGCGAGGCTGAGGCTGACGAAGTCTTGGGAATCGGTGATGGATGGAGTGATGATGAGTTTATTACAGATGAATGCCAGTTGTCGAACGATATATTGACATCAATCCTCACAGATTCTGCCTCATTGGCACATATAAATGAAGATGAATTCAGCGATCAAAGTGAGGATAGTGATACTGAGTCGGACGGAGGCGCAGGATTGGATGCTTGAAGTGAAAGGAGCATATATCTAAGGTTTTAGTTATACTACCATACAAATTGTATCTTTAGAAAGAAACCAGCAATGGAGGAATAACAATTAAATTTGCTCTCGGTGCACGCTATCAAAAGGACCGACTAGCTACGGCGCTTCCTCTCCCTCTTCTTTCCACGATGTGCCTCCCGCTCATGTCGACTCAAGTTGTACTCCCGGGTAAACCATTCATTGCATAACAAACATTGGAAGGTCTTTCGGGAGCGGTGAGTCTTGTAGTGACGTTTCATATCCTTCTGCCAAACATCTGTATAGTTACAGCCAGGCCAGGAACAGTGAACAGGTCTGGTATGAGTTCGAAGATGGTTGCTGAATTCTCGTTAGTAACTTGGGCCTACGCAATTAAGGGATCACAAGACTCACTTCCGCTTGCGATTCTCGCCGAAGGACTTGTCGCATTCGGGCCAGTTGCAAAAGAATATTCCATTTCTTGCAAACTCGTCACTTTTCAGACGAGTGACGGTATCTTCTTCGAACCTTGCCTTGCTGCTCGTTTCTGAACCTGAACTATTATCTGTCGAGGTCTCAGCAGGAGGAGAACTAAAGTCTGGAGAGATGAGGTCAAGAGATTGTATCTGAGTTCCATCACTTCCTAAAACTACAGGAGAGAATGCGTCAAGGACTGTATCGTTCGACTGGCTGCACACAGAACCCGCACTCTATAGAGTGGATGTGGGGTCTGGGGAGCCAGAGAGCGATACATATCCTGGAATCACCTCATATGCGGATTCAGGAAGATCGAGAAGAGATACAGGCGAGGATGAAAGGTCAAAGGGAGCTGCTTCGACGTCGCTGAGATGAGAATTCATCCCGATAATCGGCGCTGCGAAGTCAAGGCCAGAGAAGTCGTCCACAGCTGGAGTTCCGGAGTCCATAGCCAAGCCAAGGACATCCTCTTGATCCATCAAAGGGCCAAGAGAAACGATCTCGTTCGGCCATAAGTCCATGAGGCTCTGATCCACACCCTGAGAGTATGTCACTGCGGACAAGGCCTCGAAGTCTGTTGGAGAGACTAGATACAAGGCGGTGTAACGTCAGTACAGCGGCCGGTGGAGTATTCCCCAAGCATAATGACTCGAGCCTGACACTTTTAACTTACGGCTGAGCGAATTGTCCGAGCCCACGAAACTTAATTCCGTAGGCTCGTCCTGAATCTGGGGAAGTGATTGAGTATCACTCATGAACTAGACGCTGTGAATGGGATTGGAAAGAGGGTGCATTCACAAAGAAACTCTCAGACGAAGCGTTTCACTTTATACTCTGTTGTTGCTTTCTCTAGGTATGTCTCGTATACTCTCGGCATGGCTTAAAATGACACCTTGAGTAGGCTTTCTCGCAACCTCTTGGCCCGGCAAGTTCCAATGATTGTCCCTCAACCCCTCAACTGGAGGACAGAAGTCATGTTATTGGTATTTGGTTGGCCATGTTTGTTGGTCGGAAGTGTAAAAATGCCCGCTAGGGGAGGCCTACCTTATCTTATTGGCTGGTGATCAATGTGGTTGCATACATACATACACAGAGGTCGGGGCCAGCGGGAACTTTGGCTTACACGGCCCTGGCTGAGGAGACGATGTCTTGGAGTGAACTCAATGGATTTGATGGTGTACTCTAATTATCTCCCTTGAGAGTTCCGACGGTTGCTTATTGGAGGTGGCAGTAGCAAGGTAAACTTGTGCCTGGCGAAGTGTAGTAAGTTGCAACCAACACCTGACAGTCTGACCACCACCCCCAACTGAGGCTCTGGTTTTTCGCGATATCAGACTTGGCGAGAGAATACCGTAGGACTTTTAGTTGCCTCACCACATCTACACCCAGACAAGCAATGCTTTATCTCTCAACCTGACGCATAGACATTGCAGTACTCGGTACACCTCAACGACGTCATCAAGCCACAGCTTGGGGTGGAGTCACTGCCTAAGCCATAACAAGAGGAATACAAATGGAGAAAGTCGTCAAACTCGCCCAGGTCTAGACTGAAGACATTCTCCACAACCAAACCACGCCGTTGAAGCCATGAGCGAGCCCGGTTCCTAGGCTAGGAGGAATTGAGGATACGGTTATCAAGAATAGACATTGACTAACCAAATACCATTTCAAATCATGAGAGGTTTGGACTGACTAGCATCATATGATCATGATGGTGTTTCCACGTCTAAGCCGCCGCCAAGTAACGTTATGCTTCAATTAGTTACATGACAGGGCATCGAGATTGAGTTTACGTTTGGAAGAAAATGCTCGCCTGAAAACTCCGACTCTAACGATACTATTCTGGAGGAATGTTGGTGATCTCATATGAACAGGCTACACGTAATTGAGATATGAACCACATGTATGATATAATTCACGATGCAGGACATGAAAGATCATCGCAGTGACACATACAAAAAGACCCTGGTGATATCATCTCAAGGGATCTGAAACCGCCATCTCGTAAAGATCTGTTGAAATCCTAACAGAAACGTCATAAAACGTTGATGGACTAGTGAGCAACCCCTGCGACTGTAATGCCACGCGATGGAGCTCAAGGTTTGACAAAACGGGATGTCCATGATGAGGACCGCCATTTCGCGTAACATGAGGCTGAGGCCAGCCTCCGTCCTGTCAAACAAAGAGCATCGTATCCTATTCCTTGGCATCGGTCTCGCCTGTGTATGTACGTTAGCTACCTTAACTAATCGTTAGTGTTGGATCCACAGATTTGGGTTTTATCGGCGAGGGACAAAAAAAAAGACCAATGGATATCGTAGCATGTGACGGAAGAATGGCATTTGAAAGATAAAAAAGGAAGCTAATTATGGATATCGGATCTTCAATGATTGGACTGGGATCTTCTCATGTTTCGAAACAAGGGATTGAGCATCGTAATTTCTTGACGTCAGAAGAACTGGACCTTTTCATGACGATATTCATTTGCTTGCTTGGGTGTGTTTGAGATTGTGTAGGTAGTCAGTGCATTATAGTAATATTTGTATATCTTGCCTCTGATACTGGCCTCAACATCGTGAATGGCATTTTGTCTCTTTTGTTTGTCCAGAGAGAAACACCCATCCAATGAAGTAGTCGCGGCAGGACCCTCGTATTAAAGGCCCCGACTTGGCCACGGCTGGGACTCCCCGCACCGGCGATCCCTCTAGCCATTCGCTAACCCCCCTGCAATCCACTGGAGCGGGTTCCACTCTAACCACTGATGGGCTCAATACCCACCGAGGGTCCGCTAGTCACCTCACGATGCTAGCCAGCTAGGCCAGCCACTTCCAGGTTCTGATCGGCCAGCCCAGCTGTGATGGACTTCATCGTTACATCGGCTGAGCTGAGAACTAGGACTGACGATTTTGAGGCAAACATTTAAAGCACTCGGCCATCGCCCTTTTCTCTTTCTTGGTTTGCTCGTATCATCAATTCTCTTCAAAGACTACAAACACCATAGACAAGACATTAACTTGCTTCTTGTCATCCCCTTCCCATCCTTCTCAGATTTCACCTCCCAACAACCATGCTCACCTCAACCTTCTTCCTCAGCCTCCTCGGCCTTGCAGCGGCCTCACCGGTCCAGCCTCATATCAACGTGAACCCTAAATACCCTTCACGGTCGACATCAAAGGGCTTCAAGCTCGTCGTC
Source organism: Fusarium fujikuroi IMI 58289 (assembly GCF_900079805.1). NCBI lineage: Eukaryota > Fungi > Ascomycota > Sordariomycetes > Hypocreales > Nectriaceae > Fusarium > Fusarium fujikuroi. The sequence goes on from NC_036625.1 coordinate 1,059,149, forward strand.
AACGTCACAGACCACTCCAAGGACTTTCATCCTCCCATCCACAACACCGAGCTCACCAGCATCCACACCGGAGCCGGCCTCGCCCTCGTCGGAGTTATCGAGAAGGACGGCCGTATCTTCTACCAAAACGGTACCAAGGAGGAGCGCCAAAACGGCGAGGCTACTGTCATCAGCGACGGTGGCACTCCTTTGACTCCCAATGGCATCGCTCTCGTGGCCGACAAGAAGAACAAGAACCTTTTCGGTGCTACTCTCAACTTCGAGCCCGGCACACCCGGTGTTCAGTTAAACCAGCCCGAGGACCCCTACACATATCTGCTGCCCGAGACTTTTGTGGCGTGTAATAAGAGCTTGGAATACTACCAGGGCAAGCACTTCATCGTCATTGAGCAGGCACACCTCACCATCGACAAGAACAACAAGATCCAGCGCAACATCCCCAAGGGCTGTGCTCCCATCCGACTTGTACCCCAGTGTGCCGAGCTGGAAACTCTTCCTAAGGGATCGTACTCCAGCCACAAGTACGCCCTGGAGTCCAAGTGCTACAAGGATGTTTCTAAAATCAAGTGGGAGAAATACAGCCCTTAGTCTGGAGTATCTTGGTGAACAATGAGATGGAATTAATGATGATGAAAGGGTAATGATTGTTTTGAACAGCCAGTATTACTAGGATTGGCATAAATAGCCTTAATAATATATAAAAGTTATCTTTATGCCTAAAAGCTTCCCCTGACAGTGACCCATCTGTATTGTGAAATCACTTCAGCACACCAGCGGTGAGGCATATATGGGTATCACGACCTCACGCACAACTAGATCTAGACTTGCCAAGCACCTGGGTAATCCGAGGCTACACAAGAACAAAGACTGCTCGTGGAACCATGACAGCTGCTTTCCCCGGCAACCGCGGGGAGACGATTGGGAAGCGGACTGTCCCCGTAAAAGTCTATCATCAGGTGCTGCAGGCACATAAACTCAAACTCCACAAAGTCATTGTTTGGCCGTTAGCGGCTCATCTTTGGACCAAAAAATAACCTTCATGTACCAAAACGGAAGAGGAGCGTTGTCTCGAGTCAGTTGTTTTGCCACATCTGAACGATGTTTGCTACTGTCTATCCCTGTTTGTCAAGTTATGTCATGATCAGCCAAGTTTGCAACTTCATCTGGAAACGAGAATAGGATTGTCTTCGGCGGATTAAATCGGAAGTCTTGTGTCTCTGACCGATGGTAAAGCTGTACTTGCTACTATCGAGGTGGAGGTTTGGGCTCTTCCTTAATATTGGGCGCCATATTAGCATGGTCAATCTGAACGGGGTCTGCCTCCTGCAGACCCGGATCAGTTTGACCAGCTTGGCCAACATCGCCGTGCGTATCTTCCATCAGCCGCAGAAGGTTGGCGCATTTCAAGAGCGGATATGAACAGAGGAGACGAGAGTGACGGATGGACGAACAACAACAGGAGAGAGGAGAGCGACAGGTTGCACAAAGGAGGACAGAGGGGATGAGAAGGTCAGAGATCGAAAAGATATCGTGGAGGGGAAGATGATGAGGGGGTACGGCAGAGGAGGAGAAGGACGGAAGAGTGGAAGGTTGGAAGAGTAGAGATTTATGAATGTGCGGAGAGAAGTGCAGGCTGGGAGTGGTATGAACAAGGGAAGAAGTGATCTTATGAACAGGTTGGAAAGCCTAGGAGAGGAGGAGCCAGAAGAGAGAGACAATAGGGAGACAATAAGGAGACAATCGCAAAAGAGGGCCACATTATGCGACTTGAATATGTTTACGTTGCTATGCTGCTTTAGCATGAATGAATTAGTGAAGTTAAATGCTGTTTCTAAAGCTTTCACGTTTATTGTAATTTGGATTTTACCCCTGAGATCATCCATCTCATGTTAGATACTAAGATATATTATGTTAGACTTTACGTTAGCAACGACCCTTCCGAGTGTCAAGCGCCTCCCTAACCATGACACTTACCTTTAGGTAGTGACCAGTACAAGGAAGGCAAAGCTTTCGCACTTATTCTCTGTGTAAATAGCATTTATTAGAAGGGTTGATCATCGTACAAATAGATTCTACCATCAAAACGCATCTTACATCTCCCCCAGATATCCATGATGTTCATCGCTCTCAGCATTGCTAAGAAGATCAGAAAAGTCGATTCTGAGAAGACATAGCTTTCTCCCAATACGTGTATAACCGAAGAAAAGGCAGAATGGCTCATCAGAGCACCGGGATGGAATTTACTCCCATCCAGGGTGCCGAGCTACAAGACTTCCTTGGAGACTCCAACGCTACCACGTCTGGCGCACCCGATGCGTTCATCACGCACTACTGCCATCTAACATACTTAGAAAGGCACGACCTAAGAGACCTACTTTTTGCCTGGCTCGAGGTTTCCCACAACACCACCGACCTTCTCAGTCTCTGCCCAATCACACGATCTCAACGCGAGTCCTTCTTCTCCAGTATCTTCTCTGACTGGGATCCTTCCAAACCTACCTGCAGCCCAAAATACATACCTTATATGGGAACAGACGGAAAGATTGAAGTTGGCGTATGGAGCCAAGACCTCCCAATCTCGCGCGAGGAACGCGAACGTGCCCTAGAGCATGGAGAACAGGAACCCACTCGTCAACATAAGACAGCCAGGCAGGCTGGTCAGAAAGCGTTTATGGTTCCTTCAATGGAAAAAACGGGCAAGAAAACCGTGATCGCATTCCTATATATGGACGCGGATGGTGAGTTCAATGATTTTCCAGGGCTTGTAACTTTCAAGCCAGGCGGCTTGACTCGTGAAGACTACATGCGAAGAAGTATCAAAGAGTACGACGAGAGCAAGACTTCCCGGGCTTATCAATACAATATCGAGGCCATAATTGACACTGCTCGGAAGCGAATCGTCAAATATTGCAATGACGGCTTTATGGAAGGTCGACTGCCCGTAAGTGGCCACAGAGTCCCTACACGGGTTGTTTTCGATCCGATCTTGCCCCAAATTGAGAGCGGTGATGCCTGTTGGGAGACATGATGTGCTTGCATCAGCAGTCAACAACAGCTTGCCCAGCGCCAGAAGCAATCATATCTTCAAAAGGGTTGTCATAGGTTAGTCGATCCATAGCTGTTATCCAATCCGACTACTTGATTATATGTCGGACTCGGCCTAGAACATGCTCCTCTTATATCCACTGCTAAAATTTGGTCTGAAGCTCCCGGAGCGGAGATTAATCACTACGATGGCGCAACCCCAGGAAATCAATGCCTCTGGCACGCTATTTTTCTGCTTGTATGTGTAATTACCTATGATACTGAATGCGATAGAAAGTATCGTGCGATGGTCGTAACTCGTGTTTTGAGTTCTGCGATGACCCGGGTATTCGATGCTGGCTCACGGTCTATGTGTGTTCAAGGGTCAAAATGAAAATTGATAGCGACATGAAATATAATGCTGTATGCTTTTGTTAACGGCATCGCATTGGTGCATAGCTTCAGTGTTGTCATCGATTCTGACGTATTGAAGGAAGAATATCGATTATTTCAGCTATGAAGAATACTGTGTAAATAAATGAAAAAGCCCAGTGCTGACAGAAGTGCCTACTTACCTGTCATGAGGCAGAAGATTCTTCCAGTAGATGTTGATATAATACTTTACCTGGTAGATGCCTTATCTAAAGGTACGATTAAAACCCTACCTATTTCTGTTGTCTTATCTCGACACATGACACACGTTCCATCAGCCGCATTGACCAGGTGACCGAGCTCCGAGATCGTCGTTGCTACCTGTAGCTCAGCCTTCCTTGACAACATTCAACCAAGCATCGATAATTCTTACTTTTCACATTCCACCTTTCACCGATCCCGCCTTTCGACCTTTGACAACAAGAGTCATTTGCTTCTCCAGCTTGAACAAAGCTTCATCCCCTAAAATGACTCAGGTTACGCCTGCAATGCTGAGCGCCCGCGCTTCGTCACTATCATTGCGACAACAAGCGCTATCGTTGTCAGCTACGCTCAACAACAATGCGACTGCGCCCCAAAAGCCCGAATCGAAGCAAAGTTCCAAGAACTTTATCATCTCAGATATGAAGGGCCGTGATACAAAGGACAACCGTGTATGCGCTTCCTGTATTACCAAGCTTGCGCCTGATGAAGTCGGTCAAGTTAACTGGCATCTTGAGGCTGGCCAGGCTTGTAAACTGTGTCAGGTTGAGAAGCTAGACCCTGAGTGTTTTACCAAGCCTTTCTGCGACTTTCTTCGGGAGAACCCTACGATTTTTCACACCGTCGATTACTTTGAGAACAAGCTGAAGGCGCTTGGATATGAGCAACTCTCTCCCCGCGATAGCTGGTCGGGCAAGATTCAGCCTGGTGGCAAGTACTGGGTCACTCGGAATGGGAGCTCTCTTATCGCTTTCAAAGTCGGTAAAGCATATAAGCCTGGAGATGGTGTTGCTATGATCGGTGGCCACATTGACGCTCTCGCCGCGAAGCTCAAGCCCGTTAGCACAAAGCCTGTCAAGGCCGGATACATCCAACTGGGAGCTGCGCCCTATGCTGGAGCCCTGAATGCAACCTGGTGGGACCGGGATCTCAGCATTGGTGGACGGGTTATCCTCGATGATGAAGAAACCGGAAAGAAGACTGTAAAGCTTGTCAAGCTCGACTGGCCTATCGCCCGAATCCCCACTCTTGCGCCTCATTTCGGGGTCGGTATGATGGGAAACAACAACGCTGAGACTCAAGCCGTTCCTATTATTGGCCTAGAGAGTTCACAGCGTCCGTCTGCCGAGGCTCTTGGACCCGCTGGCTCTTTTGTCAACACTCAACCCCCACGACTGGTTGAGCTCATTGCCAAGGAGCTCAACATTCAGTCTTATAGTTCGATTGTTAACTGGGAACTCGAACTTTACGACTCTCAACCTGCTCAGACTGGTGGCTTGGATCGGGAATTCATCTTCGCTGGTCGCATTGATGATAAGCTCTGCAGTTGGGCAGCCCTTACCGCCCTCTTGGCATCTTCAGAAAACAGCGGCGAGGGAGGAATAAAGCTCGTCGCCTGCTTCGATGACGAGGAGGTAGGCAGCTTATTGAGGCAAGGTGCGCGTGGTAACTTTCTTCCCTCTGTCGTTGAAAGGACTGTCGAGAGTCTATGTCCAGATGTATATGGACCAGGACTTCAAGGACAAACATGGTCTGCAAGCTTCCTCGCTTCTGCCGATGTCACACATGCCGGAAACCCCAACTTCCTTGAGAAATATCTCTCTGAGCATGTGCCAGAGCTCAATGTTGGCGTAACCATCACTTACGACTCCAACGCTCATATGACCACGGATAGTGTCTCGGCTGCTATTATGGAGCGGGCCGGTGAGCTTGGTGGATGTAGAACACAGAGATTCCAAATTCGAAGCGACTCTCGAAGCGGCGGAACCATTGGGCCAGCACTATCTAGCATGCTCGGGGTGAGGGCTGCAGATGTTGGCCTCCCACAACTCTCCATGCACTCCATCCGCGCTACTACTGGCGCATTGGATCCTGGCCTGGGTGTCAAGTTCTTCAAGAGTTTCCTTGACAATTGGGAGAAGATTGACGCTGAGTGGCACTAGGGGTGGAAGTAAGGGTGTTTGATATGTGCTTCAGGGGCTTTGTTTTCGATACCTGCTTGGATGGATGTTATGGTAGTAGGAATTGGCGATTTTAGATTATAATTGTACACGATATGGATAGATTGAGAACAATACGGAGTTTCCATTGTTTCATTTTAAATGTCCATACCGCAACGAAGAAGGTTGAAGCCAGGGGTATGCAAATCAGTGCCTATTATGGGTTTGTAACTCCAACATGACTACTGTAGCACATCCATCCGTTCAAAAGCCGATATCGACATCAGAACTCCAACCACCTGTCACTTCCATTGACAAGTATACCTAGCAGCAACTGAACCTTGATATCCATTAAGTGTGGATACGCCCTACACGAGCAAGTCATTCATTTCTGGTACGGGGGACGGCCTTTAAATATATTAGTAACAAGCCAAACACTTAGTCCAAGGAAGAAGACTTGCCGTTGGGATCTACCATGAATGTTCCTCTGTTTCAGTTCTTTCGATCCCCATAGCCCGCCTTAGGTCGCAGGGCCTCAAGGTCAGCGATAGCACAGTTCTTCAAATGCTGGTGTCTGAAGTACTCGGAGGCGAGAATTAGTCTCAACAAATTGGGGGCTCGGCACTCAACCCCAAGCTGAATAGGGGCTCCAGCACCAGCAATCGCCCACTTCTGAATACGTCTTCGAGCAGCCTCGACAATGAGCTGCAGATTATGCCCGCAGACTTTGTTCTTCTCCGAAATGTCGTAATGGGTCAAGAAATTGTGCTTCGCCTGTGTCTCACTGAGCCCAACTAGAAGTTTTACTTGTGATTTGTAAACGCATTTTCCAGTCTTGTCTTTGTAAAGCCAGTTAATACCATCTGCGTCAAGGTCGAGTGAAAGATAGATCGGAATCGCGTTGCCCTTGCGGGCCTTGGAGCTTCGGCGTCCATTTGCTGGTTGGTTGCTGGAGGCATCTGTAGAGTAGTAGCCGACCTGGTAGTGAATGTCTGGCTTGCCACGCGCAGGCAGAGGGTCACTCTCGGAAACTGGCATCTTTGAGTTCCAGTTCTTAAAGACAGTAATCCAGAAGTTCTTGTAGGTTTCATCGGCTGAGAGATAGACATCCCCCTTGCGCTGAACGTACTCGTACAGCTTGATGAGATCGTGCAGCCACATCTTCTCTTTGATGACGAGCTGGCTGTGCTCAGAAATACACTCATCAGCCGCTCGCGATTCAATGACGTCCTGATCTTCAAGGAGGTTCTTGAAACCGACTTCATGGCCAATCGGATGCGATGAGGCTGCTGGAGCTACCTGCTGGGCGGGAAGTCCAGGTTGCTGAGGTTGCTGCATGGCTAAGGAACTTCCACTTCCAGGAGTGTTGAGAGGCATACCCTGAGTAGACTGAGGCTGCGGTGGTGCTCCGCCTCGTGGGTCTTGAAGAGCAGCATATTGGTGCGCATGAGCCTGGAGTTGTGAACTCTGCTGGAAGTTTTGCTGAGAGAGATAGGGGTTCCCAAACTGCGGATGGAAGGGAAACACCGACTGAATGGGAAATTGCGGTCCCATCTGAGGATACTGCTGTTGGCCAGCATGAGAAGCATACTGGAACGCCTGCTGAGATGGGTACCCATATGTATGCTGAGCGATGTTCTGGTCGATAGGCTGCTGAGGAAAGACATTTGGCTGTTGTATGATATCCTGATAGGGAGTCTGCTGGGGAAGGGATAAATTGGCAGCAGACTGCATGTTAGCATAGTCGGCAATGAGATTTTGAACATTGTGCTGTTCGTTGGGAATGTCAGCGACGAGTTCATCGACATGGTCAATGAGTTCCAAAGGAGCCGGAGGATGTTCTTGAGACTGATGATCCTGAGCAACCTGGGTATCCTGATGAGTTGCAGAGACTTGCTGAGCATGGGTAGCTTGAATATTGAGGACTTGGGGTCCTGTAGTCGAGGCTGTCGCCTCAGGGCTATCGCTTGTGGTGGTGTTGGAAGCCATCGATGCCGACGATGCTAAAGCCTAAGCAATTGGAAGAAAGAGAAGAGAAACACAGATGAAGAAGAAAACAAGATAGAATATAAACGAATGAGTGCAATGAAATGATTGCCGAAGCAACCGTCAGTGTCAGTTCTGTTCTGCGTCATTATCCACATTGCCAGTGCCGTGATGTGTCAGAACAGTCAATTTTGACAGCGGCAGCGGCAGTGGCAGTGACTTATGGATACCATTCAATACATTATTAGCAGTGGCTCTTTGGACTGAATAGTCATCAGTAATGTTAGTTCCTTGAAACCTGTCTCTTTGATCCCCCATCTTCTTCCTTCATCAAGATCCATCTTCGACTCATTTACATCAATAAACATACAGCAGTTACTTTACTCCAGAACTATCAACAAAACCACCAGCCCCTCAAGCTCGCTCAATGCCCCAATATGCCTGAGTATACCACCGAATATCTTCAGTATTGGGGGATGAGTGGATTGCTCGTTGGTCAGAGGGTCACTGGGCTTTGGAAAACATAGCAAGGTGCACCTTGCAATACCTGAAGATACACACGAACTTCGATGTCTGCTCCGGACTTTCGATAAGCCCTTCCTATAGATACAGGACTGAGCGTATCTTTGGCGTCGAATGAACACCACATGAGGCTGATGGCACTACCAAATACGAAGTCTCATGTAGCTTCAGCGAACTCGCCTGGCTGGAAAGCGAGTGGGCCAGGGATCGTTTGGAAAAGTTCGAGGAGCCACACTGGTCGAAAGAGCTTATTGCAGAGGGCCAATTTATATGCGGCTGTATCTCCGGCACTCTTTTCAAAATGGTACTTTGGATCGACTGGGTTGAACGACGCTGGGACCGAATTGTCCGTCAGGTCGAACGTCTGCTCATGGCCCACTCGGAACGTGAAGCAATTATTGAAGAAGAGCTGGAAATATCCTCTTGAGGATGATAACCCAAGGAGATCCTTAGCCAGAAGACGTACTCCACAGAGTCTTTCTTGATCGACTTACACCAAGCTTTGGAGAGAATCACAACATGAGGTATGGAGATCGGGATGAGGGTGCATGAGATGATGCCAAGTCTTGTTCACTTTCAACATTCTCACGCAAGTTGTAAGCTCCTTACATGTCCCATGACCTCTTACTAATTGATCATAGATTGCGTCAAAGGTCCAGCCAAGTACCTCTGAGGTGCGAATCACTCGATCGCAAGGTCACCTTCGCTTGATACCACAGTCAGAAATGGTCTGCCACACCTATGTTTCTTACGTTCTGTTCATTTGCCGGTGTGCTAACCCTGATTCGTTGAACGTATCAATCAAGTCAGAGGAGAAGTTGAGGAACACCGCTTCCCATTGTGTCTTGCGATGGAGTGTTAGTTTTGCTATTGTTGGGAGATTGCAGCTGGTTGTTGGTAGAGTATTATACTTTGAAGGGGAGTAATAGTCTCCTGTCTCTTTGCTAACGAAACTTGTATTGGTGTTTACAGCTTCTTCTGAATCTCATAGGATAAGATATGTCTTGGCGTTTCTATCTTGATAGCCGAGAACATTGATTTTACTAAGAAATTGTGTCTATTATGGTATAATCAATAGTGGTGTCAACTTCCATGGCAAGGACGAGTCAAAGAAGGAGGACGTAAGGTCTGAAAACTCCCTTAGTTGGACCAGGGCGAAAAAGCAGTCCCATACAAGACAACAGCTTTGCAATTTACACACTCCCTTATGATCAAACTATCAAACCAGGTCCGTGGAAACTTGACCTCAAGAAGCAATTTCTCGCTGAAAGGGGGTAAAGGGGGGTGGTACGACAACAATCACAATGACGACAAGACATGACGAGTAATTCACTGAACATATGCTTTATTAATGTGATGTTCAATCTTAACTTCGAGAGACGCTGCAAGCTCTCAGTGTTATATGCATCGATTGACGCCTTTGCTTACCTGAGTAAATGGTAGACCCAAATGCCTACGTACCTAAGTAAATAAAGGATCTGCAGTATCAGGTTAAGGTCGGTAGATGAACTGGAAGTACCAAACACTGTGGTGCCAGTAAAGCTCTGGGAAAAGAACAAGCAAAAACAAGGCCAATGGGGATCTCCTTCACTGCACACCCGATTTCTCTTCGCCTTTCGCATCATCTCCTATACCAAGTGCTGAAAGGCAACCTCACATACGTGTTGCTGTATTTGTGTAAGCTTTTGGCCTACAGTATTCTCATCTATCTTGACTGACCGAGAAAGAACACAGTCTTCTTCCATCGCCGACTACGCCATGGCCTCCCAAGGGCGCGACAGGCTGATTCTACGAGAAGAAATCATTAGCGACGACAAGGTGGCTTCTTCCAGACATCCCAACACGGTCCTGCACAATCATAGAATGCTCAGGAAGGAAGAGAAACTCGCTCTCATCCAACATGCCCGAGAATACGCCTGGGTTCTGGTTCACCAACGAGGACAAACTACCGCAAACTCCAAGAAGCTTTTGAAGAAGTTCTACGCCGAAATATTCCTCCATTGGTCAACTTCACAAAGGAGAAATCCTAACCCATCGTCCACTTATCCCGAAGACTTGCAGACTCTTGTAGGGTCCATAAAGAAGACTTGTTCCAAAGAAGCTGGCAACGCTATCACGCAAAAGTGTGGTGAGCCTGCTTACTTAAGTTTACGCGTTAATGAACATGCTGAGTCCATAGAGTGAACTTGGAACGACAGGAATGGCTGGAGTATTGTTCCAGGTCGTATTGAATTCGAGCCAGGCCTCACTGTCAACCAAGCGAAGATCAATGCTATTCACAACTACGACAACCATGAGCGGCGGCGAATCAGTTCCTACAACACTCAGCATATCATCTGCGCTACGCGTAGTATTCTAGTCAAGTGGGCAGCTCGTGGAAGTGAGGGTCCGCTCAAGCTCGAGTCAGAAGACATGGTCAGCAGAATCCAGCCACTTGTGCTTGCATCGGACCTTGCCCGCTACATGGCCTTCACGTACTCTCAGATTGTTGAAGACATGGATGGAGGAAGCGAGGATAGAACTGACGACCCTGACTCTGACTGAAGCGTGTTCGCAGCGCTTCGTAATACTGAAAGGTCATATGTAGATGAATGAAGAACGGCTACAATATGATGGACGAGCCATACACCGATACACGAAGGGACACGAGATTTGGTAGATGATAGGAGACATAATAGTATACCGGCTTTAGTTTTACCGAAAGCGAGATAATGAGATATTATAATATGGCCCCTTTTTATTTTGATAAAGACATGCCGGTGGACTTCAACAGCACGCGACAAGCCTAGAGATGCGGGAACGGACTGTGGCAACTACTCGATATGTATCACCTCTAATCCCAGAGTTTGATGTTGGTCTTGCTGAAAACACAATCTGATTTGATCTAGAGCCGGTGAACGACAAATATCAAGGTTCGTCATTGCAAATCTGATTCCTTTCAGCTCTATCGCAATCTAACCGTGCCGTGACGGGATAGATCCACGGAAATATTAACCGTTTCAGCCACGCAAAAACATCATTTGATCTCGTAAATGTCCGGTAATGAAACTCAGGTCTCCAAGGGAAATAGTGAAGCGGTCTACTGTGACTTGCTTTCATATAGTTTGGTATACCTCCCCATTCTGAGAAAATGTCAACATTCAACCACTTTGTTTAAAAAAGGAGAATCATACCGCTTACGAAGAGTCTTTTCACGACCGAGGACATGGTTTCGCATGTTCTTGGCTTTAGAAGCAGCTTTTTTTATTCCTCTGCGGGCCTGACCCATCTTTGCTTTCATTCGTTGCCCGTATTCCTCGATGGACTTTTTGACTTGTTGTGAAAACTGTGACGACCTTGAAGATTGATCAGATTTGGAAGGACTCAAAGATCTTGAGGGCCACGAAGACCGCGACCATAAGGACCGTATCGATCCACTCATTGTGCCAAGAGAGGTATGAGAGGAGGTTTGCGAGTAGTAAATGGTGTCGTGATGCTGAGGTTGTGGGCGTAGTAGAAAGTGTAGCAGCAAGGAGTGAAGGAAAGGAGTTACTGAACAGTGAAATAGATGCCCAAAGTCAAGTAGAGAGCATGTCCCTATATACATGTCTTGAATGGAAAGTACTTTCGGGCCACTAGATAGCCGTGTAATGGTTACAATCTCTGATTCGATTTGCTGTCACTTACACTTTAAGTATCTGATGAGACTCCCAATGAAAGACCTGTTCATTTCCACTCAAGAAACCCAAGATGTGAATTCAAGCCATGATTCGCCCAGCAACTAACCCAATAACGGCAACGAGTGGTAAGTGTTGCGTCCTTAAGGAATCTGAGCCTTATTTCACATTAGATTCAGAAGTTAAACCTCAAGACAAAGTTCAATACGTATCTCATGTGGCATTCTCTCCCACAAGGACCCCAGGCTGGCCAATTGGGCACCGGTATTCTTTGAGTTCTGAGATTAGGAGAGCCTCGAAGCATAGTTCACCACACGCGTTCTTCGATCAGCTGGGCTTCCAGTAGATAGATGTATGAACTGCAACCACTGGGCTAAATGAATGAGATAGGGACAACAAGTGACGGGAGAAAATAGTTGATCATGAGTTTTATTGACTAAAGCTGAGATGCTATCAAATGTGGCCGCTCGTACAAAGTCTCGTGTAAAGTGTACGTGTATGTAAAGATATGTCACTTTCAAGGAAGTGAGCAACGCATTAAGCTTCAACCAACATAAATATAGTCTACCTGGAATGGATGGTCAGTATAATTTGGATTTAATCACTAGTACAAAATTTTCGCATTAGATAGACGAATCTCAATCTGTGAATACTTGTTCCGTAATGCAGCACCTCTCGAGATCCAATCTGTCATTAGACTCTCAATATCGTACTCTATCTTTTTGCTTCGTATAAGTTTGTTTCCCTTCTTTTGAAAGTGTTGCGTTCCATTTCCCCATTTTATATTAAGTCTTATGTTTCTGTTTGGCGGCTTGCTTTTGGCCTTTTGTCCTGGTTGCTTTCCATGCAAGAGCTCGCAATATTCACTGACCTCGCTCATAAGAGGCACCAAGTCCACTTATGAACTTGAGAGCCCCGGGCGGCAAGGAAAATTACGACCTTGAAACAGAGTGTGAAAATAAACTGGTCTAAAGGCCTGCTAAGATATACTAAACTTACCTAAGCCTTTCGTCCCTTAGGATTGAGGTCCTAGGTTTTCTTGACTCCTCTATAAGGGTGACGAGAATCTGCATCTGGAAGACAGTGTCTTTTGGTATTGCAGTCGGTGCGCTGGATGACGATATTCAGGTATCTTGCTGTAAATACATTGTCAAGGTTGATGGCCGGACACTGGCAATACACTGGCCTGCAAAAGACCAAGCCTGATGCCCCTTGGTTCAAACGCGACCAGGTTCACGGTCGAAATTGGGGCATGCCTGACGACACCCTGAATGACGATAGCACTGATGGCACGAGTTATCAGACGGATGAGAGACTGAAGAGCATGATGCCTGTGTAGGACGCAGCAGCAAGCAAGTATGTCGCACCGGAAAACTGGAAAGCGCCCATTTTCATATCGATTGCTTTTGAGGATCTGTGCTATTTCGCGACCGGCGAGTGTGCCATCGGTTTCCAATACTCTTACAAGCCAACCACCGAATTGGGTTGGACATGGTTCGACACCCGCCCGATGGTTGAATCTTGCCTCGAGGAAACAAAGCCCTACCCATCCCCTGGAGACCGAGGTTCCAACCTCTTCACCAAAATACATCCGAGTCATTTCATCATCAACGAATACCGAGGCCACTTTGGTGGTAACTGTGGGAAATACCACGTCACAGAACCTTACAGCTTTGCATTCGGACCATCTCAGAACATAGATTCAGACCAACCGGCCCCAACTCTCGAAAGCCTATTCAAGAACTCCATCAAGTCTAGAGAGCGCACTAATCACGAAATAAAGCGAAAGAAAGAAAGAAAGAAAGATCGATCGGCACATTGTTTTCTTGACATAGGACTCCAGCCTAGAGGAAGACACCCTCGCACGTCTCGGTCTAGATTAGTTTTCACGACCGAACGTCGAACTCTTCGATCTCCAACAGCACTGCCTCCTCATAACGAAAAGAAAATGCCAGGTAGTCCTGGATGCCCTTGGTCTCCGTTACAGAGACAATAGGCTCTACCGCGCCGGGGACAGAAAGAAAGGAGGCCATGAACTACTGCATAATGGTGCCAACGATACAGTGTTTCAGATCCAGATTCTCCTAGCGCTTCAGTACATGAACCCAGAGCTGAAACCCAAACTTATAGCAAGGCTTATATCTGGGCAAGATCCGATGACTCCCATTACCACATGGCTCAACTTCACCTGGAGAGGTAGCGTGCTGGACATGATGAACGAGCCGCTAGTCGACCTCGAGGAAGTCCCGCAAGAAACAAAATCCCATCAGCTCACAGCCAGGACTAAGGCGCGTATGAACGACAACACTGTTCCCCAAGCTCCACCACAGCCCAAACAGGGGCGGAACAAGAGGAGGCGATAAAACACTGGCCACTGCTCCTGATACCGACACATATCATTCAACCTCATTACTCCTCCCAAATACGACTAATGGCGGGCGAGTAGGCGGGTGAGAAGTTGCCAGGTGGTAGTTCCACTGGGGGTGAATCAGGGCACAATGTCGCGATTCTGATTATACCTACCTACCTACCCGAGCGGCAGAATGCTTGCCAGTTGCTGGCACTGCCTGACACTTCAAGGCTCATCTCCTATAGTGTGCCTCAGGTTTACCACAGGTGAAAACTTTTCTTATGATGTTTACCATTCAACTCCCCAACTCCTTAACTCCTCCACCCCTCCGCCCCTCATATCCTTATCTCCCTCTACCATATCAATAGACCTCACAATACAGGAACTACGGTATTTCTATCTGCTCCTACTAGCACAATACCAGAGCTAACGTCTCCAGATGCCGGAATATTCTCAAGCATACCTCGATCACCTTGGCGAAGAGTGGATGACTCGATGGTCCAATTGCACACCAAGCATGAGAGACTATTCTAGAGTTGCTTTGGAGCTGATGGCAACCATCACCAACCCCGCAATCATTGATCGTCTCTCGAATTGCAATCTATACCGCCTGAGAACCAACGCCATCTTCGGAGTGACTTGGTCTACGGAAGACAATCACACCTACTGGCCCTCTGTCAGTACCAGCGACATCGTGGAAATGGAGAACGCCTAGGGAAGAGACAGACTCGAGCATTTCAATCTACACTATTTCGACAACACCCACATCGCAGAGGGCCAGTATATCTCCAACTGCATCGGCCAGACATGCTTTCGAGTACACGAACTCATCGATTACATGAAGAGTTGCAAAGCCTATCTACCTAGCCTGTGACTGGACACAGGCGCAGTTGCTGGACTGAATCAGCCATCCTTGACAACGAGTTCAAATCGGCACCTGGTATCTTTAAATTGACTCAAATCACCATTATTTCTCCGGGCCTTGGTCTACGATCGAACTTGGTGGGTTTTTCTTTTTGCCGCTTTTGAGCATAGGTGTTCCCAGAAGGTCAATGGATTTGGCCCTTGGTCGACACATTTCAGAAGCATAAAAGAAAATCAGGCTACTGTTATCCTCATGCTCTGTCTTTTGCAAGAAAATCAGGCCATGGCTGAATCGGACGGGCCATGTTTCATTGACGAGTTCGTCACCAGACTTGAACACTGTAAGTTCACTATCAACGTGAGAAACTGGCATCTAACCATCTGAACAAGCATCGATCCCTTGGGCTTCGAAGCGATCAAGATTGATTTTCGAAAGCAATGTCGTTGCGATGAAAAGGGCTGTCCCTGCCGCTGGCGAGTTGCAATAACTATACCTTTTCCCCATCCTACACCTTCTCTCCGCACCATCATAAACCACAACTTTTATACCTATACGAGATATTTCGCATTACCATATCGGCTGGTAAAAGCAGGAGATATATATCGTCTCTATAAGCAAGGCGGTACGATTTAGCTGTGGGTTAAAGCTAATCTAGGACGACCTGCACTCGGTCTCGGACTACTTGGTCTTTGCACCACCATCGAGCTTCTGATCGCCACTCGCGTTGCCAACATGCATCTCAAATGTACATTGACATTTTCCGGTCTGTTGTAAGTCCTCCTGGTAGCCCCCCAAGGCCACCCCTCCTCCTCGACCTCCTCTTGCATCTCCTTCCAGACAAAGCATCCCATATATTGAAGCCATTAACCAGACTGGACATGTTGCTGAGCGCCCCCCGAGGTCCATCTTGTATACTGAAGGAAGGCTAACCCGTAATGAACTTAGGCTTTTTACCAACCTTGCCGAGATAATGCACCAAGTCGAGGAAGGATGTGATGCTCCCTCGCCTCTCCCTCCATCTTTCTCCTTCTGCATCCCCTCATTCTTCTCATCTTCATCCCCTCGCCAACTGTGATCAGAAGTGGCAAACTCGCAACACCCTGCTTTTATTGTCATCGAAGACGACGATGATGTTCTCCAAGTCCCCCCTCTCAGACCTCTCCCCCAAGCTCCTCCTCGCAGGCAGGGCATATCATATATCGAAGCTATCAGCCAGACCGGGAATGTTGCTGAACGCCCCCCGGGGTCTATTTTATACACAGAAGGAGGCAGGCTCCGTTCAGGTTGACCATGCTAATATGGCGCCCAATATCAAGGAAGACCCTGACAGTCTTCCTCCCCCTGTGGTGGGCACTCGCATCAAGGGCTTCGAGACAGATGGCAATCACCTTATATCGCGGCCAGGCGGTCATTTCTTAAACAGTCCTACAGACCTTGGTCTGTTTGAAAAGTTCGATCTTGCCGACAACCTTCGAAAATGGGTAAAGACAGAGTACCCTAAGCTTAACCGAGATATCCAGCCAGAAGCGATTAATATCAACGCAGAGGACCGGACGAACTTCTTTAATGTACTCTTTAAAAACTGGTCGAGTGCTGCAGACATCAAAGATATGCCATCCAAGCCTCAAGACAGAAACAAAGACGACACTCGCATCCTCATCGGCAAGTGGTCCCAAACTTTGCCAACGTCCAAGAACAAGAGGAAGAGAGACGAGGATGGGGAGTCGCCTACCAAAAGGCGCAAGAGAGATGACGCTTGACGTCTGCAGGAGCCAGCATACTTCGGAGTCGGCTTATCCTCCGGCAAAGGAGAGGACAGGGTTACATTCGACGTGAAAGATGAGAGCAACCAGATCGCCGCCGCCCAGTATGTCGAATGGGATACCGATGACGATATCGACGAACTGAAGCGCCGTGCTCTCACGAAATGGGAGCGCAGCGAGCGAGCCCGGATTCGGGAGTTCAACCAAAAGCGCATCTTCATCTCATCTCAAAACTACATCATCCGCGCTGCGAAGGCTGGGTTTGCCGAAGGGTCTCGCCCACCTATTGCCCCCCCGGAGTTCGTCGAGCTTGCTGAGCCCACGTCGGCCTTTGCTATTTTCAAGAAGTTAGTGGAGGCAAATCTCAAAATCGTACAGGGGGTAGAGGCATCTCTTCGCTTGAGATAAAAGATTAAACACGGACTTTTTCGGGTTTAGGCAAACCGATGAGTGTCGCATTGGTCCCTCGATCCTAAATGACATAAAGACTTAGGTAACTTAGGATAAGTTTAGCCAATTTAGCATAAGTTTAGGATACCTTTTTTGAGTTTATTTTGACACTTGCCTACGGGAACCCATACCTAAGGTGCGGGTTCCCCTTGCCTACTCCGTGCTTACATAGGTAGTATCTACAAGAGCTAAATGATCTTGGGTAAAATATAAATTGACGAATTGCTTCCCGAGTAAAAGCAACATCAGGATTACAGTTCTAAATAATGCAATCGAAATAATATATGTGCATGTGGATGTGTGTAGTATATAAGTTATATGTGGGTATCTAAACTAGCTATGCTGAACAATTTACCAGGTGTATGCAACCAATCAATCGAACACCAGACCAGAACCAAATCAACAATATCTCGAACTTGAAGGTGCTCGTGCTAAATCTTCAGCCTCCGACATCTCCAGCAAACTGACAGCCTCGTCGGCATCATCTTCATCGTCTGATTGTCCCAGCTCGGCAGCAGGGTCCTCACTGGTCTGTTCGAGAGGGCGGCGCTTCTTCTCAAAGTCCTGCTTGTGCGCTTCGGCAAGCATGCGTGAGAATGTGCGTTTTGGCGGTGGTGGGGGCGCCACTCCTCCTGTTCTGCGTCGAGACAAGCCTTCTTCTGCTTGACCGGCTGAGATGGCGGTGGATTCGGCTGTGCCATGGCGGGAGGGTGTTTCGAGTGAGGCAACACCTACGATGTCATCTGGTTGGTGGCTGGCGACGGTGCTGTCCATACTTGCACGAGCAATGAGAGGCTCGATTCTATAGGGGAGGGGCACGTCACGAGAGGCCTTGTACTGAGAGACGTTTCCGCAGTGTTCGTTCTCAACGCGGAAGAGAGTCCACATGCCTCGACGGGTGACTTCCATGAAGGCGACCATGAACGAGACGATGGTGGAGTGTTGGGTGTTGTGGGTGAAAATAGCATAGAAGATCCAGGCAAACCGAAGAATAGGGTCTACCACCATAATGAAGTAGTATAGCCATCGTCGCTTAAGGGCAAGAATATCTCGGAGACACCAGTGCCTCGAATTAGGTTGAAGAAGCGAGAAATCCATAAAAAGATCCCAGAAAGCTGGTAGTGGTCAGAAGTGTTTGCAGATGATGAGACAAGCAACTTACAGCAGTAGACACTGTTGATGGTCGAAAAAGTAATGAACAAAGCAAGATGCATATTGGAATCATGTATACGGTACAAAGACAGCATCACAGCAGCAATTATAGTCGCCGTATACTTGCCACCGTTGACTAGATGAGGAAAGACATTGCGTGTATCTTTATATCGACGAAGGCACTGTAAGAATCGCCAAATGGGCGGAAGAGCAGTTAAGAATCCAAGGGCCCGTGAGTGGCTAGAGTTGCACTGCACCGGATTCTGCCAGTAGTTGGCATATAAACAGAAGAATAGTTCAATATTCTGTCATTGTTAGTAATTCCTCATTTTCAGTCTTGATTCTTTGCACTTACTGCAGTAGCATATGTAAGTGAACAGTAAATATCTCCGAGGAAGAAATCACGGAACTCGACAGGGTAGAGTCCAGCCAAGAGCAAACGCCACTGGCTCATGTCAGCAAGTTTCAACAACAAAGTGAGGGAAGACTTACATGAGAATATGCAAACCAGCGCCGGCTTTTATAGAACAACGTAGGAGCAGGAAAGAATAAAACAACAATAGTAAAGAAGATAAGGATGACCGGATAGTAGATGTACATGTCCGGGTCGCCATATCTACTAAAATTCACCCACATGAAGAGGCCCAGTGCCAAGAAGAAGAAACTTGGGAATTGGGCCAGCTCTCTCCAGTCTAGATGATGCCGCTGGTCGAACTCAAAGATGAAGGGGTAGTTGACTTTGTTCTGGTTCCAGATTAAACAGTCAATGCAGAAAAGCGAGAACAGATAGAGCATGAGAAAATAGCCTCCATAGATCTGCATGAGATAGCTCGTCTGCACGCGTACTTCGTCATCGTCATCGTACAACAGCTGTGCTCCGTAAATGAGACCCTGAATCGCGAACACAGCACCAGTGCCAATGAGCAGACCATTCTGGAACATGCCGATTGACTGGTCTTCAGGCTTCTTGTTCAAACTGCGCAGCTTGCCAGCGGCTAGCTTGTGATTACCGCGCTCGAAATAGCGAGCATACAGGTCTTCCACCGTACGAATGTGTCCCTCGAGTACATCGCTGTTGACAAACCATGACTGGTTGACCTTTTCGTTAAGATAACGGTACGGAGGTCGGGCATTGACAGCCTTGTCGTATTTCTTGTTGAGCTTCCGAAATGCCGTGCGGTTGAGCATTGCGTATGACTTGAGTAATTCAAGCCCACGATAAAACTCTTGGAGTGCGAGTTTGAGCTTGCGCTTTGCTGTGCGGTATGAGACCTCGTGATGGGTTGGGCGACGGATGTAATCTCTCTCAGCGTCACCTACGACGCCACCATTGATATTGGGTGTTGTGTTCATCTTCTGCAATGCCTTCGTGTTGGGTCCGATAGGGAATATCTTGGACTTGATAGGATCCATGATCCCGTTGAGCTTGCCATTGGCGCTATCATGGGTTCCTCTTTTCTGAGGATTTTCCTCACGGGCTCGCTCATCAGCCATCTCTTGAATTCGACGGTTGCGCATCTCGTGAAGTTGTACTCTCAGGATGTCCAACCTCTGACCAGCCTGTTCTTCCTTCATCTTGTAGAAACTCTCAACCTTTTCAAGTTCTGAATCGAGGAAATCAAAGAACTCTCGCTCCCTTTCCTTAACCAGGTCAAAGTTCTGCATGTTGATATCGACTCTGCGGTCGCTTTTTGCTGTTGATTGGTGGGTAAATAGTCGTCGGAGGTGAGAAGGGGAATCCTGAGCGCCAGATTCTGATGGTTTCTTGGTCGAATTGTTTACGTCTGGCGATGCAATTGTCGACACGACACTGGCTGATGATGTTCGTCGAGGATCCATTCGCTGGATATTTCGTCGCATCGCCTCGGAGGGCCCAACAGTAGCAGGCGAACCGGGGAGGTCGCTCTCATGATCATGAACTTTCAGCGCAGGCGCAGGTAATTGAAATTCGGCGTGTTTGGTCTCACCGGCCAAAGGCGACGGCTCCGGTGGTGTATTGACAAAGCTTCCATAGTGTCGGTTGTCGCCTGAATCTGTGAGGGACTCGTTTTCGGCGGCTCTGCTTCGCGGCGTTGGGATCGACCTCGGGGGGGCAACAGCTGCTACGGATGGAATCGTCGCAGAATTGAAAGCCGTGTTCTCTCTTGTAAAGGGTTGTCGCGGTGTTGCAGGCGAAGCATATGTGCCAGTGCGAAGTTGCCCAAGGCCTCGAGGTGTTCCATTTGCACGAGCAAGAGCTCTACCGACAGCTTTGATGTGCTTCTTCCCTTGTTTGTAGTTGAGGTACTTGATGCGCCATTCTGCAGGTTCAAAGTTAGTTTTGTCTATTCTATAAGACAATTCTTAGGTATTTACCAGGCACAGCTTCTCGCTCGAGCTCCTTGGCGAACTTCATGACAGCTGCTCACAGCCCAACAATAAGCGGACTATAAACTTGCAGCATCTAGAATTTGGATGAAGGTCGCTAAATAAGTTAGGGGTAAAAAAGCTTGGGCTTAATTAAGCTCGTGGAAAATTTGTTGGATCGCGTCGAATCCGTCAACGTGCCCCTCCCTGGTGATCATGAATGGATTCGACCACTAGGGTCGGGAGCTTTGAGTTCAGATGAACGAATGAATTGCTTTTGACGTCAGTGCACGAGGTCCTCACTAAAGAGAAACAAAACGAATCCGCTAGCCAAGACGGGGAATGTCTTCCGCATCAGCATGGGTTATTAGGTGCCGAATTACCCTACACAAGATAATTGAGTTCTGATTTGAGGGGGGAGACGATGATAAGAATAACCCAAGGAAAGGATGCTTGGGAATTCAAGTCTTGAGGAAGTTGACTGTGCGAATTAATCCTTATTTTGCTAACCTGAACTTGAGTTCTAAGGCCGCAACTGGCTTACAACTTGATCCAAGAAATGGCTTATTGCCGCCCCCCAGCGATTGGATATCAACTTATTGAAAAGACGACGATCATAAGGAATACAAAGGAAAGAAAAGTGATCTCACATAAGATTTGAACCCGATTTTAGAATTATGCGGCGCAACCGTTGATATCTGGGTTTGGCGTTCAACGTGTACACCCAACCTTATCTTAACGTTGAACTTAATATAGTTTCTTGTCACCTCAAATGGTGATGCAGACTACCATGTTACATAAAGATATCTGACTGTATTCCGATGTTTACTTAGCAATTTCAGTGTCATAGAACTGAGTTATTGAATAGCACAACGACGCGTGGATCTACGTATACTTGCCAAACCGTTACTAACGACGCCAAGTGTATTCCATGATCAAAGCTGTGACATATGCTCTGTCTTTCCCTCTCTGCTATTCCAAGCCGTAACCCAAATTGCATACAAAAGTAACCTTATTGTTATGTCCTGCAAAGGTTGAGAAAAACACTCCAGTAAACTCCCGGCGGTGTAGTATCCGACTCTGCCGACTTTCGATCTATCATAGACAACGCAGCCGAAACATAACTTTGCTGACGTGTTAATCGCAAGATCATCAAAAAGAGGAAATGATCAGACCTAAGCTTTGGTGAAAAGATGATGTTCCTGAAGGTTGAACACATTGTGTTACTGTTGACTCATAGCACTCAGGAACCGCCCTGTGTGTAACAACGAGCCGGCGAGAATAGACACACAAACTTCAAGGACAAATCGAAATTCCCCAAGGCCGAATTTGAGAGAAAAGCTAATATGTGGTTACGTTATGACATCCCATCAGGACGAAGCAACACTTACGAATTGCAATTGTTGTCCTGAGCCTCATTGCCTACGAACGGGAAAATACTCAATCGTGGCTACTAGGTTATCACCGGATGCTTCATTCCCACCTGCAAAAGGTAAAATATTTCATCAATATTGACCTCATGGTATCGAGATTTGAGGGGTTTATTACTCCCTCAGCAGAGACTTGACTTACACGGACTTGTTCGCCAAGCACCGGCTCAACGCTTGATCTACTCTAGGAGCTTGAACTTTCCTAGTCTCTCGTCTAACTTAGAAACCCGCTAAGCAAAGTCTGTCCGATCTAGATCTTTCATTCAGCGACGTTGATGATTTCATTATTACCACGTGTGTTGTATCGTCCAAGACATGCTCCTCGAGGTGGCTGGATCGCCGGATCAACGGCTTAACGCTCAAGAATCCATTGTCATGACAAAGAGAGGAATGCTTTGATAGACAAGAGATATAAACAACGCATGATTCAGCCAATGCACCACGAAAACAAAACTACATCCTGGTGAAACTCAGAACCACTTGTTTTGACCAACATGTTTTACCTGGTAACGCAGCATTGCTGCCGAATATCCGAGTCGATTGGGTAGAAAGTAAACAAACTGTAGCATCATGAGAGCAATGCCCATCACGACAACCACGGAAACTCTGACGAATAAGGTGATTGGAAATGCCACTTCCGGTTGCCAATGCGAGAAACGAAACAGTGTTCCCCGCATCGTTCACCCACACTATCTATCAATCGGTGTGATTGAGATAAGACCTCGCATCAACCTACAAACACTTGTTTGGCGAATCGAAAGCTTTGTCTCTCAGCCGAGTTTGGTTCCCGCGAAGATCTACCTCAAGCTATCATGCACGTACCAAAGCTGGACATGTGACTAGGCTACCGTGCTTATGACATGGGCGTCTTTTCAGCTTAAGCGGAACTGCATCCCGGGACAAACTTGTGTGACGGTGCGTCACTGCAGCTTGGGGACTGGACTTGTAAAGCCTGAGGCCTGTATGGGCTTTCGATGACCACTCAGCGAACAACACACGGCTTATCGATATTGGTTTACTTGTTTAAGCTGATGGAAGCCTTGTGGTGCCTTGTTCCTTGTTCCTTGTTCCTGGTGCCTTCGATTAAGCCCATTCGAGTTCATCGGTCAGCATTGCCAACTCACGATCATGAAAGGACCAAACCCTCAAAACCAAGGTCGAAAGCCAAACTTGTTATTCTGTGTGGCGTTTCCATACTACCACCTGAATCCTGCTTATATTGTAAGTCGCATCCTCACGATACTGCATGCGTATCGCATCGCCCGAAGCTCCAGGGTCCTGCAGCTTAAAACAGAGTGTTATATTGATGACAAGTTGGAATGTACCTTGTCTATACATGGGGATTATAATTCTCTTACACACCATCTGGAGCGGCACATTCCTGAAAGGGCTGAGACCCGGACAGATATTCCTGCATGACGCCGTGTTACAAACCGGAAAACGTGACGATTTCCTTAAGCTTCCACTGGTTGATGAAAGTATCAATATGAATGCCAATTTACATGAAAAAAGGATTATTGATTTGCGACAGGGATTCCCTAGCCGCAATGGAGGAATTCTCCCGCCGAAAGTGAGGTTTGGAAACGGAAAATCATGGAACGATGGCCGTGAGATCGAGATCGCGAGCTGTTAATGGGCCCTGATTCTGTTTTGTTTCCTGACCTTTATCGCTTCCTGATGTTTCATCCGCGGAATTGGTCTTGGCGGAAGCTTCGGCGACCAGGTTGTGCCAGGATACTGGAAGACTCTGTGGGCCTTGGCAGCGGGAAACCAAGGAAGCCATCACAGATATTCAGGCACATAACCAGAGCTTTGACTGCTGTAGTGCAG
This sequence comes from Fusarium fujikuroi IMI 58289, assembly GCF_900079805.1. Taxonomy (NCBI): domain Eukaryota; kingdom Fungi; phylum Ascomycota; class Sordariomycetes; order Hypocreales; family Nectriaceae; genus Fusarium; species Fusarium fujikuroi. The sequence goes on from NC_036625.1 coordinate 1,083,096, forward strand.
TTGACTATCCTTATCCCGCGTGATGCAAGAGAGAAAGGTCGAATTATCAGACCAATCAGCTAAACCCTAGCCGTCCATCCATTGCGGCTCCCTAGAAGCTTTAAGCTCAAGGCGCAAGGTTAGCTTGATGATTTTCAAGTTTTGCTGGGCTCATTGGAGCGGCGCGGACTGATTTCGAACGCTCCAGACTTTCGGCAACCAGATATCCGTCAAGAAGAGGTCTGAGGGACGATAAAGGACCGAGATTGAGGATTTTTCTGTGAGATTCGCCACCAGATTCCAAGATGAGAGATTATCAAGAGCCGTGAGGATCTCTGCAGGTGTAGTGGCGACATTAGAAACAAGGCTCTTCTTCACACTGACAGCCTTGGCCTTGACAAAGGACCCTCTCACTCACTCACAGGCTTGAAGAGATGGAACATGCATTGCATCTGCAGATTCGAGTCTCCATATTCTTGGCGAGTCGGTAATACGGCGCATTTTTATGGATCAGTTTTGTTAGAGACTCTTCCCTCACAGGCCCAGTTACTAAAGAGAATTCGGCCAAGGCGACCCTATATCAAGTTTTCTGCTACTGTTGTGTTGGTGGTGGTTCTCTTGTCTCAACTCATTCCATTTGGTGCATACAAGCTAGTGGTACTAAGGCAAGCCAGCAGCCAGCCCATACGGTCATGGCCGAATGGCACCCCACGTACGTGGAGAAACTCGCGCTTACAAGCGAAGCCAGGCGAAGCGAAAACGGATACTAAAGCTAACTAACTAGGAACTCAATTGTAAGTTGTGGCTTCGGGACATTTCTTTTTATCAGTGACAATGTGAAGTCGTTTCTAATAGAGGGAAATCAGCACCTTGAAAGGAAAGGACCAGGATTGGGCTGACGCTTACATGACGTGACTTGAAATGGGTATATTTTTCAATGAATTAATTAACAGTGCCTTGTATAAGTCTGGTCAAGATCAGTTGGATGATGAATGGGATCAGAAACATGGGAATGATTTCCCGATCAGTTGCCCGATATATCGACCCAGTGGCTGCATCGATAATGGGGTTTGTTGGTGATTGACGCAGATGCAGGATGATCTGATGAATCAGACGTCAAGGCCACTTGCTTACTTGCTTCGGTTCCTATCAAATGAAGCCTCTGACAGATCAGAGAGATATCCACAATGGTACTCACTGATCAGTCAGTACATTACAACAATTGCGGTGATGCGATGGTGCCCCGCCCACTGCTCATCCTTGCATTTGGGGTCGGGGCCGGTCTATGGAAGCCTGCAGTTTCCCCAGTCCCCGGAGTCAAACGGAGCTGAACTGAAGGGCAGCAGCAGAGTGGGCTGAACAGCCAGAGCCAGAGACGGTCAATCAATCAACTGAGAGATAAGACGTGTCCTTGCAGCAAAAACCCGGTGAGAGAGTTCAGATTAAGCTCAGCTTGACAGGGCTGCGGTACATGTAAAAGAGAAAGCGGGGAGATGGATTGGTCGAGATTCGATTGAGAGAGAAGAGAATAGAGGAGAAGAGTCAACAACTGAGATGAGATCCATAGGTATCCTGGAAGCGAGGTTGTACTCCAAAACTCCTACTACCAGAAAAACATCAGTTCATCCGACACCATGGAGGGGTTCTTTTTCTTCGACAAGGATCAGTCTGTAGGAAGCTCACCAATGCGCTTACATGAACTCCACGCATGATCTGAGTAAGGTCTTGTAAACCTAGGCTACTGTAGGTGGTATTCTCTACTGATGCAAGGGTATTTGCATTTGTCGGTAAATTATGGAGGAGGTAATTACAGCGAAGCCATCAACTGCCATGAACGCCATCTTCTCTCAGCCGTTGACAAACAAGCCTCGAAAGCTACTCGTGGTGATATTTCTCACCCTTGAACGCCAGTTGTCAAAATCGAATTTTCCCGCATATAGTTCACGCCAAACTGTATTCTCGGTCCCGGGCGATGGGCTGGCTGTACAATGTATAATGTATGTATGAACTGCGGCCGCCTGCACGCAGGTCGATGTTGCACTGGATCTATGGATGGGAAGTTACTTTAAGACCCATGGGTCTTGAGATTGGTCAAAATGCCCTCTGGGAAGCCCTTTTGAGTCTAGGAACTTTCCGCATACATGGTTAAGACATTCGCTTGAATAGGCGATTGGATCACATGAGAATTTAGTTGAAGCCCATGCCTTTCGGGGTCCATCCAATAGCTAAGGCTCTACACCTCTATCAACTCTGATGGTGCTGTGCCTGGGTTTTGTCTCAATGAAGCTGGCTCAAGTAATTTCTCGATGGTATGCTTTCCCATTAGCCCTCCCTTATCCGGAGTAACAATGCAAATGAGCGTGGGCTTGATAATGAATCACCATACCGATGTTTGTGCATTTAACCAATCCAAGCTGTCCCTGCTATTGACTAGGCGGCATGACTGTTCCTCAAGGGTCATATGTTCCAGTCCTGAAGCTCCTTTGTCGTTGTCGAATTCCTGCGGTACCCTCTACGCGGGGCACAAGTGTAAGGAGAGCCTCTAATACTGGAACGGTTTCTTGGGATGCCTTCAAGTATTGGGACCAAATTGGCTGCAGGTGCTGTGAGAGAGACGAGAGTTCGAGCCAACCGCTTATGGCAGCTGAGTTTCAATAAAGATGATCTACCAAAAAGTTAGGTTTTCGCGGGATTTTGTCTTCGATGACTGTGCTGCGAGAACACAAAAGTGACCACAAACCCCCACCTGCATCCGGATCTAGGGATTGCAAAAGAAGGGCAGTTCTTGGCGCGGCTCAATGCGTGCTGCAGTAGGGGCTCCCATGTCGGTTCAGTAGGTAGGTGCTGTAACTTCAGTTCTCCGAGGGTGACAATGAAAGTGACATCGCCTTAGTTGTCTCGAGATGCTCACATCACCCTGACTGTTGGTCTCGTCAGCGTCCCTTGATGCAAATGGCCTCCCCGGCGGGCGTGGCATGCTATTTGACGCATTGTCAGCCGCTACAGATTTGTCGCAAGGGTGTGTGAGTTGAGAGACTCTACAGAGGCGACGGCGAGTTAACCAAGAAACAATGGAATATGAAGTCGACTCTTTCTCGTGCAAGGATGAATCACTTTAATTCAAATCACGGTTGGTTGCGATATGGAGAATACCACAACCCCAGTCCTCGCATTTGTTGATTATTCTCTTTCCCGTCGCTTATCTGCTAATTAATGCAATGCTAGTCTGGTTCAATTCAATTCAGAATGAGCGACAAAAGCGCCTCAGCAACAAGCGGCTGCTGCCCTACGAGACGAGTACGGGGATAGTTAGAGCAGCCCGGCCAGACCAGGCCTAGGTTGTCGACATCAACCTTAGCTAGCTTAGTGTCTACCCACTTGGCCTTGCATGCAAGAACATGACATCACGGTCGATTGCAGGGTCTGATTGGATAGCGCACCAGGCTCTTCTTCGGTGGTGTGCCTTCAGCTGGCCCACGTTTGGGGGACGCCGGGGCTGACTTGTTCTAGCACGAGTTGCTCGAGTTGGAGTTGAAACTGGGGAGTGTAGGAGACGATGTAAGAGGTTGATGATGGGCGATTAAGGACCAGCATTTTAATAACATGCCAACAAATCTGTTGCAGACCAAGGCATTGGATAGAAATCAAGTTATTCAGCATTGATGGGAAGCGTCGGTGACGAGACGGATGTAACAAGAGTGAAGCAGCATTACCAGCCTCAGTCACGATAACGCCCCATGTTCCACATTCTCTTCCCTTTCTCACGGACAATCATCACGAAACATCAATTCCTTTCCGGCCAGAATTGAACCCCCAATCTGCGTCCTGTAATATCCCCAACGCGGAGACCAATGACCCTTTGCAATAGGCCAAGCCAGCTGGTCTCGGCGGCCAAGAATTGATGATCTACAGCTCGACATCATAGAGGTACATTCAATTCCCGTACAGACAGCCGCTTCCAGCACATTTCTTTGCGCTGAACATGCTTCGCCCTTTGACCTCATGCCCATGTTCACCTCATGGAAAGTGTCCGCCTGCTAGCGGTGATCCACCTGCAGGCGACCACCCACTAGCGCTGGAACCCACTGAGCCCACCCGGACCTCACCTAACCTAAGGTGCCCTCCGCTTGGCTCCCCTCCGTGGCCCATGCAACGTTGGACTGCTTGGCTGCTACTGCCAGTGCTCACTGTCGGGAAACCGAAATCCTTCTTTTAGGTACAGTAGGCGCCTCTGCCCACCATCCACTTCTGCTCTCTCTTCTTCTCTCACATACACAAACACCAAAACACCAAACCTGCCCATATTGGTACATCCATATCTATACCTCTAATACTTGCGATACTTGAGGCATCTCTATACTCACTGCTCTCGTCACACTCACACTGCCGTCCTTCGCCTTTTTGGCTCGTTCGCCCCGCTTTCTGGCGCGCTACTCAGCTCAGTCTCACTTTTTTCGGCTCCCTCTATAACCCGCCCAGCCGCGCCCGACGGGGTCAAACTCTCTCCCTACTCTCGGACAGACGCCGCTACCCGCGAGCAGCAAACACATAAAGTACCTGGCGCCCCCCCTCGACATCGCCTGGCCCTTTTGGTCATGTTGGAACCCCAGGCCATGAGAGGGCCTATCGACCAGACAGTCGGCTACGGACATTCTCGAACACGAACCACTTCCTCAACCGCCTTTCCCATGCAATTTCAAACATCTCACCTTGCCCAGCCGGGCCCCAATCTCTCACAGAACCGTCGCTCACCTTCTGTGAATACTTTCAGCACCGCCTCGAGCATCCCTCCTCCTGCCGCCTACCGTTCTTCCTCACAATCTGAGCTTCGTCGCTCCACATCTAGCCGCTCAGGCGGAGCCAGCAGCCAACCCTCCAGCTATGTCGCTCTTCTCCGGAAACAAAAGGGCACTGTGTGGTGTGATCGCTCCCAGTATGAAGACCCACGACTGCTAGCACAACAACGTGCTGCAAAGATGCGCGCAACTCTCGAGGTTGTTGGTGGATCACGCAGTGCTTCCGGTGGAGCCGGAGCAAGAACAAGCACCGGCCTCAGCACTACAAATAAGGTCGCCGCCAAGATCCCCAAGATTCGACATCACGGAAAGAACCCAGTTGTCGGCTACGCTCCTGGCGAGAACCACGTTGGTGTTGGCGGTGTGCCAATGCGACTTAGTGCTACTGAAGTTGAGGCTGAGAGCAGCGAAGATGAAAATGCCGGAAACCGCCCTCATCACCGTAGAACGGGGAGCAGCGGACGAAGCAGCACAACCAGCAGCCGCCGAAACCTTGCCTACCGCACATCAGGAGGCATGGGCAGCCAGCATAGCCGAAGATGGAGTCCCGGTGACACACCTGAACGCACCGGCAGCTTGGTGGAAGCTACACCTGAAGATATTGTCGATGACGCTGCCAGCGGCAAGGCTCGTAGCATGGCGAGTGGCAGCAGTGGTGAACGCGCCGACAATGTGGGAGAGTTGAGCAATGCCCCTAGATTGGCCTCCAACTCTCTCATGCACTCGGCTCTTACTCGAGAGAAGAGTGTCAAGTCAGCTGATGAGCTGAGGAGACGTGGCAGTGTGGACGAGCGAACATCTACCCTTACCTCTGGCCGTCTTTTCATTGCCAACCCTGATTAAGGTGTTATTTCACGCAACACAAACTCCAACTGGCGATGAACCACTATATCATGACACCATGAGCCAAGAGGAAGCTTCTTTTCTCCATCATTCGTTACAGCACACTTCGTTTCAAGAGGTGGCTTGCATTGGTCGGCGTTCCAGCATTGTTTTACTGCTTGCTTTTCTACACTACCTATCGTTTTCAGGGACGTCACACCCTACGAATTTCCTTTTCCAATCTTTCGCTATTATCATCTCTCCACCTCTTGAATGGTCGAAGTGTGCATCTGGAGCGGGGACTCCACTGTCGTTGACTGACATACCGATAATGTTTGAAGAAGATACCTCTGCCTTCTACTATAGCCAGGATTCAAGATAAAAGCATGCTTAATACTACCTCATGGTCTCATCTGAGAACAAGGGGATTCAACACCCATGACTGTTCCTTGCCTGACTCCCTGTGAAGTTGAATTTTCTGTGGATCTAATTAAGATCGGCTCCCTCTCGTGTTATCCATATCTGGTAAACTCTCATGTATGTCAGGGCTCCAGTGACGTTACCGTCCACTTGGTTGTCTGGTCGTTTCACTCTGGTCCCCTAGCGGCACCAATCGTTTATTCTCGGTTGTTGTTACGAGATCGGGTCCCCTTATGATATCACTGGGGATCCCCATGTTTGGTGTGGATGGCAATTTGTCGAAATGGGCATGTCGATCGCTAGATTACCAGGTTAGCCGCAAGCGCTTGAGGCGTTCAGGCTGCCACGCGGGGCACAGCCACAGAGACCCTGGAAATCACATAGCCGAGGCTTAGCCGCGCTTTCCCTGTCCCATCTCCCAGCGCGTTTCTTAATTGCCCACTTAAAGATTAGGGCGCCAAATCGACGCGTCGGGTCGCGCTTTCCATTAATTTTGGTCTCCTTTGGGGAGGAGGCTTCCATTTCAACTTGGTTGCTTCATGCCACCTGCGGATCTTGTGCACCTACCCAAGAGATTATTCACATCTTTCCAAACAACCTCAGGCTTCAAACAAAGCTTTATCATACGGAATGATTGTGCCTTTGTTTTAATCCTTTTTAATTGACCTTTAATCGCATGATCTCTTCCTACTCACGATACCTAACAACTACCTTTCTCAAGATCGTTACTGACCGTCACCTTCATATTTCGCACGACACGACAACCTTTTCGCTTCGAGCGAATCGAAAATTGAGCTGATCAGCTCGCAATAAAGCACCATGCCCCCCTATGAACTTTCACCGAACATTCAAGAATCTGAGGCTACTGGCCGTAAGAGAAGTCACGATGAATTCATGGGAAATAATGATGGAATAGACACTGCTGAAGACATCAAGTTGCCGCCTTTGGCTTCCGATCAACCAAACGGAGAATTTGGTAAGTCTGGGAAACGTATCAGTTGTGATAAATATTAATCGCCCGCAGCATTGTCTTCCGCTTCACCTGGGGAAAGAGCCCCTTCACCAGCTTCATCAGAACTGAGTGATCCTGGTACAAGCACTCCTCCTCGCCTGTCTCCGTCTCCTCAAACACCATCTAAGACACCAATCACACAGACGACTATCAACTCGACATCGAAACCTGCTACCACTTTGGTCAAGAGGAAGAAATTGACGCCTGCTGAAAGGGCCGAGAGGGATAAGGAAAGTGCCAGGCAGAAGGCAGAAAAGGAGAAGGAGAATGCTCGACTCAAAGAAGAACGGGAACAGAAAGCAGCCATCCGAGCAGTTGAGAAAGCTCAGGCTGAAGCTCAGAAGGCAGCTAAAGCTAAAGAGCGTGACGAGAAACGACGTCAAAAGGAAGAGGAAAAGAAACGCAAGGACGACGAGAAGAAGCGAAAGGAAGAGGAAGAGGAAAAGAAGGCTCGGCAGCAACGAACACTCGGCTCCTTTTTCAAGGTTCCGAGCACTCCTAAGAAGACTGTCGACATTACTCAACCTAAAAATGCCACGCCAGGAGACCCTAGCCCAGCAAAACTTGCGAGCAACCTACCAAAGACCGAATACGAGAAAATATTTAAGCCTTTTTTCATTAAGGATAACACACGAATTGCCCATATTGGGCCAGAGATGGACACCGAAACACGCGAGGTTAAATCTAAGATCCTGGATGAATGCATCGACGGTCAACGAGCTGGAGAATTGGACCCTTCTCGGTTCGACCCAGCTCGGCTCTTTTCTTTGCCTAGCAAGCCTCCAAAACGAGGCGTACTCCATCATCCAGTTAAGCACATCATGGAGCAAGTCTTCAGAGAGACAGAAAAGGCAGAAAACGCAGGTCCTGAACATGTTGAGAAGATCATGCGAGACACCCGTCAAAAGCTTTCCAAGGTACCCATGAAGGTTATTTCGTTTTCACAAGACGTGCGCCCCCCTTACTATGGAACTGTGACCTTCAAGCCATTCGTACTTGGAAGGCTTAACATGAGCCAGCTGGCCCGAACGCCAACAGCAAGACGACTGCCTCTTGACTACGACTATGATTCGGAAGCCGAGTGGCAGGAAGAAGAGGAAGGGGAGGATCTCGATGTTGACGATGATGAAGAGGAGATGGACGACGAAGACGATATGGATGAGTTTCTCGACGATTCGGAAGATGCTGGTTTATCTCGACGAATCTTTGCAAACACCATTGAGCCAGACAGCACCGGGATCTGCTTTGAGAATGGAAGCACCGTGACGAATCAGGTTATCTACGACCACAGGATGGAGTTCATGCATGGTAAGTCGTAATTGGACCTGATTGGAATGAGCATCTACTGACATATTTCCAGATGGACTTCAGCAGACCTGGGGCATTGATCCATTCTCAGCGGAATATTGGGAACCTGAAATCAAGAACAAGACGCTCAAGCCTACGAAGACTACATCGGCCTCTGATGGTAGCAGCAAGATGCCCCCTCCTCCTACGCCTGCCAATGCATTTTCAGCTTTGACAGGCACTAACAGCAACACCGGTGGTGAACCACCAAAACTCGTCAAGTCTGAGCTACTTGATGACGTGAAGAGAGCTATTTTGAGCAACAAAGCTTTATCCAAGGTTGGAATCATCGACTTTCTCTACCACCAATTTCGGGACGATGTGTCTCGCACTGAGGTGAAGAATACCGTGGAGTTGGTGGCAGAGAAGATCGGTAAAGGACGCTCCAAGGAGTGGGCGCTGAAGAGTGGACATGAGATTGCCTCATGAGTATTGACCGGGAGAATCGGAACGACATGATAATTTTTGGCTGAATATTAGCGTCGGAGTGACAGGTCTGCTTGGGATTGCTTCATGGAATTGATTGGGATGGAAAAAAGGAGGTTGATGTACAATTTACAGCAAAGCATCAGGACGATGTCGAGGTATCTGACATTGCATGCGATAGACATGGAGTAGATACTCTCATACTATTCGAGTTGGTGAATAAATTACCAATCTAGCATTGTGTTAAAGCTAGTGACTGTTTTGGGGATTCAAAGCAATAAGAGTCTCATTTCTGTCTGAGCTCCTGGTGGTGATGACGGAAGCTTGCGGGGCCAAATTAGAGACCTGGGGGGACCGCCCCCCCCTGAAGATTCAGGATCCACGAATAATAGTGGACGTGTTTCTGGAACTGTTCCTCATTCCTCCAAACCAAAACAACTCGACGATTTATTCTACATCTCGTTAAACTCAGCGCCTCGTGCCGATTTCTAAGCCACGAGTCAAACCGTATCTGTATACATTCGGTTCGTGGCGCTCAATCATTGAACCATCTTTTCCACTGCCTCTATCTTGAAGACGATTACGAAAGCTTGCCTCTTGCGCCTTGGACCTCTAAGCTTCTGAGCTACCTCAGCACATTCCTTCGACCGCGCGCAATGATAAATCGATCATCATAACATCACTCGCTCGAATTACTCCTCTCTTTCTACTCTCCTGTCATCGGCAGCGCGACATGTGCGCTCGCCCAGCATGGAGGATCCCTGGGGTTCCCCTTGGACCAACGACGAGCCACCGAAGATAGACCTTCCCACGCCGCCGCCACATGCGCACTTCACTACAGACCACTCGGGCAGTTCACAGCGCGTTTCGCCTGCTCATACGCCATGGAACGAAGATGATGATGCGTGGGGCGGATGGGCCGAGGCGGGTAAAGACAGTAGCCCACGTTGGGGCAGAAGTCCTGGCTTGCGCCCTATAGGGGGTAGTCCATCTGGTTCGAGGTTACCATCGCCGACCCCGGATCCATGGGGACACTCGCCAACGTTTAACACGGCACGACTACGAAAGGAGGATAACGGAGATTCAGCAATCAGTCTCGGCGAAGGACTGCGACCGATTTTAGGGCGTATTGCGACGAGGACACCATCACCTGCGCGGTCACTTAAAGAGAACGCAGCAGATATCTGGCAGCAACCAGACCCAGCGCTCTCGAATAGGAGCTTAAGTCCTTTACCGACCGAAGATGAAGGTAGACCGGAGTCACCGAGTGAAGTACCTAGACCGGCTTTGCAGCGTGGAACAAGACCGCCTGCTTCGCGACAATCTTCCAATAAGGTTTCTGAGTTGGTGGAGATGTACGATGATATGGCAAAAATCAGCCATAGTGCTTCGCCTATTGATACATCCATGCGGAAGGTGTCGGACAATGCGTCGGTGCAGGATGTCACGGTTGACATAAAAATCGACGAACCAGATGGGATTGAAGATGATATACGGGTGAAGGTCGAGGTGGACGGGGAATCGAAGGAGGAGCCGAATGGGAAACTTGAAATTGGACCAGAAGAGGAAGTGGAAGAAAAATCGAAACTTCAATCCGAGCCAGACGCGAAAGTTGAGATCGTGTCTGACGAAACCCTAGATCAAGACGAGAATGTGGTGGAGAATGGAATTGCAGAGTCACCCAAGGACGAAGACCAAGTGCAGACAGACTCAGACTCATGGTCGGATTTCGAATCACCAATGAAGGAGGCACAGCAAGACGAGGCTAAACAACCTGAAGTTGAAGTTGACAAAGAACAGCCAGCTGCAATAACGACTGACACGGCGAGCCATGACGAGACACCCAAAGAGCCAGCACCAGCTCCGCCAAAAGCACCGCCGGAACCATTCGTAATTGACATGGCAAAGCTTGATAGTATCTTACCGTCAGTCGAAATGAGCTTCCCATCCCCGGAGCCGATTCCTGATGTCATTATCGACGATAGCTTCACTTCCATCTCAGAGCGCAAAGCATGGTATCTTATGTCGAGACCTGGTTCGATACGGAAGCACAACTTGGGAGACGACGAGAACTATGTTCGCGTTGGTTGGGGAAACTCCCAGGTGCGTGAACAGGCAATCAGAATTGTTAGGCGATGGATGGAGGAAGACTCGATCACGGGCCGTGTTGTTCTCGGCCGAAGAGGTGGTACCGCTGGTGCAAAGATCTTCAACTGGGATTCATCGGCACCATCCACCGACATCTCAATCTCTGAACTTTTGGCGAGAAAGAATCATTCGAGACATGCTTCAGCAGCTTCCAAAGGGACTGTCGCGTCGCCTACAGCTGCAGCGTTTGGATGGGGTAGCAACCCCATTCCTTCGCCAACTGTTGCTGCAGCCTCTTCTGCGCCTCGTACTTCGACCACGAGTGAGCCGAGGTCATCTGTTGAAACGTCGCCCGTTGATGCCACGAAAACATCCCCGGTGTCAAAGACAAAAGCGCCTCCTTTGGCATCTCCTCCAAGGCCATGTATCACCGAGGAGCCTCCTTCTCCTATCAAGCCTATACCATTGAAACCTACAAACCGGCCTATCTCTATAACGCAACCTTTAAATTTCCCAGCATCACCTACGATCTCGGAACCACAGTCTCCACTTAATCCTCCTTCGTTTCTGTCAACAAAACGACCGGTATCGGTATCGCAAGCACCGACATCCCCTCTAGCACAACCTCCAACAAACGCAGGCTGGGGCGAAGATGACGATGATAACGATGATTGGGGCGACATGGTTTCATCGCCCACAGCCGAAACAAATGGCGGTTTTACTTCCATGGATGCGATTGTAGATTCCAGCTCGAATGATATCAAAGACAATACCAGTCAGCCCTCAATTACAGCTCAAAGTCCGTTGGATGACATAGTCCAGAGTGCACCGCAAGCCGAAATAGTGACCGACGGCCGACCTTCCGCGGATGCTCTGCCTTTGCCTCCTCAAAGCTCTTTTAGCCACGCTCAATCACCTACTGACCCCTGGAACATTTCAGCGCTGCAAGGCATAGCTTCGAGCCACTCTCGGTCGACTACTGTCGATTTGACCACCCCCCCTGTGAAGAGCTTGATCCCCAATCATTCAAGATCCACAACACTTGACTTGGGAACACCTTGGTCACCCTTGGCAAGTCTTGCATCCGCAAACCTGATATCAAACAAAGCCAAAACACCAATCGAGCAAGCAAACAAGGTCAATGATTGGGATTCATGGGGCTTAGGTTTGCTCGATGATTCCAACAAGCCAGTTGGGCCAAAGGAAGATGGGATGTTTGCAAGCCAACAGCTACAAGCTCCGACGCCAGTTGACACATTCAAAGACATGGCCTCTCCTAAAAAGCCCCGGCCGGTATCACTACCTGTCCCTCCGCGACCAAAAACAGTTGTTGAGTCCTTTAAAGACGACGAGATCGTCGCCAATATTCTTCGAGATCTACCGGATCTCTCTTATATGTTACGATAATGCTACATGGGCGGAAGGGGGTAAACATTGCTGCTAGGGAGTTGCTTCATGATTGGCCAGTTGCCAGCTGTATATTAATCATTGAAGGCGTTCATCCGCGTTTTGAATAGCATTGCCATCATACAATTGTTGGAAATATCATAGAACTTATGAATTATTGCATTTTTGATCTTTCTCTGGCGTAATGTCCTGCATGCTGCCTAGAGAGTGATATAGTTCATGCAATACTTCAAGGGCAGATTTTGAGCAGGCTCATTTCACATTGTTATCGACACAATCTTTGACTAACTCTACTATATGAACTAGTATATTACTCTCGGACGAGATGTGGCAGATAAAGTTGGTCCATAAAATACCGTCAACAATTTGATAAAAAAATAAATTAAAACAAGAGCCGTACAATAGCTCCCCGAAAGATGAGGCAATTGACAGGAAATGACCAGGTTGACTGGTTGTATAACTCGAAACCACCTTGAAAAAGGTGCAAGGATGAAATGCCTCATTGCTAACTTGGGCCATTGTTTTCTTATTGGATTACGGAAGTGACAATAGTTATAAAGGTCTATGGTAGTTTCAAAGAGTAGACTCCATTTGACCCTGACATACATGGTCACATTGTGTGCGACTATATCGTATATGGCTCGTTTCGTGTAAGGAGATACATACTAAGCAGAATGAGCATATGCTCAGGAATTACTGATCGTGGTTCACTCTGGGAAAAAACCCATTAGAAACCTCGGTAAAAGGGGATCTATTTCTATAGTAGTGTTCTATTTCGTATGGCCTCTATCCATGACCAATCCGGCCAGTTGAGTTGACACCCCCAACCAGTCTCTCAAGTGACAATAAGAACTTCGGTCTTGGTATGGCAGCTGGATCATCCTATCCTAAGATATATGTCCTTGATTAAATTCTTGTGATATATGCGTGTTTTCAAAGAAGGTGAAGAACCCTTGAATGGAGTCAGCTACCAGCACATGAGAAGCTTATGAGTTGCCTTGTCTTACCTTATGTAGGTGCAAGACTATTACAGGCCTCCAATTAGTCAGTATTTAATTGGGGAAATCAGGTTTGAGATGCTCTCGGGCACAGCCCTTATCTTGTTACTCCCTGAGTGTTGAGATGTTCGCATATGAAAATATTGCTTGGTCGAGAGTCTTCCACACAAATGGATTGGAAGTCAACCATGCAAACTCCTCATCTAAGGCCACAGCCTCATGCGTGAGAACCAGAGCATTGCTTGGTGACGCCGTCTATAAAACCCGCAGTCATCGCAGATAAACGTGCGAAAAGGGTCATCGGCATGAGGCTCTAGCGCCAGAGTAACACCGTCGTTGCAAGCACCTCGTCCAAAGATGCCGCAGTCGTCGCAATCTGGGAGCAACTTAGCCGTCTCCTAGAGGCGAAATTGACTATTACAATGCGCGCAGGTTCTGTACAAGACGAGCGTTTGGCACATGTTGGTGTATAGGTAGATAGTTTGGAAGATCCGAAAGAGAGATCTCGCGAGGGATAGACAGGTTGATAATATCTATAGAAAATAGAAATTGGGGGTATAAGTTATCTATGAGAGAGGAAAAGGGAATAGGAGATAAAGAGGTATTCATAAGGTTGGAGAAGAGACGAGATGGGGAGGTCGTTCAGAGAACAAACGGCCTTGACGCGCGGCCCTAATGAATCTGTTTGCTTCTGGGGACTGTGAATCAGGGTTTAATTTGGCCTGTAAGTTACTGGAAATCTCTAGAGTTATTCTCAGTCACTACACAATGGAGAAATTAGCAATGTTCAAAGGCAACTTGTGATACTGTGTTGGAGTGATACTATGTCCGTGATGATACACCAAAAGGCAATACCAGCACATGATCTACTTTCCTATCATGATTTTCTATTAGGAAACTTGCTTACCATGTATACCCATACTTGTTGTTCCCGCGAGCCTCCATGATTTGTTTGTTGAGTTGATGACTCTCATAAGCCTGTCTGGATCGACAGCCCCGGCAACGGTAGTTCTCGTTTGCACCTTGGAGAGACTGCTCAGGCAAAGTAGTGCGAACTACAGTGCAGGATCCACAGCCATACTTATGGTTGGAGTATTCGACCTCATCGACGTGCTGGCAGACGGTGCACTTGCGACACCATATCTCGATCACGCACATGATTGCTGGTTGATGAAAGAATTGATGAAGTTTTGATAAAAGGTCTCAGGTCGTTTCTTTGTCAATTGTTGATTGTGGTCTGCAGTTTTGTGAAAGTGGTTGAAAGGATTACGGCTTTGAGGATGAATATATAGCAGTAGCAACAGTCACTGACGGGATGGGGAGCAGCCTTGTATGCAGTAGTTCAAGAGACTGAATGTTCTAAATCCAACCGAACATTTCTGTCTCATAATGCGAATAAATCCTTTGTTCGCATCTGTTACGAGGTGCCCGTGACTCACAACCGATTGTATAGACAAAGAACAGTGACAGCGTAGGAACAGGAATATGAGACGCCTTCTGATCTATCACGAAAAGAACGAATAATCCCGGAACATATCGTGATGATGCCGCCTAACTCTAGAACAACACCATCATCTATCTAGTTTGTGAATTGAAATTTGCAACAGACATGTCATGTTTTGGAGATGTTGCCCAGTTGCCACTATCCAAACTAGCCCCTGGTCAACCCTGTCTGGAACAAGCCACTCTAGCCTATCGACCGGATAGTTTCTCACTGCTCTTCCAGCCTCATCTCCAGATCCTCGTTACTCTGTCTACTCAACCCAGGTGGCGCATATATGACTCTATGAACCCTCACCCCTCTTCCAGTTCTGTCGAGCCTCCTATTCAGACGTGAGATGCGTCTACGCCGAGGCCTACACTCTCTGCAATACCGATCCCAGCCCCATCCAGTTGAACTGATTTGTCGGAATACCCAGTCGACGCCCAAAACACAAGCGCCGTAGGTACATAGGTCTGTGTTCTCAGCTTCTTCGCACATGGGGCGGTACGCTCGCGAGACTTCGTGTCGAATACGGCAGACAGGGCACCGTGCCCAAAAGATGACCCCTTG
This sequence comes from Fusarium fujikuroi IMI 58289, assembly GCF_900079805.1. Classification (NCBI taxonomy): domain Eukaryota; kingdom Fungi; phylum Ascomycota; class Sordariomycetes; order Hypocreales; family Nectriaceae; genus Fusarium; species Fusarium fujikuroi. The sequence continues at coordinate 1,098,444 of NC_036625.1, forward strand.
GCACATTTCCACAGTCGGCTTAGTGATTGTAGTGGAGAGATTGAGTTGATAGTGCGATAGAAGAGTAAAGGGCAGAGTGGTTGGGAGGGAATGAACTTATACTGCTCTTCGTTTCCCTTCACTAGAGGTCGTGATTCGCTGGTGCATGTCTATGAATGAGATTCAGTTATATCGTTCGTCTTCAACCAGTAGAATCACCGACGCGAAACATTATTGATTACAGCAGCAGGCTATGAATCACGACTGAAGTGCTACGTGGAAAACAATCCGGCCCCAAACGCGTCACACACTCACTGCTCCTCAGTCTTCCTCCCCTTATTCGCCCGGTACAATCTTGCAAATACACCAGCCTCGTCTTTCAACAACTCCTGAGGAGCTCCAAATTCAACCAAAGAACCCCTGTCCAATACAGCAACTTTGTCAAAGTCGAGCAGTGTATCAATGCGATGAGCGATCATGATAATCGTACAGTCAGAGAACTCGGTACGGATGACCTCTTGCATCCTTGCGTCTGTTTGTGTATCGACGCTGCAAACGGTGTCAGAAGCAAGAAAAGTTCAAGGTTGATGATACGACTTACCTGCTTGTCGGCTCATCAAGAACGAGCAGTGAACTTCTCTTCAACAAGGCTCTTGCAAGACAGAAAAGCTGGCGCTGTCCATGGGACAAAAAGTTCTCATCCATCTTCTCATCAAGAGGATCCTTGTTGTCGCCGATCTTGGCTTCGATGGCAGACCAGATACCAACTCGCTCGAGGGCGCTTTTGATCTCATCATCTGACGCCGTATTGCATGGGTCAAGATTGGTTCGCATGGTATCGCCAAAGACAAATGGATCCTGCGTCAAACAGCTCAGACGCTGGCGGATCAGGTATCTAGGTACCGTCGAAATATCTTGCCCATCAAGAGTGATCTGGCCATTGACGATCTCTGCCATGCGAAGAAGGGCTTGGACGAAAGAACTCTTCCCACTTCCACTTCGACCGCAAAGACCAAGCTTTTGTCCAGGTCTGATGCTAAACGAAAGCCCACGCAGCACAGGTTCATTAGTTTGCCTATAGAGTCAACACACTGGACGAAGCCTTTGTTGGTTTAGACCTCACTTACTCATACTGAACATCCAGATTCTTGACTTCAAGACTGCCTTGTCTCGGCCACAATTCCCCTGGATCATTGTCTTCGGTTGACTTTTGTTCGTTTGGCGCAGAAGAACAGAACATGCGAATGCGCGCAATAGCTCCAAGTGATGTCTCAAGGAGGGACCAATTCAAAATTATGCCCTTCATGTTGGTGCCAAGCCGCATCATGTTGACCAGTGCGATACCCAATAGCGAGGGGTCAATCTTCTCGCGGAGGGTCACAGCAAAAACAACAAGAATTACCGTTAAGAATGCTACCACCATATCGAGAACCAGAGTCAGCCATCGTTGAATACAGTTGAGGAGATAAGCTGGTTTCTGGGCATCGTCAATTCGACTCAGCGCCTTGTCAGTATACGGCTGAATCCAGCCAAAGGCTCGAATTGTGGCGAGTCCGTCGATAGTCTCAAGGAAATGTGAGAACAGCGGCGCCTTGTGTTCGATTCTAGACTGTGAGTCAGCAGATTTCAACCAGCCAAGATCATGCTTGTCTTACTCCAGAAGGCGGAGTTGTTTGGATGTTCGGACGTAGAAACGCTGGATGAGGGCAAGCACAACGATAACAAATGGAATCGAGATGGCAAACCAGCTGACAGCTGCCATAGCAAGACCAGCAGCACCGAAGCATGCAGCAACCTCTATAATGGATATTAGCTTACATCAACCACGATGTATAGATATATCTCACCAAAGAGGAAGATGGAAAACGCCATAGGGAGAATAATGTCAACATGGCGCAAATCTTGACTGAATCTATTGATCAGAGATCCCGCCGCACTGTTGTGAAGGAAGGATAGAGGTGCGCCCATGGCAGCACTCAAGAGTCGTGAATGAAGCAGTTTTCCACTAACGGGTGCGCAAACCAAAAGAAACATCCTGAGTTCTTGTTAGCAAAGGTATCATTTTTCACAGTTAGCTTCACCCACGCAATGGCAAGCGTAATAAGAATGCCCTCGAAAGCAGATAGGACGGTGTATATGCTGAGCCAGTAGCCAATATCTCTGCTGTCACGACCTTTCCCATCACCCCACCAAGTAACCCAAACATCTGACAAATGTTAGAAGTGTGTAGACTTTTTGAATAGAAAACTTACATCGAAAGGATGTGATAACACCTGCAGTGGCGATAAGAAGTATCTGGGTGAGCATGTTGTGTATTCCATTAGCTTTAAAGTAGTACATAAACACGCTTCGATCACTCGGAACTTCGATCGGTTCATCTTCAACCGCGTCTTTGTTGTCGGTCTTGCCGCTTTCCTCTCCAGGCTTGGTCTTGGCAGAAGGTTGGTCATCGTGATCGTCGTGGCTCGAAATGTCAAGATCGTGGATATAGCCATTTCCGGATCGCAGCTCATGGTAAGTTCCTTGCTCAACAAGTCTCCCACCCTTTTCAAGGACGACAACAAAGTCAGACTCGGGGAGCCTATTAACTAAAAAGATGTCAAAAGACTGTAGCATGATTCATCAGTGACAACTTACCTGCATGTGTAGCCAAAATAATAGTAGTGCCGTTCTTTCGGAGAAGGCCATCCTTTCCAAAGACACGAGTAAATATGATCTGCTCAGTCACCTTGTCGAGTCCACTAAACACATCATCAAATATGGCCACAGGCTTCCTGGAGTATAGAGCACGAGCTATAGCAATTCGTTGCTTCTGTCCACCGCTCAACTTGACTCCTTGCTCGCCAACCTGGGTAAGGTCTCCTTCAGGAAGCCGTCCCAAGTCGATGGTCAGGTCGCAGGCATCGATAACTGTCTCAAGCCAGGCGCTGTCGTATCCCTTGGACTCTGCGACGATATTAGAACGGATTGTTGCATTCATAACCCAGGGGGTCTGGTCGCAAAATGCGACTTCTGATGTGTTCAGAAATACATTGCCCATAGAAGACGTAGTTTCGCCCAGAATAGCCTTCAGCAGACTAGATTTACCGGAACCAACGGGACCGACAAGCATGGTAAGTGATCCATTCTTGTGACTCGGAAAAGTTGTGTTGATATCTTGAAGAACAGCGTTCTCGCCCCAGTGAAAGTTGCCATCCTCTATGGCTATTCGAGTTCCATCAGCTCCAACCGGGATGGTTTTCAACGGAGTCGCCTCGATGGTTTCTTGGAAGGGCTGTGAGCTCTCCGCGGATGACCTAGAGGTATTTTTGGAGCGGCCATTAACTTGGCGGCGGTCAATTCTCTCTTCCAAATTGAGGAAATCCTCCATTCTTCTGAAGCATCCAAAGACCGAGAAAGATCCCGGGATACTTCCAAGAAGATGCGATAGAGGATCCATCATGACACCCAAGATAGACAATGCGGTGATAGCTTGGGCTGCAGAGAATGGCTCGCCATTTCCGAATTTTGCCGCAAGGGCATATGCGCCGAAAGTGATCGCTTCAGTCATTCCAATGTTGCAGTTGGCTAAAAGGGTGAGCAAAAGAATATCTTCTAGACCAGAACTACTTACTGATACAGTTCAGGTAGACATTGATCACACGGTAATGTTTACTGGCTTTGATCTCTTCATCTCGTTTCTGAGAAATGAGGCTGCTGAATCTTTCCGACAATCCAAGCATCTTGACTGGTTTCATTGAGCCGAGAACCTCAGAAGTAAGATTAATGCGGTCCTGAGTAGCCTTCTGATATTTGATCTGGCGAGCGACCATCATCTTACCAATAGAACCCGTAAGGAGGAGGGAGACTACGCGGTTAGAATTTATTGGACCAAAAGACAAAGATACTCACTGATGGCTGTGACAATAGGAGCAACACAAACAGCGCCGAGCTGTGCTGCCAGTAGGTACATAGCGATGCCAACTGTGAGAGTGTTCGCCCAGGATTCAACCAAGAGCATGTGAAGTTTTTCAATCAGGGTTTCCACGTCATTTCCCATGAGCGTAACAGCTGAAGACTCGCCGAGGTCGTCGGTAGGAAGTTGGAAAATCTTCCCGTAAACCATGGTCATAAGGCCACCCCGAACCATGGCGCCAGCTCTGAATGTCAGATGCTCGTACCAAGCTGTGAGTAGCTATATAATGTCAGCTTGGGGTGCTTCCATCGTCTGGTGTGATCATACCGCAGAGCCAATAAAAACGAAGGCGAATGCACCTATCAAGCCATAACCCAAGTTCATTGTCGAGTCAGACTCGGGCATCGTGAGGAATCGTAATGCGTTGCTGACAAGAAAGGGCTGAGAGATGCTCAAGGCGATCATGCCAACGCGGGGTGGTATTATACCAAGAAGCTCCCATCTCAAAACGGTCACGGTTGTCAGAAATAGAGAAGGTTTCTTGCTCTTCGAAGTGGCTGGAGTCCTGCATTAGAAGTGTTGGCTTCGTCGTACTGATATCATACCTTTCTTCCAGGATTTTCCGAAACGAACTGCGAGCTTCTCCGACGATAGCTTCTCGTAGATTGTGGGCAGATCGTTGTTTGTCAGAACAGTAGCCCAGCCTGAGATGAGCAGTGAGTTCAACCAAACAAAGAACCCACGGCTAAAGGGACCACTTGTGCTCTCTTTTGAAATTGGCTTTTCAGTTGATATCAATATCCTGCGTTTCTCAACTGTTTCTAGTACAAGCAAGGCCAACTTGAAGATTGTCGAGGTTGAAAGAGTTGCGGCATACGCGATGTTCAGTGACATGAGCCATTCTGTGCGAAGCCGCGCGGCGTCGAATAGAAGCGAGACAAACAAATATGCAGTGAGGATGAATGATGGTCGAACAGACTTGACATGTTCGACGTGAGCCAACAAAAGAATGGCGAAAGCTGCTGCGAGATTGAGAATGGCCGCAGCTAGTGAGAAGCGAGTATTGAGCTTCTTGGCGGATGGAACCAAAGCCAACAAAACCACCTGTAAAGTAGCATATAGAGCGGAAGTGATCTGAGTATTCTCTTTAGCCAAAAATAAATGAAGAGAGACAATAAAGAGTATTCTTACCAGCTTTGGTGTATATGTCGCGTGACGCTTGGTCTTGTCTGGACTCCTAAAGAGGTAGAAGGCTCGTGGGCCGGCAAGTGCAAGGAAAATAGCCGATGGAAGGATGCTGAGGATACTCTCTTGGAACGATACTGAGACATAGTTAGTCAATTGCCTACTCTAAGTTCCCTGGTGTGCTCACAGGTGAAATCAAATCCACCGCGACAGCCCTTGGTCCAAACGCTGGGCCCAAAGAGGCTATCGCCACAGGCCGTGGAGTTGTAGCCGTCCATAGCGGCCAAGACTATCACCAAAAGCCCGCAGTCAAGAAAAAGGCCAAGCTTGGGTGTTTCTTGGTCTCTTGGGACGCAGAATGTTGCAAGCCAAGGGGGATATAAATGGAGTTTGACGTCCCCAAGACCTTATACCCGTGGACCCGATAGCGTGGTAGTACCCTGCTCATGCATGCCTCAGCTCCAATTGCACGGATCCTATAAGTCGCACGCAATTATGGTTACTCTGCAACCACTACACATAATCTAGAACGACTTTGATGCAGTTTTGTAACTTGGCCAAGCTAACATTCCTACTATGTATAGGTGGCGAAAAGGTCGTGCCGCATTTGAGACTCGATTTTGGCAGCATCGGTCAGCACGCCGCAAAATAACGAGCATCTCGGATGAATAGAGTCCGTTAAAATAAGGAGACGGATCAAAATCCTTGTTGGGACGATCTCCTTTGCGAGTTCGGCTGACATTTATCATTTGCTGGCCGACTTACAAAAGTCCCTTGGCATGGCCTTATTCGGAAGGTAACTGATAGGCATATCGCAACTACTCCTAGGCATCTTATCTAACCGTATATCGGAAGAGTGTTATTCCTCACAAACTACAGCGCCACGAAGTATTATATAGCAGGAACAAACAAAAGCGTTCTATTTGGGTATCTTTCAGTTGAGATAGTAGATGAACAGGTTTCTTAAATCTAGCATATCCAGTCAATGTTGGGATTGTTGCTTGCCGCTCCTCCAACCTTCAACTACTGAAGTCGCAATGGATCATCCGGCATGTAGTCATCTTCTTCGTAGCCATCGCTGTCTGTTGGATCTTCTCTTGAGCGCTTCTTCGGTGGCTTAACGAAGAAAAGCGCAATCCAAGACAGAGAACAGAGGAACGAGATGTAAAACCAAGGCAAGCCGATCCAGACTCCTTTTCGCTTCAGTCCCTGGTCAAAGAACCAAGCCAAGACTGGTCCTCCAATAAATGACCCTATCACCTCAATCATACCTATCAAGGCATACAGTCGAGCAGTATACTCGGGCAGCACGTAGTGTGTGACTGTTGCGCGAGCCAGAGGGCTGTCCGCCGCGCCAAACGTCCCGATAAAGAGGCCAAAAAGGAACATGACAGCATTATGGCTGATACCTTGCCAAAATGCTGCAAAGGCGAGTATTCCGGTCGAGATTCGCGTCAAGAATAAATCCTTGCCAAATGCTGACATTCGAAATCGAGGGGACACCAGAATCTCCGATATCTTGGGCAACCCGGCGAGGATGATGAGGTTTAGAATTCCCAAAGGAGAGAGAATCAAGCTCACTTCAGCCATCTTCCATTTGAAATGCTTGCTGATATATTGGCCCAGGGTTGTAGTGTATGCCGTAAACCGTGCATTCGTCACAAAGAATGTCACCATGATCATGAGCACACTTGGATCCTTGAGCATGCTAACTGAATGCTTGAGATCTTTGATAGCGTGTGAAATATGCCCCTTGAACGTGGTTGGAGCACTTTTGCCCGCCTGAGCTTTCTGGTGCTTGAGGTTGATGGTCAAGGTTTCAGGAAGCAAGCAGAGGATGCCTATGATGATGGGAACAGTGGCAAAGACCAAGTAGACGGGAACCCAGGGCCCATACTTGTTCATCAGGATGCCTGCAATAATAGGCCCTGAAATACCTCCCAGAGTCGCACCAAACGTAAGCCACAAGAAATGCTTGGCTCTGGAAGTGATATTAGCATATGCCCGTAGAGAACGATTTTCTGTCCACTTACTTGTCTTCCTCTGAACTGACATCGGCTGCGATCGAATAGAGGGTAGAGAACATTACCGGAATGCCACCGCCGAATATCTGAAAGAAACCTCCCACGATCAAAAGATAGGGCTTTTCTCGAAGCTCTCCTTGGAACGCCTTCATGCTGAAGGGAGCAAAAAGAAAGCAAACGGCAATGCCAGACCATGCCAACATCACAGTTGGTTTACGGCCAATCTTGTCGGACATCATGCCATAAGGAAAGGCTACGACAAGACCTGGGAAATATTAGACACCGAACAATGGGCAAGTCATCCGTCTGGCCACTCACCAACAATAGAGGTGATGAGACTGTTCCAGCCATACAAGTATCCAAGCTGAGATTGCACCTCATCAACCTTGCACTTCATCTCATCAATGATGTCCGTAGAGGTATCCTGGTAGTGTATATGGCAAAACATATCCTCAATCAAACGCACAGTCGGCAAAAGCAACAACATTCCGCTCAAAACAACAGCAAATTTGATGACAGCGATCAAAAAGACAATTCTTTTCGGTGAGTGAACACCCCATCGCGAGAATCGGTAACTCGGAATCGGTTCTGAATGAGAATGTAGGCTCTCGCTATCGCTTACTGCATCATCTTCTAGCGGTTCGAGATCAAGCAGAGGCACATCCAGATGAGACTCCAGCTCCACGTCGTCGCTAGAAACGGGATGGTACTGAGGTGCCATATCGATAGGAAAGGTTAAGGAACGACTCAAAACAATGCCATCCGGCCTGGAAGAGGCCAAAGATGGCTGAGATTGGCTTTAAAAGAAAGGGAATTTGAGAAGACGTCAGAATAATCAAGGGAGGCTGAGCTAACTGGAAATTTGACTAGGCTATTTCAAGTATCAGATTCCCCCCAGATTTAGCGTCTTGGCTGACAGCCTCAGAGATTTCAGGGGTTGGAAAGCCATTGACGGCCCCTTGTTCTTGGTCGCTGAGCCTCTGTAGGGCTGTTTTTGTTGCGTGGCTTAGGTAGGCCTGGACCGTGCTGGTACGCGTATTATATCGGATTCTTCTTGTTACACAATTTGTTTCCGAGACGGAATTGGCTCCGTATTGTGCACTGATTTTAATGCTCTTTCTTATACACCAAGTCGTCACAGACAAGCACCAAGAATAGTCAGGGGCCCAACGAAGTTGTAAACGTCACATCTAAACTGGATATCAGTATTCCATCGGAAGGTATCATGAATTATGCCGCTTAAATAATGTCAGATGCCGTGATGCATAGAAACTCTATTTCGCAGGACCGCCAACTGCCGTTGCGGGGCCGTATCAAACCCCGCATCCGTGCCATCCGTCTCTCCGGATCCGGTCTGTCTCTTTTTAAGAATCAACGTCACCCGAAAAACAATAGTCTGTTACGAACAACCTAGGCTGTTTCAAACTCGGAGATCAAATATCCCAGCCATGTCTTCTCCTCTTCGTATTGGCTACGTGCCAGAGCACTTCTCAACTCCTCTCTATTTTGCTCAGAAGCACTTCGGTCTCGATGCGGAGCTGATTCCCTTCCCTTCAGGCACCGGTCACATGGTCACTGCTATTCGAGCTGGTGAGATCGATGTAGCTGTTGGGTTGACCGAGGGCTGGATTGCGGGTCTAGGCAAGGAGGGTGTTGAGGGTGATGGCGGATATCGTCTCGTTGGCACATATGTCGAGACACCTCTTTGTAAGTCTTCTTCGCCATCACGATGGTATAGTCACTAACATATACAGGCTGGGCTATCTCTACTGGTGCAAAGCGCCCTGAGATCACTTCTGTTGACTCCCTCAAGGGCGGCAAGATCGGTGTGTCACGCATTGGCTCAGGAAGTTACGTGATGGGCTTTGTCCTGGCCGATCAGCAAGGCTGGTTGACCCCCGGCGCTGCAGAGAAGCCCTTTTCCGATACAGTTGTTCTCAACAACTTTGAGAATCTCCGAAATGCCGTCAACAGCGGCGAGGCCGACTTCTTCATGTGGGAGCATTTCACCTCCAAGAAGTTCTATGACTCTGGTGAGATTCGTCGCGTTGGCGAGATCTACACTCCCTGGAGCAGCTGGAAGATCGTTGCTTCTACGAAGCTCACCCAGAATGGTCTAGACGCCCGTGTCAAAGACCTTTTTGGAAAGCTGGATCAGGGTATCAAGCACTTCAATGACAATCAAGAGGAAGCCGTCGCGTACATCTCAAGCAGCCTCGGATACACAGAACCTGACGCCCGAGAGTGGCTCAAGACTGTCCAATTCCCTAACAAGACTGAGGGTGTTCGGGCTGAGATTGTTCAGAACACAGTTTCCATCTTGAGAAAGGCGGGAGTTTTGGCTGAAGGCAAGGGCATGGAGCCCCAGGCCATGGTGTTCTCGTCATAAGCTGGCCTTAATGACCGATCAATTAGCAAAAGTTACGAACTAGCAACTCAAATTTATGGCTATTCGTCAATTCGATCTTTTGCTCCCGGCCTTACCATTTCGCCCTGGGCAATTTATCACCCAGTTTATCGACCAATCCTTATCTCCCTAACGCTCCTGTTCGGTACACATCCGTCGTAGGTGATCGTAAAGATGGGTTAACTGGTTGCAGTGCCTTCCAACAAGAGTCCTTTCTTCCATGTCCCTGATTACGTAAAGGAGATCGATGACGCGCTCTTTGTAAGCGTCAGCGCACAGCGGCCATAGATGCGCTGAAATGAGTTCCCGATGAAACTCGTCAGACGAAAGCGATCGACAGTACGAACATGCCGCAACTTTATAGTCTTGATAGGTTTTGAAGATCTTTTCGTTGAGAAGAATGCCTCCATCAAAATAGAGGAGTTGGTGGGAAAGAAGACGTAGCCCCTCGAAAATTACCTCGACATAAAACTCACGCTTTTCCAGCAAGGCCTTATCTGTTGCACAATCAGCTCAACATCCAATATACAAAAGAAAGAATATCGCTTACCAGTTAGTCTGAGGTCCTGTAACCTGGCCCAGTCCCTATCCTTGATGCAATCCCTTGCTTCCTCGGGCAACTCCCTCTTATAAGCTTTGCAGAAAAGGCATAAGTTGTCGAGGACTAATTGCATAGCGTCGTGAAGTCTTAGCTTTTCGGCGACAAGAGCCAGAAGTAGCCAGTCTCTCACCCGGTACAAGTACTTGGCCTTTCTTGCCATGTCAAAGATACACTTTGAGATGGCATCCCTGTGAAAAAATGGAGAGAATTTTGCTCCTTGAGTACCGACCATTTTTGGATCCATACCACAGCTGTAAGTGGCTTTCGGATGTCCCAACCAGGCATGAACTTCAAGGATGTAGAACAGAAGGCGAGGGCTGGAGTTTTCATAGTCCACCGCCTCCTTGCCGTGGACAATGTCCGAGACTATTCGGAGAGCTTCCTTAGCCCTCTCATTCTCGAAGTCCATGCCATTGGTGTCGGCCAACCTTTTGCGTCCACCCAGAAGTTTGAATTGGCGCCACGGAGGACATACTCTGTTCATACGATCTTCGTTGACGGGAAAGCTTAGGATCTCGTCTCCTTTCGGCACACAGAGCGTCGAGGTTCGCTTGTCTCTGTTCGATTGAGAGAGACGATGAGACACGCTGCCTGTGATACGAGGCCGGCCTCGGTTCGAGGTTGAAATTTCTTTCTCCGTCGGGGTTTCTTTATGATTTACCATTGCATTGGGGTTTTTGCGCTTTCTTGGTCTCCTGCGGGACATGATGCTTGAGGAGCAGGCGGTGGCTGCTCTTTTAACTCGTGCGACCGTTTAAACGCAAATCAACAAAGTTCAAGGATGAGTCCAAGAAATAAGCAGAAGGGATGCAGTAAACCGAACTACAGGCATAGGTATATCAGGAGATTGAACTTTCATTGGATGACTTGGAGTCGGCGCAGCTTGATAGTGTTGGAAATGACCAGGAGGCCAGTGAATCGATCTGGGCGTCCCGAGAAGATCAACCGGGAGCTTGGGTGTATTTGGGCAAGCACAACGGATGCATGCAGTTTCATGGCAAACATCGAGTTTGAAGTCTAAGAGGAGGCTTCTTGATTGGCCCTTCCGAGGTGAAAGAGGGAGAAATGATATACATCCGTCAGGTTATGTCGAGTTATCCTTGTTTGCTGTATCACCAACCTGTCAACACTTTCAAATAAGTACGGAGGGTACTTGAATGAAAATTTACCAAGTAATTGAGTTCAAGATCACAGAATTATGTATTTTAAATCTACTTCTAATCATTGGTCTTCGAACTTGGTCAATATGTCTACCTATTGCTAGTACTGTTGCTGGCTCCTTTCAAATCACCCTATACATTCCTTCACAAACACGCCGCATTCCCTATATATTTCACTGCCGTTGGTAGCAAAGAGCTTGGTCCTTTTGGTTTGTTGAAGAAATCGGTAGGCCGTCAAACCTTTCGCATCCGTATTTATCGGTGCTCGATTTTGTACACAAATGCTACCCTAATTGCGTTCACCAGTTCGGTATATCTTGAGCATGTCAGGAAACACTCTCTTGGAGGCCAGTATCTTGTATGCACTAGTTTAATATCGTTATCTAAGCCATCATATAAAATTAAAAGACTGAAAAAAATCTGACTTGGAGTCAACTCTATGTGATGTTGGTATAAGTGACATCAGAATAGGTTTTACTGGTGGGAATAAACCACTCCCGATACCGGCTCAAAAATAGAACCCTTATCTTAAACTTGCGAATGATTACCCCAAAATGTCACCAAGATCCCCGCTTCGATTAATTGCGTGCTCAAGACCCTGAAATCAATAACCGTCCGACATCCGCGACCATATTAATATTATCTCCCTCCCACATCTCAACACAACCATCGAAATACTCTCAAAGTCGGAGTGGTCGCTTGCGCTGACATCACCAACATCTTCGCTTATCGCGACTCGGGCCGAGACGCGCATAGTTGCGCGCATCCGGGGACTGATTTCGCATTGGAGATAAGAGATGGCACCGGCTATGTCGACTTTATCAGATGAAGGATCGCTTTCGCAAGAGCGACAGCATGTACAAGATGAGAGCGATGTGGCAGTACCTTCGAGCCCGCTACTAGAGCCGAGAGCAAAATCACCAGCTGGGTTGAGGGCGAAACTGGGCTTGGGCGGTGTTGCGAGAAGAACCCTTGGCTTTGCGCTGTTATTGCTGACGGTGTTCCTATGGACATTATACAACTTCATCGCCAGTGTACGACCATCAAAGCGGTAGCCTTCATGTTCAAGCTAACATTTGTCTTTAGTACATGTTCTCTGATCAAACCTACAACAAGCCTTTCTTCATCGTTTACCTCAACACCTCGATATTCGCCATCTCCTTAATACCCAAGTTCTTCAAATACCTACGGAAGCATGGAATCGGTGGAATGACACATGACGCGACGCAGTTATGGTCTGATTACAAGCATGGCAAAATAAATACGAAGTCACTCTATCAATCCGAGGACGAACAGGCAACCGAGCGCTTGATATCGCAAGGATACGGAAGCACCGAAACCGCAACCTCCGAAGAGAAGCTGACATTCAAAGAGACTGCCGTTTTGAGCTTCGAGTTCTGCATGCTATGGTTCTCAGCGAACTACTTTGCGTCAGCTTGTCTCGAATACACAAGCGTCGCGAGCGTTACGATCCTGACATCCACGAGTAGTGTCTGGACTCTTATCTTCTGTTCCCTATTCGGAATCGAGCGGTTCTCAACGGCCAAGATCTTGGGTGTAGGAGCTTCCCTAGCAGGAGTGATTCTTATCTCCACTGTGGATTTGTCCGGCAAAAGCGATGAGGATAGAGGGTCGTTCCCGCACAAGTCACCTACGCAAATCGCGGTTGGAGATTCGATGGCGCTTCTGAGTGCCGTGATTTATGGTCTTTATGTGACTGTGATGAAGCGCAAGGTCCCGAACGAGGACAAGGTCGATATGCAGCTTTTCTTCGGACTTGTTGGTGTCTTCAACGTGGTTCTCCTTTGGCCCATCTTCTTCATCTTGCATTGGACAGGCTTGGAGCCGGTGAGTTTTGTTCCGCGACGTGATGTGGCTATGTGCTAACCGTGACCAGTTTGAACTCCCACCTAGTAGCACACTTTGGGGCATCATTATTGTGAGTTTCTGTGGTTCCGCCAAGGTATCAGAAAACTAACACACGACTAGTTCAATGCGGTGTCTTCCTTCATCAGCGATATTTCGTGGGCTCTCGCTCTGCTCATGACGACACCCCTTGTGGTGACAGTTGGCCTATCTCTCACAATACCCTTGTCTTTGATTGGCGAGATCTTGCAGTATCAGCAATATTCGAGTTTTACCTATTGGGTTGGTGCTGCAGTTGTTTTTGTTTCATTTATTGTGGTCAGCCGAGAGAGCAACGATGGGGAGGAACCCAAAAGGGACGACGACTTGGAGAGATCGGTGGGAGTTTAAGTGTACGGGTCATGAAGATAACGACATGCATGAGCTTACGGAATTTTGAGGCGTTTGGGTTGCTTTCAACAGCAAGTTACGGGACAGCAGGGACAAGTTATGCACAGGATGCAAGGCGTTTCAACCGCAAGATACGGCTAGATGAACAGTTCAGTCATGGACATAAGGAGTTAAGGACTCAAATTAGAATATTAGATTTCCCGATCTAGAAATTTGCAGGAAATAAGTCTTGATCGTGCAGGGTCTTGAGGGTCCTGTGGTTCTGGACCTTCTAGACCCTGAACCTCTCAGTTATACTCTCGATCTTGGGCCATCTACGATGATCTGTGAAGATCGAATCGAAAGTTTGGGCGGGACCATGCGTCTCGGGACCAGGGTTCGGATCGGGGAGGGGTTTGAGGCAGCCGGGTCCCAGGGTGAGACGGCCAATTGTACTGCATTTTGTGAAGGATGTCACTTAGATATGGAAGCTGTGGAAAATCGTATCATGTCTGGTAATGGCTGATGTTTTCGTCTAGGTGATTCTTTACTTTTGCGATGCTTGACAGCTCAGCAGTACTCGTAATAGTATACGTGGACATATTTGCTTCTTTGAAGCTGAAAGACTCTGATTACTGTAATCAAAACTCATATCGACTAGATCTTTGGTAAATCTCATCTGCCTTGATTCTCGTGTCCTCTATGCTCAAACGATAGAATGCTTGTCCTGGCCCGGAGCAGCTCCGTAAAACATTCTTCCCTGCGCGACCCAGAGCTCCGGAGCGTTTTGGCGTTAGATCCCTGTTTCCAGCGGGTCCATTACCGATGACACGCCAAAATCCCGATCATGACTTGACGTGTCCAAGTGGGGGAGCTTCTTTTTTCAGTAGCACTCCGTATCATGGGCCCTTGTCATGAGGGGGATCTACAGTGGTGCCCTTGTTCCTGATGTGGCGTTGGCGGGAATCAGAGGAGTGCGGCGTTTTGCATCATGCTTGATTTGATTCTCCATGCGTGAATCGATGTGTGGCTTGATAAGCAGCCCACAGTAGATGATGGCTTTAGCACTTAGAGACAGCTTTTCAGAATCATAGGGGACGGTGAATAGGCACTGCTTGACACTCGAATTTTAAAGGCTCTGAATCATCCCGTCCCCTTGTCATAAAAATAAATCTTCTGAGGAAGGCATGGCATCATACCTGCTCCTGCTCCGCTTGTAATATCGTTCATGTTGCCTCCTTCATCTCCATTTGCAGGGTCCTCTTCCATCTCGACCCAGGCCAGACTCCTCCTCCTTCATAACCCATTCACTTTGCCTAACCTGAACTGACCGATTTCCGGTGTGGCCCTAGTCCTCATCATCTTGTCTTCCTCACTCTTCATTTGGAATATTTTCTGTCCCTACCTCAACCTTTCTTGACAATCAAGTACTGGTACTACTGTTTTCGTCGCCCATCAATAACCTAAAGCTCTACCTGCAAATAAAACCAGTCCTCCCGTCTACTTGAAATCCAGGCCTGACGGGGGCTAAGCAACCCAGTCAACTCCAACGGAGATGGCTTCGCCTCAAGCCGACGTCTCACAACATCCTCAGCCTCAACCTGCGTCCGACTCTCAACCGCAACCGCAACCGCAACCCGAACCTCAACACCGCCAACATGACCTCTCCTTAGCTGAGTCTGTCGCCATCGCTACAAGATCGGTGCACGCAAAGCTTAACAAACTTATTATCGCCCGGCTACCGCTTGCGTTGCCTCCTCTTGCTACCGATTCTTCTGCTTATATCACTGGCCTACTCCACATCACACCTATTTATGTGGCCTTCGAGACGGTGTGGCGTGACATCCTCGAGTCGGGCTTGCCTGTAGATTTGCCCGGGGAGGATGACGAGACCTGTGAGCCGGAAACTTCACCAAACTCGTCAGAAACTGCATTCCCAGCTTCCGATCTTCACGAGTTGTCGAGCTGCAGCAGGATGCAATCGATACTTCAACAAATGTATCTTCCGGGATTAATGCGTTCAGATCGTCTCAAGGACGACATTGCCAATTTGGCAGGGTGGTCCAACGATACCATTGAAGAGCAGTTACGGCTTGTCGAAGAAAATGGTCGATTGGGGGAATTCATACAGCACATCAAAAGAACCGTTCAACATAGGCCTCATGTGCTGATGGCTTATTCCTATATCTTGTTCATGGCGCTCTTTGCTGGTGGCCGTTTTATCAGAGCTACACTCGAATCAGCTGGAGACGATTTTTGGGACCGGTTACCTTCGCCA
Source organism: Fusarium fujikuroi IMI 58289 (assembly GCF_900079805.1). Lineage (NCBI taxonomy): Eukaryota > Fungi > Ascomycota > Sordariomycetes > Hypocreales > Nectriaceae > Fusarium > Fusarium fujikuroi. The sequence continues at coordinate 1,114,208 of NC_036625.1, forward strand.
GTTCAGCCGAACCGTCTTCCCTGTGAAGAGAGGTCAAGGCCAACTAAGCGTGCAAGTGGCCTGCCCGACGAAGAGATCCCAGTAGACGACTTCCACTGCCATGCGACTCACACGATGCCTCTCCGATTTTTCCACTTCCAGACTCCTGAGGACGGGGAAGATTTGAAACGGGAATTTAAGCGACGACTCGCCAGCATGGAGGGTCAACTCACAGCACGCGAGAAGCAGGATATCGTTCAAGAGTCGATTTGCATTTTCGACAACATGACACTTTTGGTTCAGCAGCTCGACATGGTCTGTGATGACCCAGCGCACAAAGAAAGTGGCGGCAGTACAACCTCGTCACTACTTGACTTGGTCGATCAACTGCACCCGTTTCGCTCTCGTCTCAGGGATAGTGTTTCTATCGCAAGAGACAGAATCCAGCGATCTACAAAGCTTGCACCAAGCGGCACTAAATTAGTCTGGAAGATCTGGAACTACAGTACAACCGCATCGACAGTGGAGCCAGAGAGTGGGAATAAGCTCCCGATCGGCCATCCTGGTCTCTCCAAGGATGATGCTGCAGCCATTGAACTCTGCCCAGCGTTTTCCAAGTCTGTGAGATTCGACAAGACCTTGCCGCGACCAATGCGCCCGCCCGCCAGAAGAAACACAACCGAGCACGAGCTGAAAGATTGTCTTCAAGTTGCGTCCAAGAAGCTTGATAGTATGAGCCTCTTCAACTGGTTGATAGTATTGACCGTTGGTGTTATTCTGCTGGGAGCATTGTGCTCTGCTAGGCGTGGCCGCGAAGTAATGATTATTGAAGCATGAGAGGAAAAGCTGTTTCAGACAGCGATTGCATTTTGTTTGGCGTTTTAAGGGGTTGAAGGATTCCGGATAACCCTCATTGGGGGCAAGCACGTCTATACCTGGAGTTGGTTGCATTTTTATACCTAGAGCACACGCACACGATTGTACTCGATACCCGTTCACGGCCTTTCAGCGTTCTAGAAAGAAACGATTACGACACTAGATTCAGAGGTAGCTAGTTTACGTCACAAATACCTAAACGGTATATCCTTGAACAAGATTATACTGTAATTCCAATTCGTCGATGCTATCTTTTTAAACTATCATTCCTCGTGAATGCCATCTGCAAATGACCTTTGTGAATCCGCTTACGTGCTTGAGTCTCTGTTGAGGGCTCTGCTGACTAACATACATGTTTGAAACGCCCATGTTGGCTGAAGGGTATCGTGTAATATCAAAGAAACGCCATGCGCTACTGCAACATGCTATCAACTCGTTACTCATCATCTTCATCATCCCAGTCACTACCCACATCAGCCCAGCCCGCCATGTATCGCTCACCACCAAAATCTCCAATTTGTCTCAAGTACCGAGCCCGGCCTTCGTCCTCCTGCCACTGACGTACGATAGAATCGTCAGACGCGCTGACTAATTTGCCATCGTAACTCCAGCTGACGTTTGAAACTTCGCGTTGATGGCCATGGACAAGAGCTGTGCCATTGCGGAAGATGGGGATTGTGGAGGAGGTGGGTTCAGCGCCTGCGGCAGATGAGAACGAGCGTGAGGGTGTAAGTGCAGATCCAGGTGGATCAAGGAGGTGAGCGCGCTGGGCACAAGCAGATCGAAGATACCGCTCGTCTGTGGGGAAGAGCACGACCGAAGACTCAGAGCTACCCACTGCAAGGAGGTCGGATGAGTGGGAGAGGCCCTTGGGTCTTATTCTGCACTTGACAAAAAATGTTCGTGCTGCGAAAGAGTCATGCTTGAAACCATAAAGAGGCCCTAGGCCTTGGGCTTCGATGGGTCTCCTCTTAGTGGCAAGGTCTTTGAGCTCAGGAGCGTGGCCAAGCATGAGATGAGCCATGGAGTAAGCGTAGATGGTATTATCTTTGCACACTGCGTACATACGGGCGGCATCACTGCTGAGAGACAGAGAGGTGATACCATACGAACGCCAGGCGTGGTTGGAGGGCACGGCGGTAGCTGAGAGAGGCGTGCTCTTTTCTTGGTGACGACGGTTGATATACCGAAGATCCCAGAGCTTGACAACAGCTTCAGCCTCAGAAGCCGAGAGTAAAAGGTGTTCACGACCAGCAGGAAGCCATTGGATTGCAGTAACAGAAGCAGGAGAGGTCTTACCATGGGCAGTACGCTCATGGGTGTTGTCAAGAGTGTTCACGGTCGAGGCCTGGAATGGTCTGATGGTCTCATCTCGAACAGCAACGGTTCGACGACCTGTCTCGCTGCTACTGATTGTTGAGAAACTTCTCACATGAGAATGAGGGCACCTCAAATCCCAGAGTCGAATTCGACCAGCCTTGTCTGATGTTGTCAATACATTGCCAGTGGATTGGCCTTTCTGCCAAGCAATCTGCCGAGTCGAGTTATAATGGCCATCTGCGAGTCTGGCAGCAATAGACTTGGTCGTAACATCCATGACCAGAGCTGCGTCACCAGCTGTAGTCGCAAGACGCATATCATCTTGGGAAAAGTCCATATCCCAGATGGCATTGTCATGAACAGAGTGAACGCCTAAGTCCTTTTCCTCGTTGGGATCATCGTTTGGAGAAGTGTCGAAGAACCTAACACAACCTTCTTCATCACCGACAGCCGTCACGGGGGCATTGTGAGTGCTTGTAAGGCAGAAGGGGATGGTGCGGCCGCCACTAGGAGTTAGACATTCATAAGAATCGATACAGCGGCTGTGAAACCTTGCAGTCTCGGTTCGAGGGTCGCATGCTGGAGTGTGAAGATATGTCTGGCCGGTTGAATATCCAAGTCCATGCTCACGGTTGAGTAATTGTGATGCAACGCCCCTATCGCCGAATTTTCGGATTGGTCTAGGTGCGTAGTTGGCTAGCTCCTAGTGATGATGTCAGTGACTCCAAGGACCCTGGAGATAATAACATACGTTATCAGGTTGAGGTTCCTCGGTGATGCTGGGTGTATCAACGAGAAAGGGTGACTTTTTAGGAGTTCGAGCAACTCCACGGCTGGTCTTGAAGAAATTGCTCTGATGTGGTGTAAGTAGAGGAGATCGCGTGAGCAATTTCAGACCAAGCCGAACTTACCAGGGTAGCTCTTCTATAGCTATCAAGACTCTCCAGACTAATTTGACTTTCTGACACTTGGGTTTCATTATCATAGCCGGGAAGTGTGTTGCTTGAGGTAGAGGTAGTTGTGGTGGCACGGAATCGAAGTGGTGGCATATCATCCAAGTTCAATGTTGGCCTCTTGAAGACAGCCTCATCACCCGAAGCCTCGGCCTGAAGCTTCCTCTTCCGTGATTCATCCTGGAATCTATCACTTGGAGAAGAAGGTAGAATAGGATCACTATGAAAAAGAGATTGGGGGGAAATGGGCTGCTGGTTAGTATCAAACTCGTCCAAGCTCCCAAGAGCAGTTCTAAACTTTGGCAACGGCTGAGTCTGAAACTGTCTTGGTTGCCAGAAACGATTAAAGCGGCGAGGCGTTATCGAGGGCGTCCCTTTTGGTCGTGACGATGATGCAGGCGTTGGAAGAGTATCTGGGCCATCGGAGGACATGGCAGGCAACGATTGCCCTGTTGAAGCCGCGAGAGGCTGGGCTGGGCTGGGCTGGGGAGTCGAGTCTGACGATATATGCTGGCCAAGAGGTCACAGTTCACGGGTTGATGAGACGAATTCTTGCAGAGACACAGATCAGAACATGTCGAAAATTGAATATGGTGGAAAGAAGAGACTCCAATTGCAGAATTAGTTTGGTTGCCAGAGGAGCCAAAAGGCCGGGCTGGGATGGGGTTGAAGCGAGACGAGAGTGGACCATGCCAATGTCATAGGCCAAAGACGCGGTCGCGAAACCGCGGAGCGTGTAAATGGGCGATGTTCTCGCGTAAAATGGCTGTTCCCAGCAGCCCCACAGTTGGAGAAGACGTCAGTGCAACTAGGTACTAAGCCGACGTCAACTGTGGCTCAAAGCTCTCTAGGTGCCTTAGCTGCAAGGGTCAACGATGCGGATGTGGCGACTCCCGCTTTTGGCGGTCGCTGCAGGACTGTGTTTTCTCCTTCCCCCTGAATATGATATCTCTTGAATGATCATTTTAAACCAAGACAAGTCATGAATCACGGCTTCGCAGGGGGTCGTTGACGTGATGAGCAGCAATTGAGTCATAACGAGAGTTGAAGCGAAAACGGGCAATAAATAATCGAGTTGTTGAGTCACGCTTTGAACGGGACTTGGAAGGCAGTTAAACTGACGAGAGCCGTGATATTCTCCACTACCAGCGGGCCATTCCCCGGAATTTCGAACTCATATGCAAGGATAGAAACAGTCTCGTCAATGATGCCATTGGCGATTACTGCAGGTACCTTGATACTTTCTCCTATAAGAACATGTATTTTGGGTACATTCCTTACATATGCGTGATACCTACTACCACCGCATATGACAACTCCTCAGCCCCAATAGCTTTCATGCAGTATCGTAGCCATCTCACATTGGCCCTGTCAGTCAAATCCTCAAATCCTTTAATCCTTTTAAAGTGCCCCTATTTCCACACATTCCCATTGGTCGTTTCCCCCCTCCCTCTCAGCCTTGTCTTTTACCTTTAACGTGAGGTGGGCTTGTCTCCCGCCAAAGCCGATGGCCCGTTCACCGATAGCCACTCCTGGCATCCACTGGAAGAAGCAACGCAACCCTTGAGAGTTCCAAGGCCAATGGTGTCATCCCTCACCATAATCACTCTCTCACAATCACTGTCCTCCCGTCTCCGTAATACGCAATCCCTTATTTTTCTCCAGACATTTTTGTTCCTGCACCTCTCTCTTATTATTCTTTCTCGCACCTGTCCTCCCTCTTGACCTATCTGTTATTTTTGCTCCGGACCAGATTGATTTCTTTGCGCACAAGGTCAAACCATGTGCCGTTTTCTGGTGAGTCCCCTATAATCAAGATCCCTTATCTATACCTCCGAAGCCGGCTTCTTGGTCGTACGCAGAACACAACACTGACACCCGTAACTCTTTCAGGTCTACAAAGGAAGTGACGAGATTCTTCTATCAAAGCTGATTCTCGATCCTACTCATTCTATTCTTAAGCAATCATTTGATTCTCGGTTGCGTCTCGTGGGTCAACCTCTATCAATTTCTTTGACCGACAATCAAAGAAACGTCACATCATAACTGACACATATAACCATCTACAGGATACGAGACGAGGTCAGAACAACGCAGATGGCTTCGGCATAGGCTTCTACACCGACCCTAAGCTTGGGTCAGCGCCTTGCCTTTTCACATCGACCATTCCCGCTTGGAATTGCACCAATCTGCAGCGAATCGCTTCAAAGACCGCCTCCCGCCTAATCTTTGGCCATGTTCGTGCCACGACCGAAGGTTCCCTAAGCGAAGACAACTGCCACCCTTTCACACACGGTAGTCTGATGTGGATGCACAATGGCGGTCTGGGTGGATGGAAATACATCAAGCGTCGCCTGGGCGAGCGTCTTGCTGACAAGTGGTACCTGGGCGTCAAAGGTGGAACGGATAGCGAGTGGGCATTTGCCCTCTTTCTCGATACCCTTGAGCGACTTGGCCACGACCCAAGCGCTTGCCCCGAAACTGGCTTTGGTCCGACTATTCTTCGAGAGGCTATGAAGCGCACGATCGCGCAAATCAACGAGATGACAGATGCGATCCCCGAAAGCATACTGCAGAATGAGGATGTCGATACCAGAAGCTTGCTGAACTTTGCTGTCACCGATGGTCACAGCGTGATCTGCACTCGGTACATCAGCAGTTCCAAGGATGAGGCGGCGAGCTTGTACTATTCTTCCGGGACCCAATGGACAACACGAACACAATCTGCAAGTGACAAGCAATATCAGATGGAACGCAAGGATAGGGGCGCTGACATTGTACTTGTTGCAAGCGAGCCCCTGACATTTGAGAGAGGTATGCAAAATGGTCTGGGTATTGAAGAGGAGGGGCTGACTTGAAGCAGAGAATTGGGTCAACGTACCAACAAATTCCATCTTGACAATCCACAGACAGACCGTGATGGTGCATCCGATAATCGACAAGTACTACGAGCGTGACCCTCACCACGTTCGCTCTAGTGCATTTGTCCAGGCCAAGGGACTTACATCAAACGAGAAGAACCGAAGTGACGTTGCTAGTCCTGCGGGAGTTGATCGGCAGCAACAGGAGCTTGAGGGCTACCGCAAGATGATGACAGGCACTCTCAACTTTGGCCCTCCCAGGAGCCTCAGTCCCGATATGTGCCGTCAAACCAGAAAGGTAGCCCCTGTGTGTGAGTCGATACCCGTGCCTCAACCACAAGCACCGCCTCCGCCTGCACAGGCAACCACTCCAACTGAACAAGGCAACAAACCAGCCCCAGCGCAGGGAAACATCAAAGTTAAGAGACGATCTGTCCAGCTGCTGGATGGCAACCAAGGCCAAAGTTCAAACGATTACGATCAAATCTCGGATACCGAAGAGCCAACGAGGGCAGATGTGCATAACCCTAGGAAGCTTTCGCGGTATTTCCCTGAACTGACGCTCGCATCGCATGCGGGGTCCTAGAAGGACGGGGAGGAGAAGGCTGGGAAACAGGGCGAGGTAATCTGGGGAAATGACATGATAGAAGGGGCCAAAGGGGTGCGAGATTTGGTTTGAGTTTATTTTACGGCCGTGTGTGCTTGGGCATCGCACCGAATATCTCGGCGCTTGTGGCATGGTGTTGAGGTGTGAATTTCATTCAATATGGTGTATTCTACCTAGATTGGCATTTCGGAATGGTTTTTTGTGTTTCATGAATACCCTCGTATCGGAATCACCATATCGAGCCGTAAGAGCCAAATGGGAATCAAAGTTTACTGTACGACGACGTCTCTATGCTTAAAGGACTCGATTAACATGGTGACAGATGCGTTTAAATTCTAGGCAACGATGGCTTTTGCCGCCTCTTTGTCAAGACAGAGTGCTCATTCGCTGTCACTCGCCCCTATCACGGTCAAATGCGCGTGAGAGTTCAACAGCTCCCACATAATATCATGAAACAGCACACACAGGCAAGCCATAATATTGAGGCACTGGCAAATAGGGAAAATACGTCGTGGTGATGACTTCAGAGGCAGTGCGTTGCTCTAAAGCTACTTCCAAACGAGCCTGCCCTCAACGACGACAACCGATTCAACACCTTAACTGCCCGCCAAAGGACGTTTGGCGTAGCCCAAACTGAAGGCGGTACTTTCAACGCTTTGTGACTACCTAAACTGTGCAGCGCTTCTTCAAACCTACTTAAACAACGTGAGGCTCTCCTTACCATATCCTTTCCTCTTCCCCCTGACCACCTACCTATACGACATATATGACTGAACAGCGAGTGACACTGAGTAACGATATGCCTTGCGGTGTCGCCATCATTCGGTACGAGCAGTGCCTGCACAAGCTCCTCTTCAAGGTTGGATGCACTCAAGGTTGCAAAGAGCTCTGCCCCGCGTCACGTCAAAGAGTCCTCGTCGTCACTAGTTACCTCTGGCTCTGTGAGGACTGCCACAAACGTGAATTCAACACGGAGCTCGCCCAGCGATGCTGCAAATGGACAGATCTCCAACGCGCAGTCCCCCTGGACTACCCCCCTGAGCAACAGACCATGTTGAGCATCGTATTGCAGAACCGCCAGTGCCTTGACAACGCGTTCCGCGACAGTGCCCGCGCCATGAAGCTCGAGGAGATCCAGTGGGTGGCAGAGTGGACGTATGAGTATGGCCTTATGCTGTACGATGTAACGGTCGCGGGGAGATGGGATCGAAGCAAGGCTATGAGGAGGATAGACCAGCTGAGGAGCTTGCGTCTTTGGGATCTTGTCGTGATCAAAGATGGACTACGATGTTCTAAGGAGCTCTTCGAGGACCAACCAGAGGAAACCTACTGGACAATCAGTGGTGAGTAAAGCCTTCAGGGGGTATAACAGAGGAGAGCCTGACTTGGCCCAGAGCAATTCGCCGAGCAGCATTATGACCGAGCAAGCGAGGGACAGCTCCCTGAGCCAAGTCGACCACAGCCCCCTTTGTTTTTTGAGACTGAGAATACACATACATCTGAGACAAAGGAAAGCGCTGAGTCCCCTGACATGATGGACTGGATCCAAGATGGCGAGGATGATGACGAGAAACCCGTCACTGAGCAACCTCCTCCATCACAGCCACTCCCTGACGAATAACTCCATGACACTGCTACAACACACGACTACGACTACCCACGTCTCGCTGAGCCGGTAGTTGCACCCTAGGTGCCAAGCAGGCGGGCCTCGAGGAGGCGACCCGAAGCTCTGGTCGGCAGACGCGGTTATCAACTTTGATTAAGATGCCGTAACATAAACTCCCCCAGCGTCGCAATACACCCACGGCCAACCCACGCTCGTCCGCATCATTCTGTATGTGCATAGTTTCAAGTAAGAGGTATAGGAAATTGAAACTATTCTCAGATTGATAACGTACATGTGATTGCGGGCGTAACGTTGAATCTAACCCCATGACAACTCCACGTTAGTCGGGTAGTTGGTCGTGCCCATCTCCATCTGTTTTGCACTTCCACCCCTTCCCCTTGCCTTCAGTTCATTTCTCATTTCTAGACGCATTCTTTTAATGTCTTACACCCCATCCCACCCTATCCCGTCCTATCTAATCACCACAAAGGAACCCAACCCAAATTGTGTTTGACCTACCTCGTCGGGAATAGCATCAATCACAGAATGACAAACCTCATCAGCCTCAGGTTTAGTCTGCCCTGTATGCACACCACCCCCCATCCCCCAGCCTCGGCCATGCCTGTTTTCACTCCTGAAACCAGCATTAGCTATGCCTTTCTCTCTCTCTCTCTCTCTGTTGTGCCCCTTGATCGTTCGCCGTTCTCACCGAAACCATCCCCCCCCGATCCTTGTACACTACCAGCAAGGCTCAGCAGGATTGTTACATGTCGTGGCGTTTTGCCCACCCCTACTAGCTCCAGGAGACAAGGCCGAATGGATGTGGAGAGAAGGGAGGATCCTTTTAGCTTTTTGGATTTTGCTTGTGATGTTACGTTGAGGAGGGAGATCGCTGACTAGGATATGTTTCTGCGTTTGACTGTCTCAGTTCTCGATCATAATAAAAACGTCCTTATGGCTACATGTACCTGGATGTGGAAATCAGAATTGCAACAGCCTTGCAGTCTCCATTTGGAGTTGCATTGACAGATTATCATACTGTTGCATGTCTCATTCCAAGTGACAGCGCAACGTGGTGCAAGGTGGTATCCCGGTGTAGAATACGTAAATATATCACCATGCATCTGTCGTTTACACAACAACTACTACCGTACCGGTACTTGACTTGACAGAGTTCAAGCAATTGAACTGACAAGGGACCCATCCCCAACTCCATTACCGTAAATCATCCCTAATGTCGATCATTGAACCCATTCCCATCCCCACACTCACTTTCAAACTCTGGCCTGAATCGGCCAAAAAAAAATATCTGATAGTGGGTTGGGCACTCTGACGTCTCGTCTTGTCTCAATCTCGACCAATCAACGATCTAACCGCGCCTTATCAATCCTCGTCCAGCTGTGCTCTCGTGCAGTATCCGTGCAGTAAATGAAGTAAAAGCCCTTCACCTCCGGCCGGCTCCGCCAGGGACAGCGGAGTCAATCCGCGGTGGCGCCGCTGCAAGCCAGACAGACTCTGACCTTTCGCTTTTAGGAGTACTACGTGGTACAGCAAAAGCTAGCTGGAAATAAAAAAAAAAGGAGGCTGAAAATTAGAGGCTGTATTCAACCTAGTCCAGCCCTGTAACGTCTTTGCAACTGCCAAATCCTGCATCGTCTTTCACTAGCACCCTCGGCATATCCTGGATGTGAGGGTCACTCTCGACTCCCTAACGTGCTCCTTAATCGTTCGTTGACTGGCACAAGTAGTAGTTTGACACTTTTCAGGTGAACTTTCGTTTTAATCTCGGTCTCTTTTGGACCATATTCAGTACGTACCCAACTCCAGAAGGTCTGTCCTAATATGCTAAACCGAAACGCCTTGCTTCCTTTCTAACGTAACCGATCCGTATGCTGTTGTGTTGCGTTGCCTGCGTTACATAATACAAAGATGATGATACTAGCCTTTTCGTCAAGCTAAACTCCCAAACTTAATCCCACAGTAGTCCCGAATCCGAATATGACACACACTCACTCAACATTAGGCTAACAAGACCGGCCAACTTCACCAACCCCTACCCACGCATGCCTGTCTGCAATTCATGACAGCCCCTTGCAACTTGATCCAAATCCCTGATTCCCATCTCATCATCTCAGCCCAGCCCAGCCCCAGCTCAGTCCGAGCACAAACGCCTTCACATGTCAATCGCCGAACATCCCTGCACATCAAAACATGATCCACTCCACCTCCACTCCGGGTCCCCCGATGCATTTGGTCCAGTTGAACGGTCCGCGTTGATCCCCGGTCCTGGTTCCCAACATCAACGGCTCTTCTCCCGCCCAATCTTGGGCCCACAACTTCTCCAGCACCTCCAGAGCCGCCAAGTTGTTCATGTAACCAGAACGGAACATGATATCACGACACTTGGACCGCACCATGTTTTGCTGTAATTCGTTGACGCACTCGCAGCCCGCAACAAAAAGGGGCCAGAGTAGAAACTTCTCGGCGCTACTTCCTGTGTCCAGGTTCGTTGCGTAATAGACCACCTGGCTGACAAGGCTCTGGATACTCTGGTGCCCTGAAGGTAACGATGGGCTCACTAGTCGCTCCGTGTATAACAGGGCGGCATAGCGGAAAGCCTCGGAGAGTGATTCCAGGTCTCGTAGTTGACTCTGTGTACAGGGCTCAGGAAGTGAGGCGCTGACCCTGGGAGCATCGAAGTTCCAATTCTGCAGGGCCAGCCGTGCTTCTTTCCACTCATGCCAAAACAAGGAGCGACCTTCTTCGTATGACGCGGCCGGGGCACTTGTTGGCGCAGTTCGGTCCTCGTGGATTCCCGTGTTCGATCGCCCATCACCAAGGCCATGGCTAGTGACACTACTCATGTCCCCTAACTGATCGTTCACATTAAACCCTGTGAGAGATTCTCGCCGAGCGTGACCTAGTGGAGAGATGTAAGACAAGGACGGAGATCGTTCAGGCACTTCCTGAGTTCCATATGCGGCAGCTGCTTTTCGTACGGAGCGATTCTGAGACAATAGATTCAGGCGACCGAGTCTGCTAATGGTCTTGAAGAGCTCGCGGTCACACCCCACCAGGTTCTCGGCTCCAACAGGCAAGAGTTGAGAGTCTGACATCCCACTGAAACCAGGATACACTTGAGACTCGCGCTCGTTGATGCTGGCAGAGATGGCGTCAAAGTAGTTGAAAATAGCCTCCATCCAGGCCGAATTGCTAGATGTTGCAAGATGCTGAGTTCGAAGAGCAAGAATCTTGCTGACACCGGCAAACTGAGTATGGAATTTGGCGATACCGGACTCAACCATGCGGTAATGACATAGTAGGAGGATCGTAGCAAGGACCGAATCGTGAATTGCTTTGGTCCGGTCGTTGAGTTGCTCGTTTAATAGGTGCACAGCCAGGTTACGGTGTTGGTATTCCTCGGCGAGGGACAGGTCGTCGGGCTGAGTGTCTGCCATGGCTTCGGCGGCATGTTTGTCAGCCATCAACTTCTCAGAAAGATCTCGTGTATCACGTCCGAGACTCAGTTTCCTCTTCATGCGGAGATTGCAGGATGCAAGAGCACAAATTGCATGGCTCAAACTCTGGCTGTTTACAGCTAGTCGCAGAATATGGTCTCGAAATGGGTTGTGTGGCCCGTCGATAAAGACCATGGAGGGACACATGATATTCTCGTAGTAATCCATGAAAAAGGGCATCTTGGAGATGAGGTCCTGGCTCACATGAACAGAATGATTTTCGGAAGCGGTTGGCCAACCCGAGGGAGCAAAGTCCGAGTGATGAGATTTGACATCTTCATCTTGCATCGATGGAGACTGCCAGGAGATCGGCATCGAGCTATAGCTGGCGCCATATGTATCGACTTCAGGCACGCCTGCAAACGTTAGAACCAAGGAATTCATTGGTTCCATCTGAGCTTACCGAATGAATCACAATCCCGAACCATCCTATTGCCCATTTGCGAGTCAAAGGTGTCGGTATGCGAGTGAAGGCTGGAGCTCATTTCTGAAGGAGCATGGGCGAGACTGGGGCATGAGGTCGGGGCGAAAGTCCTTGCGTGTTCGGCGTAGAGGGATGCTGGGGGGCTTTGAGGGCCAGGAGAGCTAGTGCCTGTTGTATAGCTGTCGTACATGTAGGACGGGCTGTGAACATAAGAGACGTCGTCTCTGGTATAAGACTGGCTCATGGGCGATACGTAGCCAACATCGGGAGTTAGGGGATCGATGGAAGATGAGAGGTTTTCTGTGACAAGAGGCACCGGGAATCGATGCAGATTGTGTGCTGTTTCTTGAGCGGGAGAATAGTTGACCGAACCCCAGTTTCCTTGGTGGATGGGGGCTGCATGCTCAGGATGGGGGATAGAGAGGTAGTCATATCCTGCCATGGCAAACGGTGTTGTAGGTGCAGAAGCAACTTGCGTCACTGCAGGAATATCAATAGGGCCTTGGCGCATCCGGCTGACTTCATCTTCCGTCCCTGAACGAGCAATGGCAGAGCTTCTTGATGATGCAGTCGAGTGTTTCCTGGGTTCACGAGTAACAGGGGGAGCTTTTGCAATGGGAAGAGACAAGCCACGAAGCTTGCCTCGACTGGCCACGCCAACTCCCCAAGTAAGTTGTGTTTTATAACCAGAGCATTCACTGCCAACCTCGAGACACTGAGAGCAGTATGGTCTTCTACGGTCACACTTGATGTTCTTCTTGGAGCAAGAGAAACAATCATCCGAAGCGCCACCAGCAGGAGCACGTCTTCTGCGCTTTCGTACTGCAGAGGGATCCTTGACCGTAACGGTCGGTTGTGACATGGCGGCTGTCATGTTCGTGAATTTGAAAAGGTGAAGTGTGTAAGAGGTGGACGGGTGTGCTAAGAGAGTTGTCGAGGCCAAGGTATATAACCAAGTTGAGTCAACTTAATGTGTATGTTGACAAGAGTCGATGTGAAGTTGGTGGAGGAGTAGTGGTATAGTTAAAGACTTTGGATATGAGGAACTCATAAGAGTATAGACAACAGGAAGATCTTAGAAACGGTGGAAACACGATGTTAAAGTATGAATGAAGTCTTCAGGAACGGGGTATGAATATGGAAGTGGCGCTCTAGGACGGTATAAGGCAAGATGAAGGCCAGATAGAAGAGGCGAGGGGTGTTCAGAGACCGAGGAGGGTATCGCCCAGTACTTGAGAGCAGCAACAAGACCCTGAAGCCGCGGCAGGGATCATGATGGGGAGCAGTGCACTCGAGGGGTGCAGGGAGAGTGAGGGGTGTGGGTGAAGTTCATTACAAGGAGTGGTAGCGTGAAATGGCGTAGTGATGTACCTACAGCAGATAGGCACGTTTAAGATCGAGAGAGCGGGACGTCTGATGAGAGACGGGAGTGGAGAGAGGGGGATGGATGGGGGATAGACGACTCCCATGCCATGATGGGGGCACCACCGTTAGCTCTGGCTTGTCTCTGCTGTGGCTCTGGCTCTGCCTCCGTCTCTGTCTCTGGTAGGTCCTGGCTCTGGGCGTTGGCATCATCATCCCAAACCCAAGCAAGCGTGTCTTTTTGCGATGATCAGCGGGGGATCCTTGGATGCCATCTCCATTTCGGCCGAGGTAGACTAGAGGAGCAGAATAGGTTAACCAGTGACAACCACAGAAGGGATTCCCCTGGCAATAAGAAAATGGTTTCAGTCTCGACGGACCCAGTCCAATCTCAATCTCTCTCGGTGTCTTGGCCGGTGCTGGCGGTGATGTATGTAGGTCTACAGTAGATAGCGGCAGCGCGGGCCTCCTTCATAATACGTAGGGTACGTCGTTGTTTGGAGAAGAGGAAGAGAAATATGGAGAGACGACGACCTGAGGAACCAGGAAAACTTCACTCACAATGACGGGAGGATGGAGGGGAGGGGCGGGATCGAAGATTGCGTGGGCGTGGCTACTCGCTACTGTACGAAATGGTAGGTGCAATTGCAACCAAACAAGTTGGTTACGGTTAAGATACCTTGTTTGTCGTATGGAATGTGAGCAGTCGTAAGTATCTATCTCTAGCCCCAGGAAAGTGGTTCATTCTTTGCCTGCGGACCCTGTAAGTCTTTGGGGTAAGCCAGTCCAGCAAGCACCCGCCCCAAGTCTGGTCGGGTGGATAGAACCTCCCATCGTTCGGCGGCCTACGGGGGGTTAAGCCCCCCCGGCTTGATCTCCATGAGCGGTTTAGTGGCCGTCGGTATAGCGCTGCGAGGCACCCCTAGCGCTGTTCATACACCGGTATAACTGCCCTTGGCCGTTCCCACATTGCCTGGGGGTTCTGATTTGGCCAGCCCATGTTCATCGAGTCCGTCCCTTGTAGAGCAAGGTCTCACTCGCTCTCTTCCGCCCGAGTTCCCCCCCAACTCTCGGATCTTGGGCAGATTGGACTCACGAAACTCTTATTCTGTACTGTAATCGTCGTCGCGGACAAGGGAGCACTCATGACAAGGTTGAAAATCTAGGCCAATCTAGGCCAAGTTCGGCAAAGAGTGCAGCGAGCGCCAAGTCGGGGACGATTGCGCAAAGGGAATAGAGCCTCAAAGCATAAAAGCCGCCGGTAATAACTAAAGGTGAGTTAAGATTGATGATGCGTGAATATCCAAGATTTACAAGGGAACCCAGGTGATGTGGGAGAATTGGGCAAGTTTTGTTCCTCTTTGTGGCTTGTCACGTAGCATCCTCTCGTCTAGATGAAAAACCGTCTGGAGCCGACATGACAACGGTATACGGCCGAAGCACACCTGAGGCTCAATCCAGTCTTGTAAACTCTGTAAGGAGCTTTGTTCCGGCATAGGTCTATGCTTCCAGTCTAGATAGCTCATCATACATGACACAACGGGCTGGCAGAGTGTCGGTTTGGGGCTAAGATCAAGAAGGAACCTGCATACTGACACTGAGACCGTAGATAGTCTGGTGCGCCAGTAGTTTGACGCTATGGGAGAAGAAGAAGAAAATTTCGAAGAACTCAGGGGAAAAGAGGCTTCAAATTCAATCTGTCCAAGCTTTTTTTCACCTTTCTGTCGTACAAGTCAGTTCAGACTGTAGACTGGAGGTAAGATACTTATCTCTCAGACACTCTCGGAATCGCCGACGAGGCTGCGATAAGTCAACATCTCCCACTGTCACTGGTTGTCAGTCACTACAGACACCAGACAGTCAGTACTAGACGGACGATACTGTAGCTTTTGGCAATTGTCGATCGCATAGCATCGACAGATGCAGGTTCGAAATGGTTCCTGACGAGAGGAAGATAAGATATCCGTTATCATATCCGTAATGGAAACAAAAGATCTTTATTGCGTGCGAGCTAGGTACCTATCTCAAGCGACAAAAGAGCCAAGACAGGCCAGGATGCACCAGACAAGGAGACTTGCATACAGACATCCTGGATCCATGTAGAGACAAGGGTGACAAAACCGCCGCCGGGTGCACCTTAAAATCATCCGCTGCATTTGCATTTGCAGTTGCAGTTCCATATCCACAACCGTAGGCGCTAAAGCGATCCACTCCCGGGGCTCCGTATGCACCCTTGACCGTGGTCAGGTCAGGTCCTTTTGCAACGTGACGGCCCAATCAGAAATGCCCATTCCTTCGTCTCAACCATCTCCATCTCCACTGAAGACAACCTCATCCACTCCCCATGCATCCATTATCGACAGCTTAACCACTCGCGCTGTGACAAAACAAAATCTCCCCGCCTCTCAGAAGCAAAAGGGCCAAGCAGCCTGGGGTTGCCAAGGATCACAATTAATCCTGCTACTGTAACTAGGTGCGTTAGCCACCTAGGTAGCTGCCTCCTTACGGTGGAGAGGCAGAGGAGGAGGAGGAGGAGCAGCCGCCTCAGCATCAGCAGTAACAGACGATAGAAGGGTCAGTCAATCTTGAAATCACCTCGGTTCTAGCTCGCTTGCAACCGCGGATCTTGTAAGGCCAACCGTGCCGGTATTTCATTGTGCAAATCAGTTAAGAACAGGGGCCCTATTACCTACAACAGCACGACACAGATGCTAACATTCATCTGGCAACAACGCCGTCATGAAAGATATTATCCAGAGGCTCCAGAGCCAGGCTTTCTTGCAGTTTTGCTGGGTTGGCGACGTCGAACCTCGAAAGGAGTCTCCGCTCGAGTCCTACCTCCGCGTTTGCTGGCCGCCTTCCACTTCACCTTACCACATATCTTCAATTGCCCTGGCAGCGCAAGACCTCCCTGGACAGAGGCAGTGGAACCAACGAATCTCTCACCCCGCAGGATCACACGCAAGACAACCGCGCACAACACATGGCAAACCGTGACATGAACAGGGCTGATTACCCCCATGCTTTGAGACAATCAGGACATCCCTCACTGATAACTGGTCAACCATAGCCATGTCGGAAACATACACAGTTGATCCGACTGCTCGGTTTATCTGACCATTAACCAACTCACGCCATGAATATGATAACGAGAAACTCGAATGGCGGCAATACCACGGATTGGGACGTTGCGGTACATGTCTCTTAGCGGTTGATCCTGAGACCAATTAGTCACGACAAGGCTAATCACCCAGTTGCTTAGCGGTCAACCGTGGCGGCGCCTCAGAAGCAGTTTAGGCTTGTCAGAGCTTCTATGCATTCTTCCACCAGACTTCTTCAGCCATGTCACACAGACTAGTTAGGCGCTGTCTAACTTCAACCGTCTTGGTCCATGCAGTCGACAGCCCTTGCTGGTCCCCCCCACTCGACCCTCTCTCGTGCTGAATTGCGCCCGTCCACTTACATCATTTATGGACTCACAACTTCGGAGACAATTTATGTGCTGTGCAAGCCTGTTTACTTGGCTCACCAGCATCTTCCATTCGGTCTAGAATTACGATATGCCTCTTCTCAATTTACGGATGGAGCCCGAGACCACCAAGTCCCAGAGGAAGTTCCAGAGCTTGACCCACGCCTCCTCGGCCGAGAAACCCGAAGGTTTCAAGGACAGGAGGATGGAATGCCGGGAGTAAAATCACAGCACATTCTCAATCTTTACAAGACTCTACAAAGTTTGTGTTACTACTAAATACGCCCATGACAAATGGCTTCTGGATTTCCAAGATTTCACATTTCAGCGATTCCAAGAAAGTGGTTGCTTGCATGCAAGAGATGGATGCTACCCCTCGCACTGAGGGCAGACAGCCAGCCACACCTATGCACGCCGCTCTCGTCATCTGGAACCACTTCAACACCACCACGCACAGCGCTGTCCTCAGTCATTTGCAACGGTTGCCATCATCGCCCTGGCTAGTAACACGTATCCATGTGAAGCACTTTTCAAAAGTATCCAGTGTCCAGCTATCAAGGATCGTATGCTCTGCACCGTCGCGTCACACCACCATGAGATTTGAGCTGCCCTGCACTAGTTATCGTGAAGTGTGAAGCATTGCTCTCCACCACATCCGAATGTGCTTCACCATGCATGTCCGCAAATTCGACGAAGCAACCCTCCCTAGATTTCGAAGCTTTAAGCGTCGCAGCCACATTTCTAGAACACCAACATCCCACCGACCCTATCACTCCTTACGTACGTTTATGGTCGTAGTTGGCTCTACCGCGGGGGTTATCAGAAGCCTTGCTAGACGCCTTGGCGGCTTGACAATAGTCCCCTGGTTGGTGGTACGCATCACATCACACAGCAAAGACAGAAGACTGCATAGACGTTCTTTCGGTTAGGCACTCCAGCCGTTTCGCCGTTACTACACAACCATTGCACTGTGGTCATTTCTCATCGTTGCGCGGTACAGTTTAGCTTATATGAATACCGTCTGTGATCGACTTCAGTTCGGCTCTTTTATCTTCAGGGTCAGAGCCAGCTCGGTACTGCTAAAATCCAATCCAACGTTGTTCGCAAGTGTCGGCCGGTCCCGAGAGAGGACCAATCTCAAACATACACTATCAGGAGCCGATAAGGCAGTGATCATCTTGCGCAGGTCAGCTTTAGCGGCTGCATTCATGGAGAGCTGCAGAGTTTCATCGGTGTCTACAAGAGTACCGATCCTTCGGTCAGGGATTAGGAAAATGTCCACTAAACCGGGATCAACCCGAAGGTTGGGAGCCCGAACACGACAGGGCTTGGACACATACTCCTGGAATGCAGATGTGAAAGGAAGACTTGAGACACAAGCGGGCCAAATAAAGAGTCTGCTAAATGTGATCGTCACTGATCTCTAAACTCGATATAGATGCATGAACTCTTTCAGGCTGATCACAACCCTTTTCATCATCATTCCAAGAGTTCCTTGCACAGAGCCCTTGAACGAGAGCTGGTCCCTGCAAATCTGACCCCGACGCTTATCCTAACCCTTGAATTTTGAAAACTCCCAAGGCTGGTTGGAAACAACACTATTAATGGAGAACTTCTTCGTTGCAAAACGTCTTGACGCCGGACCTTCCGCTCACCGACAGTACTAGGCAAAACTCTTATCTTCCTCCGCTGAAAGCCAAGATTCACTGGACTTGTCCCTCAAGTCACTATGTGGGCTATCAGTCACTGCTTGACATGCAATACATACAAAAAGGATCGGATCATTAAACATGCATTTGCAAATGTTGGCAATCGCTCGTCGTCAGGGCCCTGTGAAATACCCCTGCTTCAAAACAAACGCATGGTGACAACAGTGGCTGTGACAGTGGTGGGAGTACTGAAGTGATTTTTCCTCAGCGGACGACGCGGTAAAGACTACAACAATATACGGATAAGTCACAACTCTTCAATGGTTGAATGCCGTGACCTGGAGACGACTACCGGCGCCTCCTGTTTTGAAGCAATCAATCAACACACAAGCCAGTCAATCCAAGGTATCGACAGGGACGGTGTGCGGGGGCGGCAAGGGTCTACATTTGTAGCTATTCCGAACCAAGCTTGGGCTTGGTTCTAGCGCATACACTAAACGATAGAATCGTGCGTTAGAAGGACCGAACGATGCTGCATGGAAGCCAAGCTAGGGTCTAAGCCTCGCACTTTGCAAAAAGCCCTCTCTGCTCTTCTTCTTCCAGCACTACTAATCTCTCCCAAAGCGGCAGGGGGGGGCTTAGAAGCAGTAACCACTCACTCACTGACAGCGAGGCATATCCATGCCAATCAGGTCTCGGTCATGACGGTCCCTGTCGCCGGCTCATCAACCTTATTCAGTCACGATAGTATCTTTTCATTGGCTGCTGGTGCGATTGATGAGTGTCTCGTTTCTCATCGCTGGAAAATTAAGAAGCAAGCGCTACATTACGAAAAACTAGAGCAGTCCAAGGCCCAAGTCGAACTAGGGACCCAAGGCTGCCTCAAGCCTTTGGTCATAGTCGCATCTTATTATGATACTAGGAACAAGCTATTTTCGGTTCTAATCACCGCCTCGGTATCGTTTTACGTCTTGGCTCGCATTTGAATGTCTATTTTTTGATCGGATTCCCACTCACCCGAGTTGTATCCTACGCTTTGCCTGAGAGCTGATAGGCACTGAATGCAAAGGAGATTAAGGTGTGCGAAAACCTCGAGGCAATCGTTTTTCTTGTTGAAGGCAACATAGTTGGATATACAGGCCCTTCCCTATCCTTTATTCGCGCAATCATACCTAATCCTTGTTGAAAACGCTCTTCGCCAATACCCGAGACACAAATGTCCGACAGGAGCTGACGGTGTCTTCACACTGCTTCAATTCGAGCCGCTTGCTTGCACAACCCCTGCCTAAGCGAGTTCCCCATGTCTGCTTCACGCGGCTATTGAGCTAGGCTAATGAGAAGTCGGTCTGCTCCCCATCAATCACCAACATAGCCATGATATTGCCAAAACGTTTGAGCCAAGCAATTCCACAATTCTTTATCGTCTTTCGGCGACTCATGGATTCTGATATCGCTTCACGAGGGAGGCAACCGACATTGACGCGTTGGGTTCATGTCCGATTTGCCACAAGCCTGAGATGAGGTTGAATGCTACGTTGCTGGTAAGGTAATGGTGAGCGAATCAAGATTGGCCCTGAATTATACCAGGACCCGACTGCTCCGGGCGAACCACTACTAGTTTTGATTAGGCCATTCACGTTGGCTTGTGCTGCTAGGCTGAAGGCTTGGTCTATTATGGTGTGGCAGGATGTCTGTCGGTTATGATCGGTCCCCTCGACTCAGGTACGCATCATGGCTACTCGTCGAGTTTTTATGGTGCTGAGGCTTTTAGGTATCATGATATCAAAGTCTAGCAAGTTAGCCTGCCATTGACCGATCGAAACAGTTTGGAGTTTGGACAATCGGGACTAGGGTTCAAAAAGCAAATCTCACCCTAGTTTATCGTGAGCCGAGGCTCCCCTGGCCATCTGGCTGAACGGTCTAGGGGCCCGAATAGTTCACGACAACGGCTTTGATCGACATCCAGAAACCCCAAAGCCATGCAACAACAAGTCCCTGAAATCTCTCATGAAAGGGTACTGAAAGTATCGTCTCCACGTCCCCAGATTTCCCCGCAAACTGCGTGGACAGCTACCGATGTGAGTTTTGATGTCGGCTTCATTCAATCTCGTCTTCACGTGCTGGACATAGTTTATTATCACGTAATAGTATTGGTGTTTTGACTAAAAGTCGGGCCAGGGGGCATTCCCAACGCGCCTAGCCAAGTTCTTTGGCAGCCACCCTTGATCTCCAACAGCCCCGACGAGAAGATGGAGAACCCTACCGACCCCGCGTCTCTTGGTGTTGGTGTGTCATGAGATTGCCAACGCGGGGATGGGCCAGGCCAGGTACCCTCATCTCATGCACATAACCAACCTGTCTTTTAGGTTTCGGCTTCCGATGAACAACTTGGGCTGTTTGTCTCGGACTCTCACCGTCACTGACTTGGCTCGTGCGGCTTCAACAGTCGATTCTTCTCAGGCCCCTTGTGCCGAGTATGGAAAATCGTCAAGCCGCAAAGGGCCGAGCCCTTAATAGCATGATGGTGGTTCATAGATCAGCCACACCACTCCTTTAATGCAGGACTTGGTCGTTTGTAGAAGGCCATTTACGAGATTTGAAGGAGTTGATCAAGTCACCGCCAGCACATTTACAAGCATACGCATGCCCTAGTAGCCATGGAACCTCGTGGGCATGAAAGCGTTGGTGTCCTGCGTGATATGGCTCTCCGCTCTCATGGTGCAAAAGTTCCACTTGATTCACATAGACGACGGGTTGATATGGGTCTCGTGCGCGAACAAAGCTCCGGAAATCATGAACACTGATAAAGATATCCTGCCTGCAGCTTGGCTCTTTTAGTTCTACGTCGACCGTTCGAATACGGTATGCATTCCTCCAGACAAAGCGGGACGGTCATCACCATGAGAATGCTCCTCATTCGTCCCCCGCATTCCCCAGACTTTCTGTGATGGCTTGAGATGTGTCTGGAGGGGCGGAGCAATTCTAACAACGGACGAAGCAACATTTCTCCACACGGAACGAGAGAGATGGGTACAGTACATAGGTTTTAGCAGCGCAGTGCCGCATGGCAAGTCACCATGCTATCGAACGACGTGCATCGCGTTAATGTCGTCGAAAACTGTCCTATCAACTCACTTCATGACCCTCAGACGGCATCGCAATACGTCTTACCTGTCAGACAGGTGGATACCTAATTTGCGGTATTCAGCTGGCAATGGCAGTCGAAAGCTCACTCCCTACTCCCCTATCTTTTATTCGCCGCTTGTACGTAATTCTCAAGCTGCCTCGATACACAAACCGACGAAGGGCCGTTAGCGTTGTCCATAGGGCAAAGAGGGCTGTGAAATCTCTTTACCTTTGAGTTTTCTGTCCTCAAGTAATTGCAGTTTTGCTTCTCGATACGGAACAGTCTCAAAAGCCAAGTGGCTAGTGGGCTTGAGTTTGACGATCTTGAACCTGCATTTATTTGGCTCCCGTCATTTCCCTTACCGCTTGGTGTTGGCGTGCGGCCGTTCTGTGTGGGGGAGGGTGGCATTGCAGATTTCTGGAAATCCGGGGAAGGCAACGCAGAAGAAGGGATGGCATATCGTGGCTATCCAAGGCAAAAAGTTTCTTCACTATCTGACGGCGGAAGGCTTTCCGCTTCCTCAGTGCAGGGTATCCAGATTGTGGCTTTCGGCCTCTCTCGGTGCGCGGTGGGCGATCAGCGATCGACACGCGGTAGGCTGATGGCCAAGTCTGACGGTGGCTTGATCAGGACATCCAATCAATCCAACGTACAGGCGAGCTCTGGAAGATGACGACAGATGATGATATCGTTGTGTGGCAGCTCAAGATAGGCTTTGTCTGAGAGAAGTGTGAACAGCAACAAATCTAGGGTAGGGAAAAGCGACGTCAGGCGGATATCTGAGATGGCAATGATGGGCCTCGCTTCCAGTGGTTTGATGTTTTGATTGATTCCTGGTGCTTTCGGATCGAGATCTATCAACTAATGTGGCAGATGAAACCAGGGAGCGAATAGGTATATCACAACAAAGATCTTTTCTTTGTTGAGGAGGATACATGATGTTGGTTACGTTGACCTTCACAAATAGATGATATCACAACCATGAGTTTCTGGTAATTATCTACAAAGCCCTCGTCAAAGGGATTCTTCACCGAAGTAGTGACGACAAGACATGATTTTGTTATCGCAAGCATCCGCACGCATAACCAGGTATTGCCGTATTTCGGGGCTTGCTGAATATTGTTTCTGGGCATAATCTTCGTCGATGGATAGCAGGCAAGTCACCCTGAAAGTATTACCGTTTCACTGGAACAAACGAGGAACGAACGAATGAGTGCACTGTGCTGTGGTAAGATCTTATCCGCTTCATACAATTTTCTCATTTAGAGGCATGGGATTCTGCCATCAAATTCCTTGGGGCAGGATCTTGGACAAGCTGTTCGAACAAGGGGAATCAAAGACGCAACGTGTTGATTGGGTCTGGACCGTCAATTCAGGCTGAAAGCTTACTCTCATCATCAGATCGAAATGCAAGATTTTCTTATCCGAACTGGCACCAGGCGTCGTGGGGAATCATTTGCCGCCTTTGATACTCGACCAGCGATGGGGATCATCAGATAGCCCTGTATGACATGGTGGTCACTCTGGCCTTGGCGTTATCTCTTCCTGTTGGATATCGTATATTCTACGGCTCTTTTGCGGCTGTACGACTTCGGTGATTCCGATGATCTAGGCAGCAGATCATATTCTCTTCATAATGCCATCCGGAGGTAACAGCAGGCGCTGACACATTCGCGTACCGTAAAATGGAGGACTGGACTCGGAGATATAAGGTAATGAGCAAAGGCGTGTAGCACTCGATGCTTGTCAACGTTGCACGGGCAGCTTATGCTACAGCTGGGGTATTCATTCACGCCAGATGTTGTCTTGAGGTCTTACAAGTGGCTCAGCTTACGTTTGATCTCGACCTTGCCCTGTACAATGTAGGTGACTGAGACCTAGGCGATGCTGTTAGTAGATGTGATGGCAGGAGCTTTTTTCCAGTTCCTCGGTCAGTCTTCAAACGTAACGGATCCCCAGCGCAACACGTAGAACGGCTCCTTCGTATCTCTACAGTGGAGTTTGCCAACAGGAACCCCAAGGCGAGGGAATCGCATGTTTTGCGTTATATCTGCGTGATTCAGGCTCTGTTGGCCTTGAGTACCCGAAAGACACTTGTAGACCAAGTGGCTGCGACTTATCCCTGCAACTTTGAAGGTATCATATCGAATACTCATCGATTGTCTCTCGATTGTCTCTCGATGTAGATGAGAATAGGTGTTTAGGCGTATGACAGGAGGCCTTGATAACATCATGTTGCCAAAACCCGAATCTTCTACAAGATCAAGCTTGGTAAGATCTATTTCAGCTATGGTATAATTCGAGAGCAGCAAGCTAAGATGAACCAATCTCCTATTCCTCTGTGAACAAGAAGTGGTTGGAATTTCGTGCAACCAAAAACAATTCTCTGTTGATGGCCCAGCTGGCAGCGAAAGCCATCACTTGATGAGAATATCTAGTGGATTTTTCAAAGACCTCGCGAAGGTCTACAGGGTTTGTTGCTGCCGTATAAAGCTATACTTGATAGTTGTAAGGTCCCAAACTAAGCCCCTTGAACTGAAACAAAATCATTCTCAGAGGAAGGGACACCAGTATCCTTGAATAAGGAT
The DNA here is from genome assembly GCF_900079805.1 of Fusarium fujikuroi IMI 58289. Classification (NCBI taxonomy): domain Eukaryota; kingdom Fungi; phylum Ascomycota; class Sordariomycetes; order Hypocreales; family Nectriaceae; genus Fusarium; species Fusarium fujikuroi. The sequence continues at coordinate 1,138,547 of NC_036625.1, forward strand.
CAACCCCAGATGACATATATACTGGAGCATTCACATCGAAGCGCTTTGCAGAGGTTTAGACTGGCAAACTCACTTTCAACTGATTGCTGGCCTGCTCATCTTGGACGATGCAATCTATTGTTCCGAGCTCGAGACAGCCCGTGGTCCGATAATCGTGTCGCACATAGTGATTTCGTTGCTGCCGAAGCCTTTCATAAGTGTCTTATAATCGAGTCTCCTGGGAATTTTGGACATCGGTGCAATTGATATTGACTTGGATTGATTTCTGCGACAGGAGAAACGAGGAAAGAGATCAAACGTGATCCAGAAGAACTGACAACAGATTGTGGTTGAGCACGATACAAGCAAGGCTCAACAGTAACAAATTTGCAGAAATGCCAGAGAGAGTACACGATCAATTCATTTCTTGAGATGCTCTAATCGGGAAAATACCACAGAAGCGGAATTAATCGAATAGTATAATGTAGTTTAAAGTATTAGTGCCGTTCATAAACTGTTGCCTATCGGGATTCCACTTTATCATGGATCAACAAACATACTCTTTCGCAAAACAGGGATAAACAGGCAGCAGAGAAAGCAAATCTAACTAACTACTGGAAGAACTAGCTTGATGATACTTAAATTGTCATGTAATATATTCGGTTCCTGAAACAGCTGCCTGGCATCTATCGCTGGGCTTGGTGCAGGATATGATTGATGCCGGGTAGCGTGGCTTCAGTGATCACTTCAACTCTTTTGGGTTCCGTATTTATTGGTACATACATACCGTAAATAATATTCTAGGGCATTGAGTAAGAACCTTGTAGTGAATCATGCTCTATTCTGTGTCCAGGGCTATATTTTAATGGAGTGGATGTTGGAAGTAACGGGTGCTTGCGGCAATAAGCCACTTTCGATTCGCATCCAAACGTAGCATATCAAGTGTCACATAACACAACCGCAACAGCGAAATAGTGTACCACAGTAATTTCTCTGCCTTGAGCCAACTCAGTCCAGTCAAAACAACTATCAATATTCAATGATATCTACATAGAGAAACCCTGTCACGTGTAATAAGGGGTTACTGGGTCAGAGCGCCACAGCAGTACTTGCAGTTCACATCGTTTAGGCACCATCATTCTTGAAGAGATATATCAGGAGAGTATCTCAGCAGAGAGACTGATTTCAGTCAAGAACACAAAAGCTCAAGGTTTCTAATACCCATCAATCTCACGAGTCTCATTGCAACCATGGATCAATTCTTTCTTGATCATGCTCAACGCTATCAGGAGCTGGTGAATCGCTTCAAACCAGCGCCTATCAAGTCCAAGGCCAGCAGTGAAGAGTCCAACCCTGACATCACTATTGCTACTCGCCTTCGACCGATGCTCGATGACGAGAAAGAAGGAGGACAGTTGGTCGGCGCCTTTCCTCGAAACAACGCACCTGGCGTGATTGACTTACACGAACTGCGGAGACCAGTCAGGGGCCCTCCTCCTTTGGTGGTGAGTACAAGATATCTCGTCCAAAGCTAGAGAAGGGCTACTAATAGATAGATGAAAGTCTACAAACTATCGGGTGGATAGGGTCTTCAACTCGGAAGACACAACCGAAGGCATCTACGAAGAGCTCATCAAGCCTCTTGTCCCCTGGGCATGGGGCGGCGGTGTCAGCACCATGTTCGCCTATGGCCAGACAGGCTCAGGCAAAACATACACTGTCAGCGGTCTCGAGCGCCTCATTGCCGAAACACTCTTCTCGAGTGATATCCAAGGCGCCCGCAACATCTTCATCTCCATCATCGAACTTGCAGGTAACTCAGCCTCTGATCTCCTCAACGCTCGCAAACCCATCTCTATCCTGGAGGACTCTTTCGGGTCGACTCATCTCGCTGGAGCCTCAGAGTACCACGTTACAGATGCGGATACCTTGATCAAGCACATCAACAATGCGGCATCTTTCCGAAGGACTGCCTCTACACAGAAGAACGATTCTTCGTCTCGCTCGCATGCTATCTGCAAGATTCGTCTCGAGAACCCCGAGCTTCCCCAATCTGACGATGGGCTTCTCTATCTGATTGACCTTGCCGGTTCAGAGGCCGCAAGAGATGTCACCGAGCATTCAGCCCAGCGGATCAAAGAATCTCGAGAGATCAATGCTAGCCTTTCAGTGCTCAAGGACTGCATCCGCGGGAGGGCCAGTGTCGACGCTGCAGGTCTCGCCACTGGCAAGAAGGTCTACGTGCCGTTTCGGCAGAGTGCTCTGACTAAAGTTCTGAAACATGTTTTTGATCCTGCTGCTGAGCGCAGCTGCAAAACCGTCGTCGTAGCCTGTGTCAACCCAAGCTTCCTTGACGTTGGCGCTACCAAGAATACGCTGAGATACGGAGAAATGCTCAGGATCACCGTTCCTAAAGCTGCCGTGCCGAAATATGATGCTTCAAAGCCGAGCACCTGGCCCCAGGATCTTCTCCACGACTGGATTCTCAAGAACGTAAGTCATAGAGTCCTAGCTTGCTGTCAACAACAACAACTTGCTAACATCATCCATCTCCAGTCTGGCACTCCACCCGTATCCCCTACGGCTCTCGCACCCAAAGAGACGGGTATCCAACTTCTTCGACTCCCGGTTCCAGAGTTCATCACACGCTGCCTCAAGACCCCCGGCGTCACACTCGAACAAGCGACCGCCTTCCAAGCCAAATTCTGGCGTCTTCACATCGATTCACAGCGAGTCGCTAACAACAAGCCAAAGGCGACACAGAAAGACACCAAGCCGGGGAAAGAAGAAGCTGGAAAACAGGGACTTTCAAGCCAAGACCCGAGGCTCGAGATGGCAGACGTCCCTTTCAAAGAGCGTCTTCGACCAGGAATGGTGGTTAGCTGGAATCCGTCTGATGACACTCCAGGATTCTATCGTCTGCCTGGGCGTAATCTCGTCATGATTCTAAGTCCTGAGGGCGAGGGAACCTTTAGATGCGCTGTCACTGTTCCTGCGATCATGCCAGGAGCTTTTGAGATTTACCTTTGGCAACAAGTTGTCGCCCAGGTTGATACCATGGAAGCGGAGGTCTGGCTCGAGTACGACCCCGGAACTAGGTATTACTATGAAAACGTGTAAGATGAGTGGTTGGAGGAATCAGATTGGGTGCCAGTTGGGTGTAAGTGAGCCACGAGGGTTGTGAGATGAGAAAAGATACTATGGTGTCACATAAAAGTTGTTGCACTAGTTAGTCAATATGCTTTGGAAGTACATAGTAAAACAATTTATGTTCTTATTGGGTTACTAATTGGTACGTCGAAATTATGCCACTGGGATGAATGACGCCAAGCCACAAAGCTTCATGATTATCAGATGTTACAGGCAAAACAGTTTAACCTTGGTTAAATCCTTGTATTAGTTTATGTAGCAGTACGCATGGGCCTAAAAGCCCTCATTAAAAACTTCATATTCCTCGTGTCGCTGTCTGGCCTCAACAGGGTATCTCATTTTAGATTGAAGGGGTTCAGCAGCGACACTTTTTGCCGTTCACTCATCTCAAATTAAGCCTCAGTCTTCTCAGCAAGAGCCTTCAGGATAGGCTCCTCCAGAGACTCGGGCTTGGTGGTGCTAGCCCAGCGTCCCTTGACCTTTCCATCACGTCCAACAAGGAACTTCTCAAAGTTCCACTTGATACGCTTGAGGCCCAAAAGACCCGACTGCTGGTCCTTGAGCCAGGCCCAAAGAGGGTTGGTGTTGTCGCCGTTGACCTCGGTCTTCTGCATGATGGGGAATGTCACGCCGTAGTTGAGCTGGCAGAACTCCTGGATGTCGTCGTCGGTGCCGGGCTCTTGGCCACCGAACTGGTTGCAGGGGAAGCCGAGAATGACAAAGTCCTCGGGGTACTGCTCCTTGAGCTTGGTCCAGAGCTTCTCGAGACCAGCATACTGGGGAGTGAAGCCGCACTTAGAGGCTGTGTTGACAATGAGGACGACCTTGCCCTTGTAGTCGCCGAGGGGAACCTCTTGACCGCGCTCTGAGATATGTTAGTTGAGAGTCATGAGAAGGCTATCATGAAAGTGGTGTGGTTAAGGCGGGGTATGAGATGAGGGGGAGACACATACTGTCAAGAGGCTTAAAGTCATAAAAGCTAGTAGCAGAAGCCATCTCTGAAGTTGTACTCAGTTGACAGGAATGGTTATGAGTGATGTTTCTCTGGTGAGGACTGCTGTGTTTGTGTTTTGTGTTGAAAAGTGAGGATGGCGGGGAACGAAAAGAAGTCGTAGCGGTGGTGGTGTAGTATTTATTAAGCCAGCGGGAACTGGAAATTGATGATGGCCGTAAAGTCAACCAACGAGGAGCAGTAGCACGCCACTGGGACATTAGATTAGTAGGCACAGGTACAGGCACAGGTACAGGCACAGGTACAGGCACAGGTACAGTTGCAGTAGAATTGGCAGTAGAGCAGCAGGGAACAAACCTGAAGAAACAATCCGAGTTACACAATAACGGTAATTGATTGCAAGGAGACTGCTTCTACACTCCTACAAGCCTCGGCACTTGACTCCATTTTTGGTTTGGTGACGTATTCGGGGTGGAGTGTTCGGGGTCCCCAATTCCGCCGGTACCGAGGGTTCAGATAGATATTAGGCGTTATTTGGAATTGTTCCTGACGTTCACTCATGAGTTGTTTTATATGTTTCATGTTTATGTGAGCTGAAGCATAATAGAAGGATATATCTGGTCAAAAGCGGTTAAAGTGCCCAGCTGAGTGAGGACTATCACTCGCTAATCAGAACAAGACATGCACTACAAACATAGCTTCAACTGTATAACTTAATATCAGAGCCTCTTTCTACACACTCGGTCTTCTTATATAATTCTGCCAATCTCTTCTCTTCTATTTGGAATCAATTGATGTCGGTGCAATACTCTGCCGATTTCTTTCATAGCTACTCCCCGGCTCGGTAATAGCTCCGGTTCGGAATTCGGAGCTGCCCCGCTAAACACATTCATGGATTGTCAGAGGAGCGGCCGCTTTATCTCTTATCGATAAGTCTTATCCAGAGTGTATGTATGTGGCGGTGCAGGTGGTGGCGCGGCCTGTACGTCACTAAGGTACTGGACCCCAACTCTTTCCGATTCCCATCTGATCGGACGCCAAAACGTTGATCATGCTCATGACAAGTACCTAGATTACAGCTTGAGTCTTACTTCTCAACTCAGTTTTGCTCATTTCAAGTCGGCTTAGTCGTGTTCTGTTGGATATGGACGCAAAGAGAAACATCGTCGTCGTTGGTAAGTCGCCTCGCCACTTACAGGGCTCTCTATGATCCCCGTCATATCTCAATAACCTCATCTCATACATCGGACCACGAGGCTGATAAAAATATCAGGAGGCGGCATCATTGGTTCAACCACGGCCTACTATCTAACACGCCATTCGAAATTCAACCCAGCCTTACATACTATTACCCTTCTTGAAGCTGCTCCTACTGTCGCACAAGGCGCATCAGGCAAAGCTGGCGGTCTTCTCGCCCTCTGGGCTTATCCAGAATGTCTAGTTCCACTCTCATATCGCTTGCATGCAGAGCTGGCTGCTGAGCATAACGGGCCTCAGAGATGGGGTTATCGCCAACTCGGTTGCGGAAGCTTTGATGCTGTCGTGACGCGCGACAAGATCAAATCACTCCAAGCCAACGGAAATGGAAGCGCAAACGGCAATGAGAATGGGAAAGACTGGGAGAAACTGCCGAAGCAGAATGGCGCAGCAAAAGAACTCCTAGAGGAAGGGATCTTACCGAAGGATCTCGACTGGGTAGACCACAGCATCATTAACAGCTGGTCTGAGATGGGCGCACCCGGAAAGACAGAAACATCTCAAGTGCATCCCCTACATTTCACAACAGCAATCGCAGAACTTGCTCAGCAAGGCGGCGCTCAAATACACACCAACGCCAAGGTAACCAAGATAAACTCCACAAAGAATGGTGTCGAAAGCATAGAGTATCTAGATCGCACCACAGGCGAGACCAAGACCATTGCCAGCGTGACAGATATAGTCGTGGCAGCCGGTCCTTGGACGAACAAAGTCTTGCCTCGGGCCAGGATCGAGGGCCTGAGAGCGCATAGCGTTGTCTTCGACGCAAACGTTAGCCCGTATGCTGTCTTTACAGATATACAGCTCCCTCCAGATTTTATCCCCGAGCATCGTGCTAAGATGGGGCAGAAAAGGAGACACAGGGGCAACGTTGATCCAGAGATTTATGCTCGACCCTTTAATGAGGCCTATGCCTGTGGTGAACCAGATACAAATGTCCCGTTACCCGAAACCGCAGATCAAGTCGAATGCGACGAGGCTCAGTGTGACGACATAATCTCATATATCAGCACTTTCAGTCCCGTTTTAGCCGCGGCTCCCATCAAGGCGAAACAAGCATGTTATCTCCCAAGGCATATTCGGTTTGGACAGGAGAGTGGTCCCTTGATCGGCAGAACGACTGTGCCTGGGTTATTCGTTGCTGCAGGACATACATGCTGGGGTATTCAGAACGGTCCTGGGACGGGCAAGCTCATGTCCGAGTTCGTGTTTGACGGAGGGGCAAAGAGTGCTGACGTTGATAAGCTGGATCCTCGGAAGTTCAAGGTTTAACTCTTGAGAGTTGGATATTAGGTAGATAAAGACGATTAATGAATAACATGGTGTCTTGGCATGAATTTGGTGTACCAGACCAATAGTTTGAGTGAGCAAGATGAGATGAGTTTCGGAAACCACCGACTCCATTACAAGATGTGACCACGGCAAGACGTGCTTTTCTTATAAGATTTGTTGGAATTATCGTTAGAGGAGCTTTACTTGGGCTCATATTGGTTAAGGTAGGTATATAAAAAAGAGGTTGGCAGGTTGGATCACTTCCACTAGCGCTCCACTCCTCTTATCGATAAGACTTTGCGATCAAATTTTGGCGGGCATTTTTTGGACGTCTTAACCGTCTTGAATTATTGACATCTCAACAAGCACAAGACTTCACATTATCAACCATGGGTCGCGAACTCCAAAAGAAGAAGGCCCGCTCAGGCCGCCAGCCCATTCGTCAACTTAACAGATCCAAGAAGATCCTTAACCCCCGAGGCAACGATGCCATTGCAAAGAACTGGTATGGACAATCTCCGAGCCACGGACGAAAGCGCAAAGCTAACTTCCTAAAGGAACAAGAAGGAGACTCTTTCTCAAAACTATCGTCGTCTCGGTCTCGTAGCGCGTCTCAAGGCTCCGACCGGTGGAACAGAGAAGAAGCTTGGCGCAACCACAACCCGCGCATACCCCAACGATCCCTTCTCTATCGCCACCATGGAGAACGCCATTGTATCAGAGGCACGTGTCGAGCGCGATGCTGATGGAAAGATTATCCGTATTCTCGGCGAGGCCAAGCCCAACCCGCTTAACGATCCTCTGAACGAACTCGACAACGACAGTGACGCTGAGCCTGCCGAGGAGTGGGGTGGCATTGAGGACGACGCTGATGCGACCGATGTTGTCAAGACTCTCTTGGAGCAGAGCAAACAGCCTGATCTTCCCAAGAAGAGACACCAGAGTACCCGGGAGAAGGAATGGTTGGAGAAGCTCGTAGCCAAGTATGGCGACGATACAGCGGCCATGGCCAGGGACCGAAAGTTGAACCCCATGCAACAGACCGCAGCTGATATCGCCAAGCGAATCCGCAAGATGAACAAGGAGTAGAAGCGGGATATGCGAAAGAAGAGCAGGGCTTTAGGAGTGAATAGGATGGAGTCACTAAATCATCAAGTATGGAGCATCAAAACTGGCTTAAGAACAGAAGGCGTTGGGAGTTGGATTCGAGCATCTTAAAATATAAGACGCCGTATACTTTTCATTTCACACGGCCAAACTTTTATACTGTCCAAAACATAGAGTAACCACAAGCATGAGAGAATCCAAAGTGCCTTATATATATGTGTATGTGAGTGCATGGGTGCAACATCTAAGTTAGAGACTATACGCAGCCAAAGGTCTCATCCATCTCCCTAAGTTGTCTCCGCGAAAGTCATGACGCCCTTAAACGCCCCTCCTCGACCAGAGGCGTTATCTACCGTACAAAACATGTGATCCCCGCATCCCAGACGCAGTATCCCAGGCTATTCCACACCCAATCAAAATGAACACCGTTGCATAAAAAAGAGACCGATATATCCTTTCTTTCATTTATCACGCTGTTGCTACCTAGTGCCCCCTATCGTAGTTGCCAGCGGGGAACTGTGCGGGGACATCCTCATAAGGATGACCACCTGTTGGGTTGGCGTAGCTGGCGGGCATTGATGGAGGAGCACCGCCGGAGTGGTACTCAGTGTCATTTTCGAAGAGGGTGTTGTTTCGAGGGGGGAGGGCACCGAAACGATCGGGATCCTCGTCGTCGGCGCTATAGGGGTTAGCATCACCATAGCGGGAGTGACTGTTGTAGCTGTTGTTGTTGTAGCCTCCGCCGTAGGCACTGCCTGATGGTTCGTGATCGTCCATATCGACTCGCTCGTAAGCCTCATCGCCGTGAGGAGCCATGGAGAAAGCAGCCTTGTCAGGGTCGATGTTGTCGCTGCCCATCTGGCGATTGTCGTAACCTGGCAGGATGTTGTGGTTGTTATAGTAGTTGAGGGTAAATGCGGAAACAAAGGTTGAACCGGCAAAGAGGAGACTACAGAGGAGATCAGTAAAAATCGAGTAGAGATCGAGTCGCAGCACATACGTTACCAGAACACCGCAACCGACAACACCCTTGCTGATGCCGCATGCCTTTCCGCATTGACCAGCGGCATTGTACGCAGCCTGAGTAGCAAAGGCAGATAGCCACATGATTGTGAAAGCAGCGTCAACGGCAAGCATGGCATGTGGTTGAGCAAAGCGACGAGTGCGGCCCCATCGGGGAGTCATGATGAGGAAGATCCATGCTGGGACAGAAAGGAAACACTGCAGCTATCGTTAGCTCCCCATACACGTTGTGAAATAGCCGCCGAAATGTTGACATACCACTGCGAATGTCCAGCCATTCCTTCCAGTGACCTCTGCATCCTTTGCATTGAAAACACCAATCTGCAAACACCATGCGACCAGGGATATGATGATCTGGAAAGAGTGAAGGCCCAGTTTCAGGTTGGGTACGATGTCGGGGTCGATTTCAAACCGCATATTGGAGGTTGACGTGAAGAATTTCGAGATATATAGGAGAGAAGATGGGGGCAAGATTCGAGAAAGCAATCTGGTCGTTGATAAAGCCAAAAAAAAAATCAGGCTGCGAAAGTATGTATGTGTCTTGCTTGTTGGCTTTTCAGCTGAAATCGTAATGGCTTAGGTCGTCTCAAGCCAAGATGAATCGGATCGTCGTCAATGCCTCTGAAGAGATAACCTCGCTAGTATCTATCAGGTGAAAATGCAAGCAAAAAACACAAACAAAGAGCGTTATCGTTATTTGAGGATGTATGTATGTATAGGATCGATGTTGTTTTGTGTTGACAAAGGGTCAAGTCGTTAGTCTAGTGGACGTTTGGGATGAGTGCGAATTAAGTTCAATGGCCTACTTGGAAACCGAACCCTGACGAAACAGGTTCCAGCTTCTACTCAGGTTCCCTGGCCAGCAGGACCTCCTCCAGCATGACGCCCGCCTAGGCCGGGGCAGGCCTGATCCTAAGCCTAAGCCTAAGCCTCCACTGGCTGGCCACGCGTTGCTACAGTGGGCCGGCGAAAGTTCCGATACATTCCCGGTCTAACCCCGCTTTTAATAAAACATTAATATTAATACTATAACTTTATTGCATTATTTAAATAGATTAAAATGCCTTAATAAAGGCAAAAAGTATATTATTCTCTTTATAAAAGAATAAGGTTTATAATAATATATAAATTAGAAGTTTAGGTTAAAGATATTATAGATAGTATAGGGCTAAGTTATTATATAATATATAGGATTATTTAATATAGTTAAGCCTAAAAGTTATATAAAGATAAACTATATTTTAGTAGGCCTTTAATGCTATTAAATTAAAATAAAAGTTATATTAAAATACTTATTAAGAATAACTCTTTTATTTTATATAAAGATATTATAAATTAAATATAGCTAAAGGTATTATTAAAAATAATTTATTACTGGCTTATTAATAAAAAGATATAATATAGATTTATACTTTAATGCCTATTTCTTATTAAAGAAGCTATTTAATTAAGGAAATCTTTTATAAATAAATACTATTATAAAGATAAGTTATTTTAGTATAATTAGTAATTTTTTAATAAAGTTATAATTAACTATATAGATAGTAATTATATTAAGTAGTTATTTTATTAAGCTATAAGTCTAAAGACTTCTTTTTTAAAAGCTTTTTTTAATAATACTATAAGGTAAGAGACTTTATAAAGATAAAGTCTAAGCCTATAGATAGCTTATAAGATATTTATAAATATTTTATAGTATAATTAATTATAATAAATTATTTATAGTTATCCCTCTTTTAGGGGATTTTAAATTTAAAAGAGAGAAAGTAATAAGTTAATATATTCTATTCTATCTATAGTCTTATTTTCCTAACTTTATTAAAAAAGAAGAGACTTTTTAGTATAATAATGCCTATATATTTATTTATTAAAAAGTTTAAAATTGGCTTTATCTTTAGGTAAAAAAAAGAGAAGTCTTTCTTATTAACTGGCCTTTATATAGTCTTAACTTTAGCCTTATTAAAAACCTCTAGAAAGTCTTTAAGGAGAGGATATATAAAATATATCCTAAAATTACTATTTATTTAAAGTCTATTAAGGCAATTAGCCAGCTAATTATAGCTATAAAGGAGTTATAAATTAAGATTAAAGATAATATAGTTAAAAATATAATAAAATTAATACCTAACTAACTAAATAAATATTATTATATAAATAGCTATTATATTAAGTATTAAGCTATATAGCTAGAATCTCCTTTTAATTCTTTATAGATTTATATATATATTATTATAATTAAATAAATATTGCCTAATTAATTATAGAGTAAAATGGCAAAGTATAATTAAGGTAGTTAGGGTATAATCAGGATGTATTAGAACTTTTGTCAGATTGGGAGAATGAAATGATCGCTTGTATCTAGGTAAAACCTCGGCAAGATGCCGGAAGTTGAGGGATTTAGATACAGAATTTCCCCTCTTCTAGAAGAAGGACAATACACAAGCTTTCCAACAATTAAGAGTCTCATTCGCAAGAAAAACTACTATAAGTGTAACCGAGAAGGAAAGCCTAGTGCTCGCCGAAGACATTCAGAACGATGACCAATCAGACGATCAGGCTTGAATCCAGCAACGAGTGGATCAGCTGGTACAAGGCCCTAAAGGTCAAATCAAAGAATGAGGATCTATGGGCCTACATCGACCCAACGGCATCCAATAAGCCCACCCTTAAGGTGGTCGCACCCGTACCCCCCGATATATCGGCGGTAGGACGGCGAAGCGCTACAGCCGCCAGAGCGGCAACTACCATAGAAGCATCATCTTCATCAACACAAGAGACAGCCACGCAGGAAGTCGATCCCCCTGTTGTCGAACCAGACGGAAACCATACCGAATACGAAATACAGACTCAACAAATACCGTATCTTACGGAGAAAGATCACCGAACGGTCGCCACGATGAGGGCGACATACGAGACATATCTGAAGAACTATAAGGACTTAAAGAGGAGGACATCTATTATTCAAGATTGGGTGCTAGATACAGTAGATGAAGGGATTGCGAGGCACCATTTTTCAGAAGATGATACTCTAGCGGAATGGGTTCAGTCTCTCCATGATGAGTTCTCCTTAACGCAAACAGAGCGGAAGCAGGAGGCTCGCCGAGCATACAGAGAAGTCTTGGCGAAACCCATACGCCGTAGATACACAACCTATAAAGGAGCGAGTGACTGGCTTAAGCGATGGAGGACCTCAATCAATGAAGCCCGAGATGTAGGCCTGCAAGAGGCTGAAGAGGCAGATCAGTGGTTTCCTGATCTTATTACGGCTTTAAGGTCAACCCCACTAGAGTCGTGGGCAAACGCCTACAGTGTCACCCAAATGAATCATGTTCGGTCCAACACCCTATCCATCGGCGTGGTAGCGGCGGATATTCGGCTAGCACTAGCGTCACAGCCAGATACGCAGAGAGCTAAAGTAAGCCATGGAGCCTTCCTAGTTGAACGAGGGGAAGAGGCTGGAGAAGACCAAGATACCCCGAGGAAGCCCAGGCAAAAGGAGCGGAAAGGAAAGAAGCGTCCTCGCCAAGGACCCGGCGAAGATAAGGCAGGAAGATGTGAAGCATGCGGACTGAGGCATACCTTATCAAACTGCTTTTATGCTTTCCCTGAGAAGGCCTATACTGGGTTCAAACCAGTACAGGCTCTCGCCGACCAGGCGCAGAGAAGGATAGAAGAAAACAAGGAAGGTATAGCTGATCGAATCAGGAAGCTGAAACTAGAAGGATCAGCCTGACTACATCCAGTCGGCTCCGCTTGGCCGAGCGCAGGCCTAACGGTAGCCGACCGTTACCCCCTGAATGAAAGTGTATTATTAGATTCAGGAGCAACTATACATATATTCAGGGACACAAAGCGAATGAAGAACCTTAGGGCAGCAGCCCTTGGGGACTTCTTTTGGTCAGGAGTAACACAGGTCCCAATAGAGGGATACGGTGAAGCGCAAATCAAACTCGAGTCAAGCGACGGCACGCCGAGAACACTGCGACTCTATGATGTGGCCTTGTGCACTACATTAGCCACAAACCTAGTGTCATTTACTAAGCTAAGAAAACGAGGAATTTGGTGGGATACAAGCCCAGGAAACAATTGTCTACGGCGTTCAGATGGAAGCAAACTCGGCGAGGTCTCGGAGATCGGAGGGCAACAAGTGCTCGAATATGAGCATTCTCCCCAAGACCCAGAACCAACACAAGCTGGACTAGCAGTAAACACGCTTCCTATCCCTCCAAAACGGCGCACATATACAACGTGGACCAAGAGAAAGCCGTTAAGAGGTAACACCTTAATATGGCACCTAAGGTTAGGCCACCCAGGGCCGGAGGCTCTCCGATGCCTAGCCACGTCTGCAAGAGGAGTACGGATAAAGTCAGAGATTCCAACAGGAATACAGCGAATAACCACAGTTAACTGTGACGCATGTGGAGTGGCGAAAGCTCGCCGACTGGTACGCCGCGCTCCTCGAGAGTCGGTTCAAGTTGCAAGTCCAGGAGATCGAATAGCCATAGACTTTCCACCCCATGTCACCAGGATATGCAGGCTATAGTTCGGTATGGATGTTCACAGACAGAGCATCAGGGTTTACCTGGGACTATTATGCAACCGATCGGACAACCCCCGCCATCCTCTCGGCGCTAAAAGGCTTCTTAAATATGATGGAAGTACAGTACTCCAAGAAAGTGAAGGTGATCGAATGCGACAATGAGATCACGACGACCCATCCACGAGTGTACGCCGAGATAGTTCAGCAAGGAATACGATGTGAACCATCTGCTCCAAACACACAGGCTCAGAATGGTGGTGCGGAAAGAGTAGCTGCAGTTATTATCCAGAAAAGCAGGGCAATGAGGGCAGGTGCAAAAATTCCGGAATACCTCTGGCCTGAATCAATAAAGGCAGCCACCTATCTCTACAACCGTACGCCGTCGGTTCGGAAACAGCACAAGTCACCGTATGAGATATTCCACTTGGAGTGCGTAGCCGAGCAGTCGGCGAAACCAGACCTATCACACCTCAGAGCATACGGATGTAAAGCGTTTGCACTAACAAAGGATGCACAACTGCAACGCAACAGATTGCATCGTCAAACCCCTAGAGGATGGATTGGATACCTAGTAGGATATACATCAAGTAATTCCTACAGGATCTGGAACCCGTTGAACAAGGAGGTATTCTCAACGCGGGATGTTACCTTCAATGAACACCAGTGCTTCGACGGAAACACGGCGACCCTTCGAGATGACCTACGGGCCGAAGACCTAGCGGCGATAGAGAAACGAATCAAGGAACTAATCTCACTTCAGCAAACTCAGCCTAATCCATGGCAGAGGCATCTGGCAAATGAAGAACCAGATGAAATTACTGACGAAAATGTAGAATTTATAAGCCCTGAAGCCGACAACTCGGTGAAGACAGGCGAGGAATCGGAACCATACACCCAGTTCAGATTCGAGCTATTACCAACACCCCCGGAATCACCCCCATCGGGTTTCTTCCATGCAATAGAAGATGACCTGAAGGTGAAGAGGGGTGGTGAGCCAGTAAGTAGAACCCTCGCCGAGATGCAAGCGAGAAATCGTATTCCATTCAATGCAGCGTTCCTGGCAGGGACGCTGCAGCACAAAATATATGTGGGCACCCGACGGAAGACCCAAGGTCGCAAGAGTCAAGAGAGTCTGGCCAGCTCCGAGAACTCGCCGGAGGGAGGGAGCTTACCTCAGCCTCTAAACCAATCCAGTGCGGGAAAGCGGGAGGCCCAAAGGGATAGGATAAGCTCTGCACTGGGCGAGGAAAAGGGGCCCTATGTCGGTACACATTGGAAGCTCCTAGAGAGGCTCCCTAGCTCACATACTAACATAAAGAGTCATCCGTACCGGGATGCAATCCAGAAGGCAGAAGAAGCTCATTTGGAGAGCCACAAACTCTCTCAATCGTGGATAGAAGTAGCCAAGACCACGGCGAAGGGTCACCGAATACTCGGATGTCACTGGGTGTATGTCTACAAGTTAGATAAACACGGAAGATTCCTAAAAATCAAGGCGAGATTGGTGGTCCGGGGAGACCAACAGGCGAAGGATGGCCGAGACACATACGCAGCTACACTGGCCGGAATGTCTTTCAGGGTTCTAATGGCAATTGCGACCAGATTTGACTACGAGATGCTCCAGTATGATGCAGTCAATGCATTCGTACAATCAACATTAGATGAAGACATATACATGGAAATGCCGATGGGTTACCGAAAACCCGGCGTGGTCCTCAAGCTACAAAAGGCATTGTATGGACTCCGAAGGTCACCTCTCTTATGGCAAAAACACTTTGAGAAAGGTCTATTACACACGGGATTTCGCCGAGTACTCGGCGAGGACTGTTGTTGGGTCCAAGGCGATATAGTATTTTTCTTCTATGTGGATGACTGCGTCCTCTGCTACCCGAAGGAACAAGAAGAAAAGGCAAAAGATCTAATGAAGAAGTTGCAAGAGATATATCATATCGAAGGAGGCAAGACCCTACAATGGTTCTTAGGCATTGAGGTCGTAAGGGACAGACCGAACCGTCGCCTATGGCTCTCCCAAGCTGTATACATCGACAAAATGCGACGATTACTTCCAGACCCCCTACCGAGATACAGAGCAGTCGTCCCGATGGCACAAGAAGAGTTATTACCACATACCGAATCATCAAGCCCAAAAAGCATAAATAGTTACCAACGGAAAGTAGGTACTATTATGTATGCCGCGGTGATGACTCGCCCAGACGTCGCCTTTGCAGCTAGCCGATTAGCAAGATTTAACCAAAACCCGGGACCACAACATCATGAAGCGGCAGACAGAGCACTATGGTATCTTACCCAAACCAAGGACTTAGCCCTTCAATTCGGAAGTGATGACAACTCTTTGGTTGATGGGTTACTGGTAGCCTCAGATGCAAGCTTCGCCGACAACTCGGTGGACCGTCGAAGCTCACAGGCCTTTGCTATGCAACTGTTTGGAGGAGTAATAAGCTGGCGAGCAAATAAGCAAGATACTGTAACCACATCTACTACCGAGGCGGAATTACTTGCCCTATCACAAGCAGCCAAAGAGGCTATCTTTGCAAGCCGGCTTATATCCTCATTGCAAGTCAATCTGGAAGATAAGATCCCTCGGCGAGGCCCCGCCAAGCCACCGAAGGTGACTATCCAATGCGATAACTTACAAACTATTCGACTAGTCAAGGAGGAATTGGTCAAGCTGCGCACAAAGCTACGACATGTACAGATCTACAACCATTGGCTAAGACAAGAAGTAGCAAATGGGACAGTAGATGTGATATATACCCCATCAACTCAGCTAATAGCTGACGGCCTGACTAAGAACCTTACCAGTGAGAAATTCCAAAATTTTCTCAAGCAACTAGGGCTCGCCGAGATCACAGCGATTAGACGGCAGACAGAAATCATTTCAGATTAGGTCACGCAACGGAATGGATGCCCAAAAGATTTGGTTCAGATTCATCACCCCCGAAAAACCACTAAAGTACAGAAGGGGCGAAGCCCCGGCGAACGCTCGCGCAACCAACGCCAACCACACGACAAAGACCAGAGAACCAAAAACCCCCAGCCAAATTACTCAGGGGTGCGGGGAGGCTCGGCGGCGCCTCGGCGACGGGCAGGAGTAGACTGGCCGGGACGACTGACAGGAGCAACGCCAGCAAAAGCGACTGGAACGTCAGGAACGGGGTTATCCGAATGCTCGTCGAGCAGAGCACGAAGAGCCGGCTTGGCTTCGAATGCAGACGGGAGTTCATCGCAGGTCCCCTCGCCCTCAACAGGGACATCCTCGCAGGTATCTAGGCGAAGGATCGCCGAACGAAGGCGGGTTGCGGCAGAGACATTGCGGGCGTAGAGGGGCATCGCAGAGGCAACCCGAGCGGACACTTCCTCAGGAGTAAGTTCGACACCACCCTAGAAACAGGTTAGCCGAGAAGTCGGAGAAGCCTCGACGAAAAACATACGGAAATAAGGCACTGGAGTGCCTGAAGGTCCCGAAGGGACGCAATGTCTTGGGACTGAATTGTAGCAGCCAGAGTGCTGCCACCACCAGAGGCAGGGTTGTGCGTACGGTCGGCGACTACTCGCCAAGCCGCGCCGCAAGACTCGATCGCAGCACAGGCCCGCTAGACCTGAGTAGGATCAAGTTCCTCATCGGCGAAACGATCCTGGAGGCGCTCGATCGCCAGGTAGTAAGCCTGGACTGCGCCGAAGTACTCACGAGGAACCGGCGAAATGTCAGCGAAGACCTAGCAATCGAGGTAGAGAAATACATACAGAGCCGCACTTCTTTCGGTCGTCAGCACAGAAAACACAACACTCCGGCGAGGGGCCGGCGCAGCATCGGAGAGAGAGATCGCGGTGGATGTTGCAGACGCAGTAAAAACATGGGATCTCGCCGGGGGACTGGTTGATCAGCTGAACCTCCGGATCGTAGACGAACTCTCGGAGAACGTTCGCATAGGAGTTGATACGGGACATAGTGACGAAACTATTGGAAATTGCGACTGGAGAATTTCAAAGACGAGTAGACGAGATGTCGACGAGAGCTTGCCGAAGACCAACAATTTTGGCGGGGCAGAAAAATACAAATACCAAAATCTGGTTACCAAGACAACACAAGCACAGACCACCCTACGACAGTCTACCGATGTCTCGCCGAAGCAACACAACACAATACTCAAATCTTCAAGACCAGCGTATCACTATTAGAATTGTTATACACTGAAGAGGGGTGTCAGATTGGGAGAATGAAATGATCGCTTGTATCTAGGTAAAACCTCGGCAAGATGCCGGAAGTTGAGGGATTTAGATACAGAATTTCCCCTCTTCTAGAAGAAGGACAATACACAAGCTTTCCAACAACTTTTATCTATATACTGTAGATGCAACAGCGCTGCAGTGACAGGGCTGCCTTCGATATGGCTATGTGGCTTTGTATTTTCCCTCTCATGGAATCAATAACTTGAGTCGTCCTCTAGATTATCGACTAATTCATGGACCATGTCAGCACTAAATCCAGGGGCTCAATACCCCTAAGACTCGACAAGTTCTGCGTTACCGTCAAAGATGCCTCGTGGAATTTGCGGTATGCCCACCTCAAGGACTCGCCAAGGCATTACAGACACACACACACATTACCATCCAATGCCACAGCTGCGCCACTGGAGAAGAATCTAGGGGACCACAGTGAACAGAGGTCAACACCAATTAAACGCACTGGATTCCGAAATCTGCATAGCGGTATCTAAATTTATGCTTCAGCTGAGTGACAGGCCTCGGCAGTTTCATCATCATTCCGACTTTTATATAATATCCATCCGAAGCCCTCTGTGTGATGACCTTGGGCTTGAGTGGCCGGTGTTGCTAACGGCTATAAAACCTAACGGTTGTCAATTCATTGTCAATTCAACTGATGGATCGGATCTGCACGAGGACACCAAAAATGAACTGACGCCACGATCATTACGCAGCTTTGTTGACTTTCATGACGTTGTTTATCCGGATCCTACGGATGCTTTGCTGTTGTTGCATAAAGTTGCTCGGCAGATGCATCTTGAACACGAACTGAATGTGACTCTTTACTCATTGGACTCGCATGATACGGCATGAATTGACTTGACGATAAGACACAACGCAAATTTTGACTCTGATCAACGTGTCACTGATAAAATGTCGCAATTACAGTACGCGACAGGAGTCACAGCGGATCCTAACGGGGCCCAAGTCCAACCTAATCTGCCTGTGAAACGGTCACATCAACAAGGGTCTATTACCTCCGCCTATCATTTTCCACTGGCATGTATCGACATGGGAATAGCTTCGGTTTTGCCATTTCTGTAAAATGAAGAATAAAAAATCTCGATCTACCATTTTGGAGTAGTTCTTTGTGGATAGATCAATAAAAGAAACTGTACGGATACTTATATCTCACACAATTGCGAGCAATGTTTCATACAGGACCCTGGCTTGGTCTGATGAGTAGTGACTCGAATTAAGCACTGGAAAATTACAGTCCTTGAGGATCCGCGCGGTAATATTACTCCGTCTCCAGAACTCGTTCCTCAAATTTGAAATGCAAGGTTACCTTCTCCTTGTCTCTGCACTCGCATCAGTACTGAATCTCATATATCATCTAGAGAGGACAAATGTAGGGTTGACTCCTGAAACTTCGCGTTCTCCTTGAGAAAGCTCGCAGTTCAGACCACTGTTTCCGTGATATACCAGAAGTTGTTCCCAGGTTCTCTGTCTCTCAGCTCATCTCGGCCATATGATTATCAATCGCGGAATGTTTAAAGATAAAAGAGTAGCCTTACCGTCAGACAAGTGGTACTGGACCTGTATCGTATTTCTGCCACAGGAAACAAGACCGTGGTAACTCTGCTATTGATATGACCCTCCAGTTCGTGGTCTACCGACCCTTGAGCACAAAAGAGTGTGTCAATCTACATGCAATAAAAGCGACGCATGCCTCACAAAGGAAACCGATACACAAGAATGAGGCACAGAATCCATGCCAGTAAAGAGCAGATTTTATGACTTGAACGTCACCAGTATCAGAATCTCCATGACAAAAATCTGCTGCCACTGCGGTGAAGAAACGTCACTTTACCAAATTTAAGAGTTGACATGTCTGCGGCATTTGCTATATGCTCAGTAGCATGAGCATCACTTATTGCTCATGTGCCCACCTGATCTTGAGAATTCTGCGGCCTTCGGCCTTCCACGAGAAGCCCGCTTGCTCCCTCATTCCCAAGAAGCTCGACTACAAAATACTAAGGAGGGGGCGTTGTTGGCGAATACGATTTCAGCCAGGAGTGTGTATGCTCGCATTTCCGCTCGAACTTGGCTATGCCTGAAACATCGCATCCCAGGAAGAGGCCTCTATCATGAGTTCATATGATCGATCCGTAGTTAGTCACTTGACTTATCTTTGACGCCATATTGTTGAGAGCGAGATGGGCCTCAAGTGTATTAAAAAGATGACCCAACTTGCAGATCTTAACAAAGAGGAAGAAGATATGCTTAAGGTGTCCCGGGGTATACTATGTCTCTTCAAAGCCATATGCTATCCCTGGAGTGTCTAGCTTACCAGTTCAATTTGGTGATTCAAGTATCTTTAATATCATATATTTGACGTCACCTTTCATCAACTTGTCTCTCGAATGCCCTCGTGTGTCTTGGACTACCTAACCTACAAACGGATGATAAGTCCACCAAAGAATAGACATTACCAAACTCAACAATCCCTCAGAAGAAGGTTTTCTGGATCTGGCACGAGGTTGACTTTTGAACTTCTGTGTAAGCATCCCAGAAGAGTCTCCAGTCTCCAATGGGAGTGAGACTTTGAGGCTTTTCTCCGTGTGTACATGGCGTATTCGCACTGAAGTTTATCAGATCTGCATCACATTACCAAAAGCCTTCACGCCAAGCTCAGTATGGGAATGGGTTCAGGGCAGGGAGTCCGTCATAACCTAATCGGAAAGAAACATATCACATTCTCTCCGATGTGCTCGATCCCATCTGACCAAGGCACACCAACTGTGTTAAGCCTTCTTCCAACATCACAAGTTTATCCTGAGTTTATATTTAATTCTGATTTATTGGGGGGTATCTAGCTAATATTTTGACTATTCTACTTTCTTCCAAATGGCGTCTTGTACGCTTTGGTGGTATCCTGTTCTCCCACAGTTGGCCGTGGTAATCATTATTAAATGGATAAAAGAAACGTTTCCGAATATGGATGAGTTATGCAACGCCGGCGCTGAATGCATTCCTGAACATCTCCCTCATTTTTTTCTTCTCTTCTTGTTGTTTTATTGGCTGTTCTATAACAGAAGTGCGATAGGCACAAGCACAGCTATAGCAACGCCGGCTGGTGGATGTTTACTAGCTGCTGCACCATCAACGTCTTTCGATGGAGCTGCTTCAGCTGCGTCGAACCGCATCTTGGCGTAGCTGTTGATATCCCTAGATGGGTTTCCAGGTCTCTTTGACCCGGTGTCTCTGGCAGCAGGGCCAGATTTGCTTGCAAGACTGAACTTGACAAAGTCAGCCTGGTCTGGTCCCTGGCCAGTGTATTGAATGGCCTTGTGCTCAAGAACAGTGTTTTCAAGAGGTCTTATATCGTTCTCGTTTGAAGGTGAATCAGTAGCTTCTGTATCAGCAACTTGAGTTCGCAATGTTGAAGGGCGCTCGAAGGCAGACTGCGCAGCTAGTGTTGCTGTAGGTACACTCTCTTGATATGGAGAGCCACCGCGCGGATATGTCATGGTTGCAGTTACTGGCTCGTCACCGCAGATACTGCAGGTCTCGACGCCAGAGGTGAAGCCGTAAGGAACAGCGGTTGGTGTAGCATCAGCTGGCATAGCAGACATGCCCCTGTAGACTTCCTTGACTTGATAAGGGAACTTGGCGATGCCTGATGGTGAAAAGACATCGAGTGTTGTGGTGTATGTATTTGTGTAGGCACAGTCCGTGCAGAGACAATCTTGACATTCAGGCATCTCAACAGTCCAGTACTTGTCAGCGCCTTGTGTTGGCTCAGCCTGACCAAAGCTGGTTTGAGTCGCACTGAAGCATTCTGTCATGGTGCGGGTTGTGTAAGTGTATCTCTGTGCAGCAGTCTGTGTAGACCACAAGGCACTGAGGAGAATAAAAAGATGCTTCATTATGAGAAAAAGAGAAACGTTTTACTTCAATGAGTGAGTGAGACAGAGAAGCATGCGTGTGAGACAGGATCTACGGTAGATATCTATTCAGGGTCTCGAGAGCGCCCGCTGTTGGTTCCTTGCAGATTTTCCCCTGCATCATGGTAACTCTATCTCATAGCCCAGATCCGGTTCAACCAACAGCATCACAATTTTGTGAATGTGAATATGACCCATCACATCGAGACCCTTCAGCCTCAGAGATCAGGGTCGGCCGCTTGGGTGAGGACAAGATCCATAAGCAGGTACACAGTGAGCCAAAATCTCCATCATGATCTACGAGATCTGGGACAAGGCGCCAAAACTCTGTTTCGGGGAGTTTGTTACATAACAGGAGGATGTCTGGGCGTATCAGGTGAAGCTATAACTACCCACAGAGCTTACAAAGCGTCAGTTCTGCCCGGATGAAGTGCTCCTGGGCAGAATCTCCCGGTTACAACTCCGGAGGATCACTGGGGACTAGACTATCTTGGCTCCCGTAACGGGCCGTAGATCGGTCAAAGGTAACGCAGTAGCATTCTTTAGTGAGCCCACCATCTTGCTATTTCCGTCAAGTGTGGCCCCTGTCAAGATTCCCACTCGGAAGCTAAAATAATGTACTCACTGAACCTGTTGCTGAATGGCCATAGCTCCTGGAACTAGCACTGAAGCATTACATGAAGCTTAGAGTTGACTCAACGGTTCTTTAGCAGAGACAGAGCACACAAGAATCTTGGCAACCTCCCAAAAGCAGAGGTTTTGTCCGACGGATTGGGACATCCAAAACAAATCATGACTTTGTAGTAGATCAGAGGCGAAACATGATATTTTTGATCAACATTGGATATAAAAAGACGATAGATAATAGTTGATCTTCATTCAAGGGACCAACAAACAGTACAGTCCAGACAACGCCTCACTCTAATACTATGCCTTCTCGCCACTCTGCCCTACAGAAACAACGCTTGAGGAAATAGCAGACGTTGTACCATCGTTGTCCGTGCTTGACTTGACTTGACCTAACTTCACTTCACTTGACTTCACGCCAGAGTCTAACCCACGAATCTCTTTCCGAATCTGGCCACCATCATCCTCCAAACAGCCTTTCAGTAGCATTTCTTAACGACACCTCTTGCACTCGAATAAACTTTACCATCAAGCGAGGTGGCTTTTCGGTGAAAGCGGCAGGCGTGGCGTTCCAGACCTCCATGTCTGAGACAGTGACTAGATCTAGACTCTCAGTTCGACGCCGCATCGAGGACGACATAATTCTACAGCAGATATTAACGTAGCTTTTGCAGCAAATTATATGCCTATAAAGTCTTCAGCTATGGACAGTGCTCAAGCCATCTTACGATATATATTCCCGTAGTCGACGGAAACTAATAGTTAGCCGGACGACCATTCAGCGCTCCAACAAGTCCGTCGGCCGCCGTCTCTGGATATCTCGTGGCCAGGCGCTCTACAGCTCTTGGCCTGAGTTATCTCCGGTTGAAATTTCCGCAAGCTTAGGAGCTTTGACCGTAGTCTTTGTTGTGAATAACTCCGAAACTATTACCAAGTCCGTTTAAGACACTGCCATATGACCCTCGAGTTGCACAACTCCAGGAATGCGACATCTCTTGAACAGCATGTTATGATAAAAATATTACTCTTGCATGATATACTCCGAGCTTAAGATTCCCTGTCGTCCAATAGGGTCGGTCATCATTTAGGTCATATCATACAAAGCTTGGCCAGAAGGAATGGTCCCCAAAAGTGACAAAGTTAATTAGTGTCTCAAAACGGTTGTTTTCTGGCTTGCCAAGCTCAACTTGTGTAACACAACGCTCCCAAAGGGGATTTTACACTACCTTGGTGTATAATCCAAGGTTTCAGGGGCGTAGTTGTCTTCACGAGTTTCCATCTGCAACTCATGAGAAGCAAGCCTACACATATTCTTATGAAGACATGACCAGACCATACCCGTTATAGCGGAGTTTATTAGCCTATTCAAATGAATACCACGATACTATCAATAGGATATTGGGCTGAGAGTGAGGTTATATCGTATCCGGAAAAGGGTGTATCGTTAACAACTTGAGCGGTCGAGATATATGCCTACGCCCTTGTCAAGACTTTTGGCTCTGCCCGTATAAGCTCCAATCACGAATCTAGACCGACCTCAAGCTGACTTCCGACCTTTTTTACCAAAGGTCTATATCTGCATTGCTTTGTGTCGATTTTATGAACATTCATAATGGTACCTCAGGGGAAACCCAGATATCATTAGTTCCCCAATCTTGAGCTGAACCAAACATTATTCATTGACTTTCAGATTAGTGACAGCCAGGTAGCCTTTTTAGGTGAGTCCTTAACAGAGAAAGTGCTTCGGTATGTGCTCAGCAATGTCGGTCGGATAATTAGAACCAGTCTTTACTCAATATTGGGGGAAAATCTGCAATAAAGGCCAAAACACTAAAATCATGGCAAGCTGTATGACATCTGCATCAAGTCTCAGGTTACTCTAGACAGGAGGGGAAATCCAGAGAAACATAAGTATGGCTTCTTCGACTGCTTTTATCTCTCGGCGTAAGCTCTGAAGTGAGTTTCGTAGAGTCAACTGAGACATTTTTGCTAGAGCTACCTATAACTTTGTCATCGCTTGACTCGGCCAGTGTGACCAGCCGTGGCTTATGAATCGAGCTAGATGTGATGGGGCTGATGAGGTGTAAACTATGTAGTAATATTTCATCTACTGAGCTATTCAGAGTTCAAGGTCGAGGTAGAAGATAAAAGGTCAGTGTTGATGGTTCTTGAAATCCAAAGACGAAGAATGCAGAGATATCGATATATTCTGAGACTCTAAGAAAGCCATTTTTCAAAAAGCGTCTAATTTAAATGGAAATTGTAGATGCCTCATCACCAGCACCGATCCCATTCGAGCACTGGCTGAAACCTTGATCCAGCACTATCAATACCCTCAACTTTTGTCACATTATCCACAAATATCCTTGATCTTCTACAGGTATACCTAGGAAGGATCTTTAACCGCTGCGTTAATCTATCCTTCCACCATTTTCAATTTCTTTTTCTTCCAACTCTTTCAAACCCATCACGATATGGTCCTCATTTCTGACTCCGCTTCAAAAAGCAATCACCGCCTCTCAAGAGTCGAATGAAGGGTGTGCTGCCTCATGAGCGAGATGCACAGTAGCCCAATGACAGCAAAGGCCAGCAGTGTAAGCCACACTCCCCTGAAGGCCTCTACAAAAGAGCTGATGACGCCGTCATACCATCCTTCAGGAAGATGCTTGATCTCATCCAAGTCATCTCTGATGCGGCGAATCTCATCTGCAGCCCCAGGCTCGGCACCGAATCTGTCCCAAAGTCTAGCTTTAAGGATGTTTTGGTACACAGCTGAGCCAATGGTAACTCCTACAGTACTACCGAGGCTGCGTGCCAGATCTAAAGCTTATTAGCAATGCGAACTCAGTAAAATACGTCTAATCAACTCACAGGTTGCAGAGGTGATGACAGCCTGCTGGGAGTGGTCAACAGCAGCAATGCATGCCAACAACGTCGTTGTGAGGGTTGCACCATATCCAGAACCGATCAAGAAGAAAGAAATTCCCATCAGCCACTTGGGACTATGCTCGTTCTGGATTGTAAGAACCACAACTCCGGCAATAAGGAAAAGCAAGCCCACTACACCTAGTTTGGTGTATTTACCAGTTCTCTTCATGATGAAGCCCGAGAGGAGAGATCCCACTGAGATACCGATCGGTGATGGGAGGATCTGGATGCCAGACTGTGTGGCACTACTGCCAAGAACCTGCAGGTATAGAGGAACATAGAAGAGCGCCCCCATTACCGCCATCGTACAGGCAAGGTTGCAGAGGCAGGCGTTCAAGACAGTCCGATCAAGAAGAAGCTTCACTGGTATGATTGGCTGGCGGGCTTTACTCTCCCAGAACAAGAATAAGCCAAATGTGATGAAAGCAAGGGGTATCGTGGTCAGCGGGAGAGGGTGAGTCCACGGCACAAGATTTCCACCTGAGTTAAGGCCCAAAAGCAGGAAGACCAAGAAAGAAGATGTCAGGAATGCCCCCATAAAGTCGATGCGTGCAAGGAACGACTTATCCGACTGCTTAGGTGGAACCCTGACCAAGAAATGAACTGCTACAGCAGAGACGAGTACTGGAGGTACTTGGATCAAGAAGGCAAGTCTCCAGCCCTGGGATGTGTGATCATTAATCAAGCCGCCAAACACACCACCTAGCATTGCACCAGATCCATAGCAGATGTTACCTAAGCCCTGGATAATGCCTCTCTTACGTAGAGGGACCAGATCTGAGCCCAGGAAGGTCGAGATGCTCATCAATCCACCACCTCCAATACCTGCGACAACACGTCCTATGATCATGGTAGTCTGATCACGAGCCAGACCACAGATTAGATTACCGGCTGCGAAGAATATATTGCTGAATACGAGGCCCGGTCCTCGGCCAAAGATATCTGTCAACCGCCCCGAAATAGGTTGGCATGCGGCATTGGAGATGAGGTAGGCAGTTGCAAGCCATGACAACAAACTGAGGGATTGGAACTCGCTCGAAATTGGTCCAGAGAGCGTCGCAATAATAGTAGAGTCGATGGCGCCCAGGAAGACTCCAATCCACGCTGTACCAAAGATGAGAACCAACCGGCCAGTTGATACCTCCTCAGCAACAACGGTTGTCTCTTCCTCTTGTCCTGCTGGTAAGCCTCGATCAGGGCCATCTCCTTGAGCTTCACTTGGTGGCTCGGCATCTTGATTCTGAGATTGACTTGTGGACTTGAGCAACGGGGTTCGTTCATCGTTGAGTGCATTCGTGCCATTTTCGGCCACGGCAGATGCTGCGCTGCCGCTGGCAGATTCACGCATCTTCACTCTCACCACGCAGTTGAGCGAAAGAGGAATCAATTGAAGAAAGATTTGGTGCGGGCGGTTAGATTAGTCTCATGTATCCCCGTGTAAGACTTATGTGAGATGGAATTGAGGATTACTGACAAAAGGGCGTTGTTGATATATCCGTGGTTACGATCGGCGACTATCGGCCTATCCGAGCAGCCGCTAGTATCAAAAAAGGGCAATCTTTCAATCGAGATAAGAAGAACCGACCAGCTCCAATTCACTAATACCCAAAGGGATGACGCGGGGATCAAGTAACCAATGACGTCTACGGTTATGTCGGGGAAGGGTTCAGGGTAGTCTACACCATGAAGGAAATTGGAAGCGAACAGGATATATGACATACCTATAGTATCTTGTTGTCATGACAGACGAAGTTGTAGTTAATAAATTAAGCAACTAAATATATTCTCATTTACTAAGAACTATTGAGACCTGTTGGAAATGGAAATCGGTACCTAGTGTCTGTACGATGGCCACTACGAAATCGACAAGACGAGCAGCCCAAAATCCGAGACCGCAATCATTCTAAGTACCAGCCAACGCAGTCATGATCGGCGAGGTCGAGATGCATCTAGGCATGACAGCAGAAAGCGCATCTTTCAAGGGTAGCATGTGATATGACGCATATTCAGGACCCATCGCTCATGAGTAGGTTTCACAATAAGACACTATGATAGCTCGGCTTAAGTCATTTGTTCATTTACATTCATAATTTTATAATCATGACCAAGCCCAGACGGTACAGGCCCATACCCAAATCAATGTCTAGTCCATTGGGCACTTTTCATCATTAAATGCAACGCTATGCAAACTCATACCCGTCCATGTCAGTGGTCTTTTCAACTAGACAAGCAAACAACAGTTTCAAACATCGACCGTGAACTATAGCGAGTTCTCAATCTCCATGAGCTCCTTGATCCCCTCAGCAATGCCCTTAGCTTGCTCCGGGGTGAGACGGGGTAGGGGTCGTCGAGGGTAGCCACCATAGCCGTAGTAGCTCTGGATAGCAGACTTGGTGCCGGCAATGGCAGCCTTGGTCAGAACCCAGTCGGCCTTAGAGAGCTTCTTCTGGAGAGCTTGAGCCTCATCCTTCTTGCCCTTAACATAGAGGTCCCAAACCTTGACGCAGGTCTTGGGCATGACATTGGCACCACCAGCAATGATGCCGCTACCGCCGCTGACCAGAGTCTGGATGGTAAAGTCGGCAATACCGCCGAAGGCAAGGTAACCAGAGCCTTCTTGGAAGGGGGTCTTGGCGTCGGTAGCGAGGGCAACCCGGGTGAGCTTACCGGTGCTTCCACAGGTAAACTTTGTGCCGACAATGTTTGGGTGCTGACCGAGCTTGATGAGGAGATCGCTGTCCATGTCAAGGCCAGCAACAGCACCAGGGTAGTTGTAGAGAATGATGGGGATGGGGCTTGCATCGGCGAGGTCGGTGAAGTAGTTGTAAATGGCATCCTCACTCATCTGGGCCTTGTAGTAAGACGGAGGGAGAACAAGAGTGGCAGCAGCGCCAACCTCAGCGGCCAGCTTGCTCAGCTCGATAGTGCCCTTGACACTGCCCTCAGTGGCTCCGAGGAAAACGGGAACGGATTGGAAACCAGCCTCATCCAGGGCCTCTCGGGTAGCCTTTGTGACGGCAATCTTCTCCTCACGTGTGCAGTGAACAGCCTCGCCATTGGAGCCCATGGCAACAAGACCGGCCAGGCCAGCTTGACCTAATCGCACGGCATGCTTCTTAATGGTGGGAATGTCGAGCTCCTCAGTCTCAGGGTCGAAGAAGGTCATGACAGGGGCGTAGATCCCGGTAGGGAGCGACTTGGGAGTAGCGGCATGGCCGTTTTGGCCGTTGGTAACACCGTTAGAAGTAGTCATGATGAGATGTCTAGTGTGCCTGGGGATGTTTGTTGGAGAATGATGGCTAGTGGAGTAGACTATGAGAGACGATAATAGATGGAGGAAGAGTAAAAGACAGACAGCAACGAAACAGGAACGGGACAGAACAGGACAAGCCGGGGTTTAAATGAAACGGAGAGGGACTTTATAGCTAGCATACCTCACTATACGGTAGCGTATAAACCTCAAGACATCATGTCGAATGGAACCGACAAATCCATTTTCGGTACCTTCGCTACGCTATCTACGCTACTGTATCCGTACCTCGCGGTAACAGTAACCAGTTTGGGGGTGGATTCGCCTCGGGAAGTCAAGTGCTCAAAGGACCGTGTGGGTATTGGCTCGATCGTCCCCCAATTGGAGTAATGCAATGTAAGTCTGGAGAAGAGAGGACCACTGAAATATCCATTTGCGATGGTAAGAGTTGCGCAACATTCGGCAGAGAGAGCTCAGAGGTGATGTGTTGGGTCTGAGACTTTGAGACTGTCATACGCCGTCACGTAATCTGGTCACACTGAGTACACCGAACAAGATGATGCAACACGATGCCATATCATGCTGCGGCTAAAGTCGACGGACAGATAGAGAAGAAAAAAACATCTGCAGGTAGTATAACCAGGCCAAGAGGATGCCAATATGACCGATTGCCTGCCTCTTCAGCTGCCGGGTGATCTGTTTGATAGGATGCGAGATCGGCACTTCCGATCAGAGCGAACCACCACCACCACCACCATGAATAAAACAACTCTCGCTCGCACTGACATCTATTGATGCACCCTCTCCCATCCATCACCAGTCTCAATGCTGGTTAGAAACAGACGAGGGGAGCCGGTTAGGCGGGACGAACAGGAGACGGAGGCTTCAAGGTCTAAGAAACCGTTGGATCGCTTGGCAAATCCATGTTCAACATCCCGCGCTGATGTCGATTAGCCGGCCGGGATATGAGCTCTTACCATAGGACCAGGTGGAGAGTCACCCTTTTGCCTTGGACCCCGAGCTGACCAAGGCTTGTATTTTGCGGCGTCACGGTGTGTAAGAGAGGCGAAGTGCATGGTTTATCGAGACTGACCGGAAGGTGACCGGGCTGTGCTTGTGCTTGTACATGTCTGTACTGTACTTGCACTGAGTGTGTGCGCTCCTGGGCTAGTTACTTACTTGGCAGTGTACTGTAAATTGTCGAGGTGAGGAATTTGGCGTTTGGTGTTGATGGGGTAAAAGTCAAAGTCTGGCTCTTAGTGGGCGGAGAATTTCTGGCGATGGTACCCCCAACGTGGCACCTGATGCCGTGTTACGTGAGGGGTCAAAGTCACGAGACTTTAAAGTTGATTGATATTGTACCTATCAATTTACTTGGAACTGGATGTGAGTAAGCTTTTTGATAGACTTTCGGCACTTGATTGCGTGACGACAATTGATATTATCAACAATCTATATACGACGCTGAAACGGTTTCGACTGATAGTTCACAAGCTGTAACTATAAACTCTGCTGCTGTGAACATCAAATCATATCACCCATGATTACCATTGCTTCCGGTCATGAGCCGGGGATTCTAGTGCCGTGGGGGTGGGGGGATATCGGCCCCTCCAAAGCACTAATTCTCTGTAGTCTGAACCCCTCTCCCCTCACTGCACCTCGCAACCCATGGCAATTTAGAGTGATGATCCTCATGGGTTTGGGGGCTGGTGGTTCTGGCTTCTAGATGCTCCATCGAACCTATGATTCCTGTGAGAAATACCTCTCTAGTCAGAATGGGAAATGAATCGATCTATCCTTCATTAATCCAATACTCTCACGAATTGCTGTCATGATAAACTATCGCCACTGTAAATTATGTACTGTGAAGATCATTCATTCTCTCCAATTTTGACGGTTTCTGTCATAGCACGAGGGGATTTCCCCGTCCCCGATGTTAGCTGTGGATGTGAGACAAACACCACCAATATGATCACTGAATCGACCGCAACAGGATACATAGCAATGGCACCATCATCTCACGGATTCAGTCTCATCTCTTCCCCTACCACTCTCTCCCCCAGATTTCTGCGAAGCTGTATCATCCCCACACTCACATGAGCACCTCAACACAAGATTTATCCGGCATCATGACTCCATATTCCCAAAGCTGTCAATCTCTCTAGCTTGAGATTGGGGGGGAATCGACGCGGGGACTCATTTTTCCTCCAATCACGTCCGGAGAGAACCCCGAACTGTCCCCCAGCTTTTGTTCCAAGCTAGCGGAGACATGAGCGAGCATTCATAAGAACACTATTCAACCTTCATGTCCATATTCTCATGATTGCACTCTAGACATCGTCTCTACAACCTCTCGCGTTTCATTTCACCTTTGTATACGTTCATACGTAATTTAGGACTCGTTTATATACCCTCATACCCTATTTTTGCTCCCATCATAGCTTCTGCCCCTCCCCCGCCTTGCCCCTCGGCATAACATCACAATGGAGCCTCTCAATGTTCTCATGGTGAGTTGATCCAAGAACAACACTCTCACACTCAATTCATGCCGCCTTACTAATACGAAACCTTTAGATTGGTACTGGAGAGTACACCACCGGTTTCGTCGGTGGCGGTGCCTCTGGCTCAGACAAGAAGGTTGGCGTGGTTGGTCTCAGTCTCTTTGATCTGCGCCGTCGCGAAAAGGTCAACAAGCTGGGCATGGTTGGCGTCAATGGCAAGAAGTTCCCTGCTATTCGTAAGTACCCCCCATGCAATATTGTCATGCTCATGACTAACTTCCCCCAGGCGAACATCTCAACAAGAATATCCAACAAGTCTACAATAACCTCGACACCTCCTTCGACTCATTCCCAGCAAACGACAAGGTCGACCCCGACGCTTACAAGACCGCCATTGACGCTCTCAAGCCTGGCGATGCCATCACAATCTTCACCCCCGACCCTACCCACTTCCCCATCGCAAAGTACGCCATTGAGCGCGGCATCCATGTCATGATCACCAAGCCCGCTGTCAAGGCCCTCGAGGAGCACCAGGAGCTGGTTGATCTCGCCCAGAAGAAGGGTGTCTACGTTTACGTTGAGCACCACAAGCGTTACGACCCTGCTTACGCTGATGCCCGCGCAAAAGCTCAGAAGCTCGGCGACTTCAACTACTTCTACAGTTACATGTCTCAGCCCAAATCACAGCTCGAGACTTTCAAGGCCTGGGCTGGAAAGGAGTCTGATATCTCTTACTACCTCAACAGCCACCACATCGATATTTGCGACTCAATGGTCCAGGAGCGCGGATATGTGCCCGTGAGCGTCAACGCCTCTTCCTCCAAGGGTGTTGCTGTTGATCTAGGCTGCGACCCCATCACCGAGGACACCATCTCGCTTCTCGTCACCTGGAACAAGAACGGCGAGCCCAGCAAGCGAGCCGTTGGTGTCTACACAGCCTCGTGGACTGCTCCTCAAAAGGCCGGTGTCCACTCGAACCAATACTTCCATTACCTCGCTGCCAACGGTGAGATCCGTGTCGACCAGGCCAAGCGTGGCTACGATGTCGCAGACGACTCTATCGGTCAATTGATGTGGTACAACCCCTTCTACATGAAGTATGCTCCTGATGAGGATGGCAACTTCGCTGGCCAGACTGGTTATGGTTACATCTCTATTGAGAAGTTCGTTGATGGTTGCAGAGCTGTCAACTCTGGCAAGCTCAAGCCTGAGGACCTTGACGCCAAGCCTCTCCCTACTCTCAAGAACACTATTGCCACAACGGCTATTCTTGAGGCTGGCCGAAGAAGTATTGATGAGAACCGAGAGGTCAAGATTGTTGTCGAGAACGGCAAGTGGAGGCTGGAGTAATGGATGAAAGGAAAGGAATAGGGGAAAGATATATACCATATGCTACGTGTAGAAATGTCTGATGGGTGACGGCCAAAAGTAATGATCAAGTCTTTTGTTATTGCAACCTTTTAAGAAGCGATCTACCGGTTCCTTAGTGAATATGATTATGCTCAGAGTCTAATGCGGGGTGGATACTAAAACACCATGCCCTTTAAACTCTTAAGCTCCACCAAAAATTCAACATCGCACCTTATATACCCTCATTACAAAGCTGGGTTGATCTTTCAATACTTCTCATTACATAAAAGCTCAAGCTAACCTCGCATAAAACATCTTCTCCCTGTATAGCCATCATGCCTGAACCCCGCTTCTCCGATCTGATACTCCCTCAAAATGAACAACTGTCCATGTCCCAACTCATGGCGTCTTTCAAACGCACCACACTTACAATCCACAACCGTCTGACTAGCATCCAAACCGACGCAGACTTTGTGGATGCGGTGTCTCAGGCCTATAGCCCGCGACCACTTGTGGCTAATGAACGTTGTGGAAGTTGGTATATTCCGCCCGAGCGTAAAGGTGCAAGTGCGTATTTTAAGAGTACAGATGGCCATGAGAGGGCGTGGAAATTTAGCACTAGGAGGTTGAACTTGCATTTGGTTGACCTTATTGAGAACAATGATGGGTATGTATAGAGGCCTAGTTATTGTCCCGTTATCTGAGATCTAACATGTTGACAGTATCATAATCGTCGACTCTACTCGCCGTGGAAAGAGTATGTTCTCTCTCATGACAACCAGAGCCTCGGAAACAGTGACGACTGACTTATATAGGGATGCCTGATGCCCTTTCATCGACGATTCCTATCTGGTGCACAGTCCTCAACCTAACTCTTCTACCCTCAAACCCATCCTCAGCAAATCTCTATCTGCCAGTTCACCTCCCAGCAACAACACATTCCCAAATATGCGCACTCATCCCTGGATTCGTTGCTTCCTTCAAGGCACTCAATCTCAATCTTCCAACATGTCTGACAAAACCACTCCGCCCATTCTGGGTCACCCCAGACTCATCTCTTCCTTCTGTTCAAGACACATCCTCCATATTTGACGACTTCCGCCCTGTCATATGCTGCACGGCTAGTCGCCGAGTTGTAGGCAGCGAGATGGACGAGGGAGGATATATACAAGGTGCGGCTGACGATACTGAGATGTGGGCGCATGATCTTACAGCGCCTTTGTTTTGGAAGAATATTGATGAGCTTCTCAAGACGCCGGAGGCTGAACTGCCAGATCTGATCTCCAGACTAGTCGGCGATCATGCTGCTGGCAAGAAGGACGAAGGAATACAGATAAAGCTGACACCAAACCTTTCAGTTTGCCCTTTACCACTTCCCGCCAACCCCTTAGAATGTCGCATTGTCATAACTCAAGACACCGCACCAAAGGATAGCTGGATAAAATCCAAGACTTACATGCAAGCCGGCCTTGGCAAAAACAAGCTGGCCAGTCGCAACCTTCGCACTTCTCTACCGGAAATATGCGACTTTGCTGCTAAATATCTTGCCTTGGCCACAGAGCCTGATCAGCAACGAATTGTGGTGGCATGCGAATCAGGGCGAGATCTATCAGTCGGCGTGGCCCTTGCGATATCATGCTACCTATTTGATGATGACGGGAACATCAGAAAATCAACAGAAGACGCCTCATTTACAAAGACTTTCATAAAGTCGAGATTGGGTGTCATCATGACAGCTTATCCAAGTGCCAACCCCAGCCGGGCCACTCTACAGAGTGTCAACAGCTTTTTAATGGACTGGCGAAAATGATGCAGTTCAAATAGAATATATATATATTCGAGATCAACAAGTTAATCATGAGACAATGAACTTTTATCTGAGACAACAAGCTGTGTCGTGTCTCAGTGTCAACATTGTCTCAAATGGCGAATGGTTACCACAACGGGGCAGAAGGTTGGTAAAGTTTATTATTAGTTCAGTTGATCTAGGTGATTTGTTCCATCTCTTTCGCTATTTGACCGATATGTATTTTGGGTATTCCTCAAAGCAATTTCAACAACAAAGCTCGTTTCGTTAGACCTCACCTGCCTCAATCTTCTGCAGAGCAGCGGGGAACTCGGACCAGTGCCGCATGATGACAACAGCACCAGCGTCACTCAAAGTCTTCTCCATCTCGGGCTGTTTGTCTTCAGCATAAGGGCCAACATAACCAATGACCTTGATACCAGCCCGAGTACCACTAAGAGTGCCGCTCTTGCTGTCCTCAATAGCGACAGCCTCTTCTGCCTTCTTGCCAAGTTTCTCCAGAGCGTGGAGGTAGATAGCGGGATCAGGCTTGCTTGTGGGCTTCTCGAGACTTGTGGCGGCAGAGAAGACAACATCGCCCTGGAAATACTTGTCCTGACCGACCTTCTCGATGGAGGCACGGACACGGCGGAGGGCAGAGGAAGAAACCACGGACATGGTGTACTTGCCAGAAGCAGCAAGCTTCTCGAGCTGCTCATCAACACCAACACAAGGTCGGAGAGATTCCTTAAGCTTGGCAATTACTGCGTCCTCCTCCTTCCGAACATAGGTCTCCATGTCCTCAGGTGAGATCTCGATGTTGTAGTTCTTCTGGAGGGTGGTGAGCATGCCGCGGAAGTTCTGACCGACAAACTCCTTGATGAGAGTCTCGCCAGTGAAGCGCATCTCGACTTGACGAGCCTCGCAGATCTCGTTAATGAGGCCAGCGCAAGCCTCGAAGGCAAGCTCCTCAGAGAGGACGAGGGTGTTGTCGCAATCGAACAGGAGGGTGTTGATCTGGAAATTCTCAGTGTAAGCGCGAATAAGATCGAGATTGCATGAGCAACATACCTCGGGCATTTTGGCGGATTGTGGTAAAGAAAGTTCTAGGGACGAAGCAAAGACGAATTCTCAGGGGAATTGGATGTATCAAGAAGAGAAGAACAGAAGAACCTTGTGGAAATCAGGTGGAGCAAGGAATAGATGGAGGTGAAGGAAGAAAAGACAGTGACGGAGCTACTGTGGGGGAACGGAGGTTTTATGGAGGACGTGCCTTGGTTCAACGGAGCAGGGACATTCGAACTGTAACGGGAACTGCACCTGCCATTGCTACTACGACTGCCTGTAACTGCAATATGCTGTAATTGGAATATGCAGGTGCGACTGTGTGATGCCGGGGGTTGCCCGGGTTGTCTTGCAATGAACTCTACAGGTTGTTTGATATGCATCTGCACCTCATGCGTAAGATTCAACAAGAAACCCCGCGTTCATGAATAGGTAGCCATCTCTTAGCTACCTACAGCAGGGAGGGTTTTCTAAATCCAATGTCTTCTTAACTTGTGTACTAATCGAACAGCTAGAAGAGCGATTTATGCTGATAAAATACTCTCCTCTGTATGCTCGCAGAGCAAAAAAAAAAAAAAGAAAGAAAGAAACGGCTTGTTCTTCAAAGAACTGTCAATCGTCAACACGTGGAAGTCAGACAAACAAACCCCTCGCAAGTCAACCCAACATCAACATCAAATCGAATCAAATGCCCCTCCCCCTCCATTCAGCCAAGGTACCTAAGGTCCGACTAAGAACCGCCCAGTGTCGTCATCAAAGCACTATGAATCCCTGTTAGAATATGACACTAAGAAGAGGGACCCGTTTTCTTCCAGTCAACCGGCCCGCATCAGCGCCTTTTGCTCTTTGAGCCTCTGACAATCATGGATTATGCTCAGTATGCACTAGACCGACCTACGGTGATGACCTCGCATAGGCATATGTAAGTGAGTACAAAGATATGGCGGTTTAGGCTTCGGAGAGTTCGCCCATAGTCCGTCTATCAACATGCATGGTCCATGTTAACATTGTCACTCTTCAACGGCGGTGGACCACCAATAAACGCCCTCGTCATCTACCAGTTGCGGGATTTGTAACATACCGTATTAAGCGATACAAAGAGTATTTACCCTCCCAAATCGCGATCGTACCAGATGAGTTGTTTTTACCTCATACGGATAGTTCCTCGGGCATTCAGCAAATCACTCTCTTTCGATCTTGAATCTGTCGTACTATTAGAGACAGCTACTATAGTATATATGACATCGTTTCTACCAAGACACCAATTAGAACAGCCGTCAAATGGATATCAAAAAGCCGTATGCTAGTCAACTTCCTATCATTCTCATGCCGCTTGTGTACTCTGGGCAACCAGGCCTGACCTTCCACGCTAAGGCTTGTGCAGTCGAACTTCCACTCTTTTTCATTATTCATTAGAACCCCAAACGCCAAAACACCATTTGAATTGAATGTAGTGCAAATCTTCCTAACCGAATCCCGATGCTGCTGAGGTTGGAAATCCCCCCAAGCGAACGTCTAGTATCCGGTAAGAGTTGCAGATAGGTTCGGCGACGGCGCCTCTTTACAGAATCTCCCTGAGCTTCTGCTTCTGATCGGCAGTCAAACTTGCTGGGAAGTTGATCTTGTACTTGATGACGAAGTCGCCTCGCTGGCCAGGCTTTTTAGAGATGGGCATACCCAGGCCAGGATACCGTTCCTCGCTGTTGGGCTGAGTTGGGCCTCCCTTCTCGAGGTTGAGCTGTCGGCCGTCGATCGTTGTCACTGTCCTTCGCCAGCCGGTTAAGGCCTCCTTGAGATCAAGGGTTACCACATGGACAAGGTCGTTATCCTCGCGCTTGTAGAGAGGATGTTCCTTCTGTAGGTTTGTCAGTTATTATTTCGTAGAAAGAATTATGACACGGTCTGCTTACCTCTTCGACAATAAAGTGAAGATCTTGGCGGCCTCCCTCTACTTGATCGCCGACTCCGTTGAACTTGATCTTGGAACCCTTCTTCAGGCCCGGCTTGATAGGTACTTCGAGGATCTGGTCGGTCTGGACTCTCTTTCCGGTCTCATCGTAAGTCTTACGCTTAATCTTCATCTTCTTGGTCACACCGTTGAAGAGCTCTTCAAGCGTTAGAGGCAGGGGCCGCTCGACTGTGGTAACTTCAGGAGTAGCTTCTCTAGGTCGAGGCTCGAAGCCTGAGCGTGTGCGTGAACTGCGGCTTCGAGGACCAGCACCTCCAAATCCGCCAAACATGCCAGCGATGTCGTCTTCGTCGCCGCCATGCATACCACCAGCAGATCCGTTACGCATGAATTCGGCAAAGATATCTTCGGGGTTGCTGAAGCCGAAGCCGCCAGCACCGCTGCCGGTGTTGAAGTGGAAGGTTCGGGTGCCGCCTCCACCGGGCATACCGCCTTGGAAGTTGAAGCCTTCAAACCCGCCAGGCATGCCTCCAGCGGCGAAGGGGTTTCCACCGGCACCACCTTCGGGTTGTGCGGTACCGCCACGGAGTAGGAATTCGAGACCGTACTGATCATAAATCTTTCGTTTCTCGGGATCGGAAAGAATTTCGTATGCTTGTGAGCATTCTTTGAACTTTTCAGCCGCATCGGGGCTATCCTTGTTCTTGTCTGGGTGCCATTTCAAGGCTGCTTTCCTGTAGGTGGTGTGGTTAGCGGTGTTGACCAGATCATGATGCTAGACGGAATGCGCAGTGGTTCCTAATTCAGCGAAGGGAATCTCTTTCGTCAATTCGCTGAATACGAACCATGGTTTACTTGTGCATTTGCAAAAGCAAGAACCTGGTGAGAGAACGGTATTGTGTATTGCGCTGCCGCAGCTCCGTGTAGAGATTGTGTACTTACTTGTATCCCTTCTTGATCTCGTCCTGAGTTGCCTCAGGCTTGACGTTGAGGGTGTCGTAGAGCTTCGTCTCCTTGACCATGATCGCGCCCGCTAGAAGTTGTGTTTTTCAAGATTATTTAGGTGCGCGATGTGGCTAAACTTTGGCGAGCCAAATGGGTTCGATCGATCGAGGAAATAACAAGAAGAAATGGGTGGCAATATCAAGGATTGCTTATTGCTGATTGTTTGTTGAAACAGTGAAAAACAAACACCAAAAGTGCGCTTCAGTATGATGAGAAGAGGTTTTCGTTCTAGGTTGAATGAGGTGATGTGATGTGAGGTTAAAGAGAGGGGATGGTTTAGTGCAAGAGTGAGTTCACAAAAGATGAGTGGGAATCCGCAGGTGAGGATTAAAAGATCAGTCCAGTGACGCTTCAGAGTCAAGGACGAGAAAGCACTACGCCATGCTACCGTGACAATCTCCAGAAGCCACTGCTGGGAAATACTGGGGCATGGGACCTTGTGGAAGCTTCTAAAGTGTAGGGGGAAAAGACACCGCAATGTGAAAGGAACTTGATATGGAATAGAGGCTGGCTGACCTCCAGTCTACCAGGTGGGGGTGACGTCGAGTCGATCGATGGATAGCTCTCGAACAACAACGAGAAGTACCTATACATCTGCTGCTATCATCTATTCTTTGTTCGACTGTATTGTCTACCTAGGAAGTATACTACTGGGAATACTCTCTTTGCAAAGTTCTCTAAAGTCAATTCCGCAAACTACCTACACTAACTACACCATCAAGGGTCATGCTCTCTCGTCCTTGTGTCGGGCTCAATCTGTCGATACCTGACAACTTGACAGGGATAATTGACCTATGACGATACTTAGCCGTGGTGGAGACGACGCCCCAGACGCCAGAAATCCAGTTCGAGAGCCCCAACTTGGAGCTAAATATGGTTGCTGGAAGCTTGAGCGGATCTATGATAAAGCCTGGTTATGGGGTTGCCTGAATGATTTGTATGGGTGTACCCATGCTATGATGTTTTTGCCATCTTTGTGCTCTGTGAGACATTGCACAGATCTGTCGTGATCGAGGTTTGTTACTGTGACTTGCGGATTCCGTTCCCCGTTGTAAGCTGCAGCTATTCCCGACAACCCTGGTCCATGGTCGAAGCTTCTAGAAGCTTCTAACCTCTGAGCTTAACACACTTGGATGAGATGCTCTAATGGTTCCGATATGAGTTGACAGCTTCTTTGGCTAAATTTCCTTTTACAGTTATCTAAAATAAAAATAAAATTGTTATTTGCGTGTTAAGGTCTCCTACGTAGCACGCACTATGCCTCTAAGGGGACCTCGACCATCTAGATCTTATGTCACATAGGTAGTATGGTTTGCATGCTATACGGGCGACTTTGGGGTAACTCGAGGGGAAGGATTCAGCAGCTCAATTGTACAGTCACTTTAAACATTAGTAGTTCCATATACGAGTAGCTGCTTTAGAATCTATACTTGAAGCTCGATTAGCTAGGTACTAACCTAATAGAATGCTCAACGGTGATTGTTTGATGGAGTTAGACATGACAAATTTGCTGTGGAGCTATTGTCAAAGCAATCATACATTGAACAAATAAAAAATGGCTAATGCCGCTGGGTTTATTTCTTTCTATATACCTACCTTAGCTAGAGAAATAAAAGTACATCGTTCTAATGTATCTACCTACCTAAGTCTCTTACTTACCTAAGGTTGATTCCCTCGAATTGCCTAAGTTGGAGGCTGGCACGTGTAAGTCCACGCCAAGAAATTCTTTATCTTATCTCTCCCAGTACGTACCCCTCTACTGCAGCGCAACTGTACACTGCGGAAGCTCATCGCTTAGATCGTCATTTATTCAATACAACAAACAGTCGGCAAGCGTGTTTCGTCAAAAACATAGCCATCACTATCAGCATCAGCCTAGAGGAAACGGCTCAGACTATTGTTTGCATCATCCTATCTTTAGTGGGCAATACCTATCGAATTAAGCTCTTTGGTAACCCCCTCATGGTGGGAGGAGTATCCGATCGACAGACTGAGCTTGCTGGAACCCATAGAAGACGATTGAATTTTCAGCCCCAGCCATGGAGACTTCACAGCAGGACTCGATAGATCGTGTGGTCGAATTCACGGGTCTCGATCCTATGGGCGATCGTGAGCTGATTATTCAAGCTCTGAAGGTTGGCACTGGGCAGACCCCTCAAAGTGAGCTTTGCGACTGACATATATCTACTTGACAGCAAAGTGACTGGAAACCTGAGAACGTTGTCAGCCAATTCTACGAAAACGAACAAAGCGTACGAATATGTTCCAGGCCCATTCCAGCAAATGCTGATCGTATCACAGTTTCGAGCAAAATATAAACAGCTTTGGGACGATTCTATGTTCACCGCAGATCGAGACGGTAACGACAATACGACTGGTATCTGTCAGTAAAATGTCACGCTTCCCTCCGAACGTCAACTGACCCCATAGCCTTCCATGTCGAGTCTTCCGATCACAACGTCATTCAAGGCGTAACTCCCCCTTCAGAGTCACACGCGTATGGCGCTCCTTCGAGACCTCCTTCACGATCAAACAATCGATCTCCCTTGGGTACGATGGTGGACTGGACTGCGGCACATGTGCCCGGTAACTCTCTTGGTCACCCCCATGAATATGCGCTAACCAGGATACACACAGGCGTCCCAGAGAGCCAAGCCCAAGAGGATGATGACATGCAACGAGCTATTCGTGAGTCAGCGCAAGAAGCTGGACTACCGGTGTCACATCACGAGTCCGGTATTATAGGAACGTCGGAGCCACTACCTCCCCATTTTGGTCCTGCAAACCGCGAAACATATGTGGCGGCTGATTGGGCTATTGTCCCATCTGATCCTATGAAGGAGAGCTCCGTAAATGAATTTACACCGTCAAAGCGAAAGAGAACTCCAGGCGCGCCCGCAATGTTGGTAATCAGCAGTGTGCAAGGTGGTGAACACCGCCTCGGCGGGCTCCTCACAATTCTGCATGAAATTCCTCTTGCACGGAACATACTC
This sequence comes from Fusarium fujikuroi IMI 58289, assembly GCF_900079805.1. Lineage (NCBI taxonomy): Eukaryota > Fungi > Ascomycota > Sordariomycetes > Hypocreales > Nectriaceae > Fusarium > Fusarium fujikuroi. Next base: position 1,179,418 of record NC_036625.1, read on the forward strand.
CTCGGCATTGGATCGCCTGCTAGCACATACGGCTGTAATAATGACTGGTGGCGAGGACAAATCATTATATCACCGGAGGTTTTGGCAAAAATGGCTGAAGAAGGCAGCTCAGACCCTAGCGTGCACAAGAGCGGCAGTGCATTTGAGGACGAAGTACACCGATTGATGGCATTTCTTGACTCTACCGAGCGTGGTTATGGCTCGATATCTGTTCTGGCAGATATTTTGGCGGAATTCGACACGCAGGGCATGGAGAAACAATTCTATGAGATGCTCGGCAAAAGACACCCTGATATTGCTCAGCCAATGATGCAAGTTGCTGGAGTGTCGCTATTCTACGGGGATGATGAAGAAGAAGTCGCAAGCTTTGGTCTTCTCGAGATAGAGCACTTCCAACATGAGTACAACTACATCAAAACTCTGTACGAGGCACTTGACCACGTCATGTGGAGTGATACTGTGGGTTTGGATAAAATACACGATGGATCTAAGATGGCATTTTTCAAAAAGATGGGCGATATCCTGGTATTAGACACCACTGGTGATGGGCCAAGCGATTCGTTCGAGATTCCCCTGGAATTCTACCCGGAAAGGTACCTCACGAGCCGGAAAGACGAGGCACGTCGGATTCAGCACGGGTGGTGCCAAACAAAGGAACAAATGAAACGTATTCAGGATGAGAAAGAACAGCTTTTTAGCTTAGCGGGCACTTGGGGCGACGCAACTGATGATAAGGGTGCAGTTTTGAAAAAAGCGATCGATCAGTGGGAGAGATACAGGAGTTACCTGGAAAGCTACCTCCGATTCAAGACTTTGGAGAATTCGGGATTCGATACTGATAAGTACCCTGACTACCGCATTGCTCCTCCAGACGTGGACGACAACATGTATCTGGAATCTCAGAAGGTCACAGATGTGATAGGCTATTCTGAGAGTTTACTTGCGGATGTTGAGACAAAGATGAAAGGTAAGCCTTGGCTTCGAAAGGCTTCCGTCCCCGTGGCTAAAATGACCCTAGGCCTCGACGTAGAACTCGAACAGATCACAGCCAAACAGCGAGCGTTGGGGAGACTCCTTACAGTACCGGATAAGCCAAGTCGTCCGAAACCCATGTCCTGCAAAAGGTATCTCCTTCGCGGATTAGTTGCATCACCCACCGTCTTGTATGTCTGCCAACAGAAGGAAGCAGATCTGATAGACCTTGATGACGAGGAGACCAAACCAAGAGATCAATGGTGGAGGCTGGCTTATACCCCTTATGGAGAAGTGCCCGTTAGAGCGGAGGTAAGAGAACTTGAGATTGATTGAAGCAGGGGAGATTATTCTTACTAACACAATTGCAGAAAATGACTATCGACATGGTATTGGTCGATATCTGGAACGATACCAAGAAACCACTGCTGGTATACGCAACGGAAGACGCCCTTGAAACGCCCAAAGACCATCTATCATCCCAACTGGAACGATTTATCAAGGTGGAAAATAAAGCTTTCCGTCAAGAGTTATCCAAGGAAGAATCCACAGCCAACGAGTCCAAGCAGATGGGTAACTTTGAGTCCAGCTCGTCTCTTTCACCTCATTCGTCCTTCTCGCCTTCTAAGAGAAAGCATCGGTCTGATAGCGGTGGTTCGATGGACAGTAATCGCGCCTCGATCGGCAGTGACGATGATAGAAACCGATTTGACAACCCCTTCCTCCCTGATGACGACGAAAGAGTCGGCACTGAAATGGCGGATTACGTCCATAGCTTCACTGCTATGAAAGGCCACATCCCAGATTCACTTATAGGCCGTACTCAAGATTCAACAGCTCCGACAGAACCGACATCAGCTACCATGACACCGAGCACAGTAACAGCTGACTACTTGGACACCAACACTGCGTTTGCTGCGGAGGAGCCTCGAAGTCCGGAGATGCAAGAGAAAGCTAGGCCGCCTCCTTTTATGTCATTGTCCAGAAACCCATCAATGCGAGCGGAATCAAACAATTTGATGGACATGGACATCCCAGATGAGAAACCTTAGGTGGCTCTAAGAGATAAGAGTTCACGAATGCCGACGTTTGCTTGCAAGGGGTAACATTCTTCTTTTTTTGGTTCTCAGGCGAAGACAGCGCGCCATTATTGAGGGTTCCCTGGTTTACATAGCATGGTTATTAGAATAGCATTTGAGCGCATGGAGTTTTGGGTCTTGCTCATGTAGCCTAGTCAGGACAAGGTAGAACATGCCATTTTGCTTGATAGTTCAAGCTTATGACATCTCAACGAGATATATCAAGCCAACACACTGAAAAATCCCAATTAACTTCAGCTTTTAGAAGACAATATGCGCATAGTCTCAACAAAGATAAGTCTCCCAATTAGAAACAGAACATGCCGTCGAGCGGGTTCTTTATCAATCAACATCAACACTAGAGATGTCTTGTACGAGTGTCCGCTTTCTCTTCAGCTAAGTAGGATAAGATAGGGAATACGATCATCAGATGTTCCTCACTATGGCACCAAGCGAATCTTTGTAAGTTGTATATTCTGTCTATAGAAAGCACGCCTGATAAACACACCCTTGCTCCATGTAAACAACACGCATGTAACAGAGACCACCAGTCTTCCTGCGTTCCCTCAATGTCCGTATCGCTCGATGCTTGCAATGCTCGTCCCATTCCGAGTAATGCGCATCTTAAACGCCTTAAAAATGAAACAAAATAACCTCGCTATGTCGATAGTACTGTAGATGAAAGAGGATGCCGCGAAATGATGTATAAGGCAGAGGCTTGAAAAGTAGCCAAGCCATGACTCGTCCTGGCCACGCTGAGGGATGCAGGGCTTTCTGGGGAAGTCTACTTCTGGTCTCTAACATCATCCTCATCCTCGTCATCATCATCAAAGTCTTCCATGTCCTCGTCACTATCGCTGCCGCCAAAGTCTTCCTCTTCGTCGGTCATATTCCAGAAATCGGCATCGTCATCAATTGGCTTTTGTGGTGCAGGTGCGAGCTCGGAGGGGGTGGGCATCCGTGACCCTGGCGGAATATCCTTCTGGGACTTATCAACGATGTCTTTTGCTCGTTTGTTATACTCGGTCTTGTTATCGCGATAGAGGACGCTAGCATCGACATTTGCGGGTGAGTTGATTTCGGGATCGTCGAGGAGGAGCAGAACGGATCGCAGGACCGATTCGACACCGTGGAGGACATTCCAACGCTCGCTGGCCAGCTCGCCTGACTGCTCGTCTTCGCCCGGCTTGTGGAGGATGGAAATGCAGAGATTGCCGTCGGTGTAGACGTTGGGGTGACAGATATTCTTGGTGAGAAATTTGAAGCTGGGCGGCTGGTAAGGATAATCGTTGGGAAACTTCATCTCTGCCTTGAGGTAGGCTCCGTGCCAGACACTGTCGGGGTTAACAACCCAAAGGCCGATCTTCCAGACCAGAAGGTTCGAGTCGTCGGTCTTGAAATGAAGACGATCATGTTAGACGACGTCTGCTGCATGGTACCAAGCGACATACCTCGATGTTGACCCATTTCTCCTTCTGAAGGGGTTGCAGCTCCTGCATAAGTCTCTTTTGCGCCATGATGACTGACTATCGATAAGGTAATTAGGTGCGAGTGCACTACTCCGCCCGTCCAACGACAAGAATCCTCCAAGCGAGTGTGTGTTTGAAAAGACCGAAAGTCGAAGAGTATGTGAGGTAAGTTGGTTGTTGCGAGTTCAAGGGTTGAAGGGTTGGGCCGGGCTTAATAAGTCAGGCCAGCGCCAGCGGCAAAAGGGAGTTAGTTGTTGACTGCCTGTGCTGTGCTGTGCTGTGCTGGACGGAAAGGGCGGTCGAGGAGGGGCGGCTTCGGCGATTGGACGTGCAAAAGTTGAGCAAGGTGGTGTTTGGATTTAGAAGAAGCCGCAGCCGCTTCGCTTCCCTTCGTGTTGCTTTGCTTTGCTTTGCTGGCAAGTTCTGTTTGGATGCTGCCCTTTTTTTGTGTTGACAACAGGGGAGGGAGGAGTGTTTGTTGGTTATTTATTGAAGGGTTGTTGTTGGCTTATCGCTTGACAATAAGGCAACCTTGATAGCCAACGTGTTTGAGGTTTGGAACGCCCAGTAAAGACGAATGCGGAAAAGAAGTCAAAAGAAGAATAAGTAAAAAAAGAGGGATGGCCCTTTTGTACCTAGTGTTTTTCTTCTATTCGTTATCCAAGAAGCAACATAGATTGATGTAAAAGGCAGAAAGGTAAAAGAAGAGGGAAAAAGCTTAGTAAATTGATTGCCTTACCTTGGGCATTCAATGAAGAAGTACTTACCGTACCTAAAGAGTATACCTAGTAGGTAGAGAGTCATTCACTTCGGCCTTGCCGCCGCCATCCGGGGACCGGAGCATGAAATCCACTCTGGGCCGGCCGGTGACCACTTGCACCTGCCACCTGGTTCTGGTTCTGATTCTGATTCTGACTCCAGTCTCCTGGCTCCTGCCTTGGTCTGCCCCTCGTCTCGTGCCTATCCTGCCCTTTCCCTTTTGCCAGGAAAGACTGACGTCGGTCCCACACCTCCCTAAGACCGGTCCCACTCTAAGGTCACGCTTAGGTACGTATCCGTTCCCGTCCGCCCCCGGGCAGCCCTGCCCGTCTGCATTCCCGTCCTTTACAGCCATTCATTTGATGGTACTGAAAAGTGAATGAGATAGGATCGGAGAAACAGGTGATCAATATGCCATGGCTGTGGAATTGAAACACCCCCTTTTCATCTCTTTGTTTTGATTATGATGGTACCTGATCGACAAACTCTCCAGCCACTGCTCTAGGTAGGGTACTGTATATGCGTGTTTGAGTTGATTCGGCGTTAGCATTTTGACTTTGTCCCTTATTGCTGTGTATCATCAGCGTTTCAAGTACGATTCATGTCAAAACAATATGCAGGATTGAGGAGGGCCAACTGTGTTCCTTATTTTTCCTCTTTTAAACTAACTACCATATGGTACAAGAATTACAAGAATGTTCCTCAAGTCTCTTATCTAAACTGTGTAAATATCATCAAAGAGTTTCTCAAATCTACTAGGTTTAGCGCATATAGCCAGGCTTTTGTATAAATTTTGTAAATTTATTATTCTCTTTAGAAGTTTTAAAGAGTTTCTTAAATTTTAGCCGAATTAAGGGCATATAGCCAGACTTTAATTTAGATTTCAAAAAATCATCATAATCTTTAAAACTTTTGCAAATATTATTAGAATTTAGGATATCAGAACCCTAAGTTTAGGCCCCAAGATCGTAATACACGCAGTTACCTGACCGAAAATTGTACAGGAATGCGTGCCGTGACCCGTCGCCGTTCTTTTTCTGATATTTGTATCTCAGGTTATCGAGCTCGTCATGGATCTCACGGATATACTTCCTTTCCGTATTCGTCACCGACTGCTCGACTTGTCGCCAACCCTCAACCTCTGACAGGCAGGTCCCGCGGATTAGGTCCATGACCTGATCCGTAGTCTCGATGGCCAAGATAGGCCCATCAAGAAAAGACTGTACCAAGCTGCTCGCAGTGCTTTGAGCTTGTTCCACAACCGTTCTACGGTTGAACTTTTTGCTCCGTGTTTGTGCCACCAGCACACGAACCTCTTGCTCTTCCTTTTCACCCAAGCCCGAGCCATTAGTAGTATCTGCGGAGCTGTTGCCGCGAAGTTTCACCACTGTTTTTGAATCGCGTTCTCGGATCTCGTTACGAAGCCAAGAAAGCAGTTGTGTTGTTGGTATATCTGCATCAGGCACATCCTTGCGTCCCAAGCTTTTGATCTTCAACATTGCATCCTGTTTGATGATGATGAGCCAAGAATATTCTTCTTCTCGGTGTTTCGACAACAAGTCTTCGGGGGATCTGGCATCCTTGGCCAGCTCAGCGCTGATGCTGTGTGCCCAGAGCGTTTGAAGTATTTCGGTACCTAAAGACCTCGACACAGCAGCGCTGAAGCTAGCTACCAAGCAATCACACTGTTGTATATATCAGCAAGTGTTCACATATGGTTATGTGGATGACTTACTCGTCGAGAGCTGAAAATTCCGCTTGACTCGTCCTCGGATTTCTTCAAGAACGATCGCCCCCCGGCTTTGGGAATCTTTGCCAATCGCTCCCATGCCAAACTGAATCCAACTGCATGTTTCTCTCGAACTTGGCCACCAGTCCTGGGTCGGAATTCTCTGATAAGTTGATCATACCTACCGCCAGCAGCAAAAACATCCTTGACCTTTTTATCGTAGATGCATGAAAAGATGATGCCGCCTGTGTAGAATGCTTCCTTCAAGCTGTTCAAAGGGTTGATATAGATCTTTGTTCCTACGCCCAGGCGTTTGCAATACTCAATGACTTCCTTGAGATGCGCGATTGTCGGAGAAGCTCGCTGGTACATATTGCTGCCTTCAAAAAGGGTTTTCAATTTGGAGAATGTCTTGTTCGGAGTGTCTAGTTATACGCTATTAGCTCTGAAGTTTCATACATGTCCCTTGCCTCACTTACCTCTGAAGTCGAATTTCTGCAATTCGTCCACGCTTATGGCCGAAACACCTACAGTTGGTGACCGCAGCTCGACCCTAATCTTCTGCCAGTTAAAATTGTGGATGTTGAGCTTACTCAACACGTCTGCCGCTGCACGTCGACTTGCAGGGCTTATCCCACAATACTCGAAGATAAGCTGTAAAAGATCTGAATGTCCCAGATGGAAACACATAGGAGTCGTGGATAAGGAAGGAAATGCATGGACAATCTCATCCATCACTTTGAGAACCTCTGCTTCGTTCAAAGCAAAGTCCAGGGCGTCAGTGGTGACAATGTCGAAATCAGCTTCTCCAAACATCAGTGGATGGCCTCCGTCGTTCTTGTCCCGGAAAACGTTCCCAAAGGTAAAAGATCGTTCAACTACTGGATCAAAATATGCCATGGTCCTCGCATTGCCCAGTGTGAGATCATAGGGCAGCTGCACCACTTTGCCTCTCGGGGTCAAAAGCTGGACAGCATTATCTCCATAATGTGATGTCCGTGGATATATGCTGCTTCGAGGGGGTTCTAGAGCGCCATGGCTACGGAAAATCGAAACGAGCTTTTGTTTAACCAGTATTTGGTTGAGAAGCTCCTTTGGACTCAATGACCTCGCAGACATATCCCAAGCGTAATCCTCAATAGGGTCCATCCGTTTCGAAAATAGCCACGAAAGCGTCTTGTGGTAGTATGGCGAGCTTGGATTTGCCAGTATAGCAAGAGTCTGTCTACCCCTGACGCTCTCGATCTGAATAGGTAGCTCTTCATTGTTGAGAAGGTCAGTACTTGAGGGCCTATCCTTGGGGTTGTGGTTGACAAGAGACAATATGATTTCTGCCTGAGCTTTATCCGTGGGCTTAAAGTCCGATGGTAACACTGGTGTCGGCCGCCTAAGCTTACCAAGGACATCGGCCTTTTGCATACCTATCATAGGTAGATAACACATCTCGAAGAAAATGATGCCCAGCGAATACATCTGATTTCGTTAGCTTAGATGACAATGTCCGGATTTAATCCACCCGTCCACTTACATCGACCTTGGTGCTATATATGCCGTTGACCGTGGATCTGACTTCAGGTGCGGAGTAATATGCAGTACCGATGCTTCTCGTCATATCGTCTGTCTCCAGAGTGTTTCCGTTTGGCTTTTCCAGTGAGAATTGTCCGCTGGTGGCGAGTCCAAAATCGCCAATCTTCACATTGTCAATGCCATCAGAGTCGCTAGTAATGAAAATATTTTCCGGCTTCAAATCACGGTGGACAATGCTAAGCCCATGGATATGAGCCAAACCTTCCAGAATCTGAGAAAATAGTCGCCAAATTTCAGAAGTATTCTTGTAGAGATTCCTTGCAATCAGATCTCGAAGGGTCTGGAAATCGTGAGCAACTACGTATAGGAGATGTTACCAGACTGTGTTACTCACTCGTTTCTCACAATACTCCATCGATATGTACAGCATGGTTCTGTATGAACGCTGATATCGAGCTCGTCGCTGGAACATGGCGTTTCTTTCTTTATCTGGCGAAGAAACTCTGTGAATAGACATCTCGTCCTCTGTATCATCACCATCCTCTGATTCGTCTTCATCAGAGTCTTCATCAGAGTCTTCAGAGTCTTCAAATCCATAGTCGACGTTGGCATTGGATGAGATGAAGTCAAGCCCGCCTGTACTGGCAGCAAATTCAATTTCGACCCCGGCAGACCCAGTTCCTTGAGTGTTCTCTTCGGTAAAGTATCCAGTTGATGTGTCGTCCTCAGTTTCGGCTTGATCAGGAGCTTCTTCAACCCATGCGGTATTGTATCGTACAACCGCAGGATGGTTAAGCTGAGACAAAAGCCTTACTTCCTTTAGAATCTCTGTTAGGTTAGCTTGGGAACGTGGTTTTATTTTCTTGATGGCGTAAATTTGGCCGTCCAGCTTCATCCTCGCCTTTACCACCTCTCCGAAACCGCCCTTTCCTAGCCTGGCTTCCTCAATGAAGTCTTCTGTGTACCGCGATAGCGCGGGACCTCGATGAGTAGTAAACTCATGTCGAGGCCTTGCCGGAAGGTTTTGTGTGGATACTGGAGAACTTGTTGACGGAAATGCAGGAGAGTCCTGGAAAAGAACCGGGGCATCAGTGGCTAAAAACTCGCTGGATCCAAGCTCAAATGCTCGAGGCCGTTTTTGCTTATCTTCCTTGAAGAACCTGTTGACTAACTCATGCAGCGAATGGGACAACGTGACCGATTCCATAAGATTCTTGGGCGACGAGTATGTTCGTAGCACGTCAAGACCAAAGATCATCTGAATGAACACAATGCCGAAATCCCAAATATCAGTCTTGAATGTATACGAGGGCTTAGATGCACCAGCAATCTCAGGGGGGAGCCAGTAGGCAGACTTGGCAGTGTTCAATCCTGGAAGACCGGGTTTGTTCGAAGTGATAGAGTGAATTTCTCTCTGGTACCAGGCATCAGAGATCTTGGGGACTATCTGCCCATTCGGCTCTCGGAACAGGAGAATGTTTCCTGGGTGAATATCTTGATGTGCGATATTCTTGTTGTGAAGGAAATTGAGCGCATCAAGCAGATCCCGCGTCCAGGAACGCACTCTGCCAATATCCACAACCCGTCTCGCAAGCTCCAAGAACTCCTCTAGAGACTGATTTTCCGCCAAGGGAGACAAGATGTTCACAGTGCATATATTCGAGACAGCAGGATCAGCAGAAAGCCCGGACTGGACCTTGAAGCCCAAAACTTCAACAAGATGCCGATGATGAACTCGCTTGACAGACTTGAGATCCTGAAGACGAGAGTCGAGACTTTGTAGCTGAATCTTGAACTCTTTCGCGTCCTTATTTGTGGTGCGGATAACAGTCTGCTTCAGTGCCAAAGGCAGGTTACCTTGCCCATTGATCAGCACAGGTCGGACTTCGTAAACGGTGGATACAGGTCCCTGCCTAAGGTGGCGTTTGCCTGTGACAGCCTTGAAGACGAGGGCATTTCCTGACTGATCCGTAGCGTTACATAATTGCTCGAACTCGATGATTTCTTCTGTCTCTGAGCTTGTTGAAGATTGCTGGGGTATATTGCCGCCGTTGCGACGCTTTGACTCCTTGGCTTTCTGTTTCTGTCGTTCAACCTGCTGTTGGAGCATCTCGGCCATGATACGATCTTCTTCTTGCGTCGCTTCTTTTTTCTTTCGATCTTCTTCTTGTTTCTTCTCTTCTGCTAACTTCGCCATGGAAGCTTCGTGCCGCTCTCGTTCTTCTTCGAGAGAAGGGAGGTGTTTCCCGTTTGCCTTCGCTTGCGCAGCATCCTCGAGGATATCCCGTACTCCTTCAACGATTTGATCGATCATTTCTTGTGCATCCTGTGCAAATAACTTTGGCTTCGTTTCTAGGTACTTCTGGATCTTGAATGTCGTGACGTCCTTGAGGTCGTAGTTCTTCAACGTGATAAGAGGAGGCGACTTTGGGTAAGTTGCAGTCATGACAAAACCTAGCGTACAAGCAAAGTCTTCATCCGATGATGCTTTTATCCGGATATCAAAATGCGGTTCTGACTTCTATATATAGGTCGTGAGCTTCATTGTTGACCAAGATGATGGGTCTCGATAAGGGTTCTTCAAAGGTACCTTCCATGCGCTCTGAGTCTCGGTATGCATGACGAAATCGTCGCCGTAAATAGCCTCAAGGGCTAGTAGTTCGTTCTGTTGCAGCTCTTCATATTCGATTTTGTTGTTGACCTCCGGGCTCGCAGCAGCAGGTAGCAAGCCCGGGAAACTTGACTCATTTTTGTTGTTGTTCTTTAGACCCGAGGGTGTGTTCCAAACCCCAGATTGCTTCCCCGCCATGTCTGCAGAAAGAGGAAGTCACAGCAAAAGCTGCGACTTCTACAGGGAAGAGGCCATGACGGCGATACTGAAATGATAAATGATGTTGTATTGAGGATTTTATAAGGACATCCAAGGTATGGATGAAAGATAAGGAGGAGAGGAAGACAAAATCCCCTTCTGACGTTGGGACAGCGGGGTAGCTAACATAGGTAGGTAGGTAGTATGGGCCACTCTTTTCCTCGCACCCCCCCCAAGAAACCATCTCGACCTGGAGATGCTCAAATCCGGGCATCCTAAGGTTCTGATCATCTTATCTAAATATCACCATAAGCTTAGACCTACTACTCTAAGGCTTAGGTCTAAGATTAGACAGCATTTAGATGAAATGGTCTTCTGGAAAAGGGGAATTCCATATCCTCTAAACCCCCTCATCTCAAGTTCTCGATACTTCCAGGTTGGCATCCATGGCTGCCAACTCAATTGGCGACACACCCATTCACAAAGGCGGTGTCGTTTCATCGAATTACAGGCGGCCACAGGGCTGATGAGGGGTCCGCTGCGGCTCTTGCGGTGGCGGCTACCTCAGCTTAATTGCTTGGGTGCTCTCCTGGAGCTACCGCCTGGGCCACCTGACGTCCCTACACAGGTAAGAAACTCAGGACGTTAATCCAAAAGACAAAAAGACTTACGTAAATCAGCACAAGCGTAGGATATCTTTGGCTGATTCTATTTTGACATCTTATATTAAAGTTGGATATTTTCTTGCTCCCTCTGAGGCTACAGTACAGCTCGTGTAGTAGACCGATTAGATGTAACTTCAACCTTGGATTACGTGGAAGAAAATAGGGAACAGTGGACTCTTCGTATGAGGATAACTTACTCCCAGATTCAAGTCTAAAAAGCATCGTCTTGGCAATGCTCTCCATGTTTATGGTAATATGGTTCTAAGTTATGATAGCTTGTAGGTAATGTATCTGCAGAGAGCCTGATACCCCTCTATTTTGGCACTAGCGCGACTCTCATTGGGTAGAAGGCCATGGTGGGACAGGGGCGCCTGAGTTGGACGTTTTTGATCTGCGACAGTGAAAGTAAACATTGAAAACGAAAGTCAACATTGACATCAACCAATTTCGTCCAATCCCATCCTGCCACAATTAGACGGTCAACAATACAACACGACCGACAAGGAGGATAAATGTTACTTCAGCGTTTGTGATCGCTAATGCGAAGGACTTCCCTCCTTTAATCGGGCGCCCGACATTCGCATTCACGCTTACGCGCAACGTGCCGCAAGATGTTGGGTTGGATGTTGAGACGCGGCGAGAACGCGCCAGAACCGGTCAATGATGGAGGTATGTATGCATTTAGACGTGATAGCATGTGATATAATTGACTTTGTTTACTAGACACCACTCAAATTGATCAACCGGACACCCCCGCGCCTGTTTTCGCTGCCAGAGCGTTCAAGAGCGCATTGTTTGGAACTCCGGCGCGACCTACTAACCAAAATACAAGAGCAGTCGCAAAAGACAGAAATGACAAGACAGCTCAAATGTCTCGGACGCCGCCTCGGCCACAAGGAATTCTTTTGACCCCAGGTACTGGAACTACGAGACGAAAGCGCGTATCTTTTGGACAAGACGTCAAGAAGAATAACAATCTCAGCAAGGAGCCAGAACCGCGCCAACGCACACGACTAAACGACGCTTTGGAAAAGGCTTCCAAATCGGTAGATCAGAAGAACACAACACAACAAGACCAGGATGACTCTTCAGATGAGTGGGAAGAAGCTGATGACGAGGACTACTGCACACACGACATCACGGTTGATCTTAACGAGCCTCACTCGCAGTCGGGCAGATATTGGAAGGAGGAATTTGAGAAATACCACGAAGACGCCAAGACCGAAATGGAGAAGCTCCTCAAGTACAAGCAGCTGGCGAAATCGTATGCCAAACAAAAGGATGCTGAGGCAATTGAGCTCGCAGTTAAGCTCAAGGAAGAACAGCAAAAAGTGATTGAGATGGAAAGGCAGATTGCCGAAGGTGCTTCCAAGATTACATCGAAGCGAGTAGACAGATCAGACGAAGTCAGCTCCGAGCTTTTGTCGACACTCACGAAGCAGACAGCTTTGGCTGTGCAGTATCGAACACGCGTCCAAGAGCTTGAGGACCAACTTGAGGAGTTCCTCCGAGAGCGGGAAGACGATGCCGATCCCAAAGACCGAAAGCGACGACAAGCGACATCACCCAGAACGCAGAAAACCCTTATCGAGACACAGCGCGAACTGAGGCGAGCCCGAATGCATGTCAAGGAAGTTGGCGAACTTCGTGAGCAGATATCTTCTCTCAAAAGTCAGCTTAGAGCGGCGGAGAAGCGTGCTGCCAAGGCCGAGGCAATGAACAAGATGAAGACTACACAAGAAAAACCCGAAAATGAACCCGTGCGCGAAGGTTCACGAGCACAAGAACTGCGTGTCCAGCTTCGTGAAGCAAGAGAAGAAAATAAGAAGAAGGATGAGGAGCTACGGCAGCTAAAACAAGAATTCGAAGCCTATCGTAATGAAACCCAAGCCCACAATGCGGACACCAATGGAGTTTTAGAGCGGGCACACACTAAGATTGCGGAACTCAAGAAGGAAATCAGGATCCTCAAGGCTGGGGACAATGATGCTCCTGAGCATCACGACAATGCAACTCGGCCTAAGAGCTGGCATGTTCAGACAGACGCGGGGCGTCTGGCAGACGAGGCCTCAAAGCCCAGAAACATCGGCGCGGATGACAGCACTAAGAATCGAAGGCATAATATGGAACGACGAAGCTTTGACTTGACCGAACTTGGAAATGACTCCTTGGAGCTGAAGGCCACAGACCCAAACGTGCCCTCATTACGCCAAAAGTTTCACGAAGACGCTGTGCCAAAGGTTACCAGATCGGATATCGGCACGTCAAAGCCAGTATCGTCAAGTCTTGGTGATAAGCCAGACATTGGCCGGCCTAGATGGCAGCCATTTGTTCCGCGATCACCAAGAAATAGAGCATATCTTGGCGAAGAAATCACCAGGCGGATTGAGAATGGGGGTGCGACTCCCGGCCGAACTGGCCTGGAAGACATCGCCGCGCCTGACCTGCCCGCACTGGCCAAGTCAATCGCTTGCTCGAAGCGCATTACATCTGGCGAGAAACCTGAAGAAAGGATCGACTTACTACACGACCACTATGCACGTGTAGGGGGCCCAGATCCCAACAACAGCACATTGATGGCCAACGTGCCAAAGAGCGTGCTGCCGCCTGAGCGTAGAGCTGCTGCGATTGCAAGAATTGAACAAAGAATGGCGGAGAAGAAACGAGCGCGTGGAAGAAAGGCATATGATAAGGAGAATGTTCGACCTTGAGAATGATAATGTACATACGATGGATACCTTGGGTGTGATATGAGTAAGTGAGGTGGAATACCCTGACTATTGACAATTGTTTGTCTCCCAGTCACAAAGACTGGATTGGATTGGCATTCGCGTGGAGTTTAGGGGGTTTTCCTCGAAGGAATTCTTATTTGTTGGATTTACATGATGATGGTTGTCATGGTTTTGATAAGTAGTAGTTTTTTAAACCTCGATAGTCTTATCTCTGAACGAGCTATTTTGATGCCCAACTTAACCTCTAAAAATATCTAAACACATGATGTCTTCACAAATTCAGGCACCGAATACGGCTAACGTTATTCAAGATGAGATCCATGAATTAGAAAAGCGTCTTGAAGACGCTAAAGCGCGTCTGAACAAAGTCCTGCCTTCGCCACCCCTGTCTACAGTAATAGAGCGTAATTAAGACTCATCTCAACCTACAGATAAGGACCATAACTCACAACTCATAGCTCATCTCGCCTCGACAACTCATTTTCTACTTCTTCTCTCAGACTCGGCACTTCCATTAGGCTCGTTTGCTTTTAGCAGTGGTCTCGAGTCTTATCTTGCTCACGAACCGCGTGCCTCGGCATCGTTTGCCTCCTTTCTTCCTTCATCGCTTTCATCGTTTGCCGCGACAACACTGCCCTTTGTCCTAGCCGCGCACCGCGACCCCGGTTCTCTTCCTCAGTTAGATGATCAGCTCGACGCTGCTATCATTTGCACTGTTGGCCGACGTGCAAGCGTAGCGCAGGGTCGTGCGCTGCTAGGAATATGGGAGCGGTCGTTCCGTGCCAGCTGTCCAGATGTTGACGGGCAGCCGTTGAGGGACTTTGCTGCGTTGTTAAGGCGCGAAAGCCAGAACGAAGTACCTCTCATCTCTGCGCATCTGGCGCCGCTGTTTGGAGCGATATGCGCTCTTGTGGGACTGGGTTTGCGACAGACAGCGTATGTCTTCATGCTCAGTCATGTGAAGGCGTTGATATCTGCTGCGGTGAGAGCAAGTGTCTTTGGCCCCTACCAGGCGCAAAAGGTATTAGCTGGACAGCAAGTACAGACGATGATCGACGACATGATCGATCGAGAGTGGAATACTTCGGTTGAGGAGGCTGGGCAAACAGTGCCTCTTATGGATTTATGGATTGGACGGCATGAGACATTGTACTCTAGAATTTTCAACAGCTGATGTCGTGTGCTGCTTGTGGTATCATTATCGTAATACAAAATATCTATGCATTTCTAAGTATCAATCAAACGCCTTGTCCCTATTCATCATCGCTGTCGCTGTCGCTGCCATATGCCACCAAAGGTCCTGTTGTAGCCGTTGCTTTCGGTTTCGATGCCACCGAGACCTTGGCCTTGTTAAGGGCCGCGAGGGTGCTGCCTGAGAAGATGCCACCCGTCTCTTGTTGAGTTTGAGGCTGTTGCTCCTCAATTTGAAACGGTGGTTCGCCTGATTCTCCGTTTTCAATCATTGGCCGTTCCTGATATTCCACTTCGAACCCTTTTCGACCCAGGGGGTTGACTGCCTGGGTACCCCGGGCAAAGTGGATTTCATCGGGCGCTTCATATCCCTCAAGACCATAGCTGCTTTCGATCTTCCGTCGCTTTCTAGCTTCGGGGTCTCGCCCTTCGATTTCAGCCACGAATTCTGCAGGAAGGGCTCTTCGAATAGCATCAGCAGCTTGCTCCTCGATTTTGCGGGCTTCTCGAGCTTGCGCCATAGGGTTGGGATCGGCTGTTGCCCAGCGAACGTTGAGCACTTCCTCGTGGTCGAGAGACTGATGCGCCATGGCCTCTTTGGCAAATTCTGCATTGGCTTGGTTGACATATGTGATAAATGCGACACCTCGGGTGTTGAGAACACGAACTACAATTGTTAGCAACAAGTCAATTGGGATAGTGAAACTGGAACTTACTGCGCTCTACAGGGCCCCATTCTGCAAAGTGTCGCGCCACAATCTCTTCGATGTCGTCTGTAACATGAATCCTCCCAACATACACTGTTCTGTTCTGCCTCATAAAACTTCCGACACCACCCATGTCGTCTCGGTAGTCGGAAAACTTGTCGCGTCCAAAGCAGTCGACGTTGGGGTTGAAGTGATCGTATGGTCCAGGTAGCCGATGAAGATATTCGCAGTCTTGACCTTTGGGGCAAACGCCGCGCGCAAAGCGCAAGCAGAAGTAGCTTCCAGGCATCGCGTCGGCCTTGGTATATCCGCTGTCCTTCGCAACATTGCAGCGACCCTTCGCTTTAGTCTTCGATAGGTACTTGTCTTCTCGATCACCACCGGACCACTTGTTATACCAAATGTTGAAGATTGTACCGGTCTGAGGAGGGGGTTCTGATGTGACAAAATCGGGATCGACTTGGGCGCGCGCAGGTCGCTTCTTCTTGCGAATGATCTTCTTGACGACTTTCTTTCCGGTTGGTGCTGCAACCTCGGTATTCGTGGTCGCTACGGCCATATTCTGCTCTTCTTGCTCGACGACCGGCGCCATTTCGATTTGTTCTGCTGTATCGGCCATTGTATCGATTGTGGAAGATGAGTCCTAGGAGGTTGTTATGATGGCAACGCGACGAGCCTGTGCTGATGATGCAAGGCTGTTAAAAGATCCATTTCTGGGGAGAAATAAAGTGTCAGAAAGGGGAGGCGGTGAGACTGACCTCCCGCACCTGTGGAGCTTGTTCGTTCGAATTCTGCCACGACTTCATCAGGCCTCTCTCAACCCCCCACTCATGATTTAGATCTTGATCTGGCGCCCAGGATTCTGTTTATTCTTTCTGTTGATTGTCTTTTCCTAATTAAACAGTTTCTAGAGACGCAAAAGCGTCTCAAAGTACCGCCAATATGGTGAACATTACGGAGAAGATCAAGGAGTAAGTTTAGTCTTGAAAACAGTAGCGGGGCATCACTGACATGATGACAGGATTGAGGAGGAGATGAAGAAGACACAAAGTGAGTAGATATATTATCTTAGAAACTTGATGATATGTCCCTTTGTTGCACAGTTGCTGCAGTTTGCCCAAAGACGAGACCTAAGCAGTCGGCCGTGGGTGAAATTGAAGTTGCGACAAGTTGGACGAATATCAAACCATTCCAAGGACTTCACAAGCCTTCATGAACATTGACTAATAACTTTTTAGAGAACAAGGCGACTGGTATGTTGTCGTTAAACCAATTTCTGAATGTTGCAATATTAACGACACCCAGAATATCATTTGGGTCTATTAAAAGGGTTGGTTTGGCATCCCGTGGCTACAAAACTGTTGCCTGGAAGAGATTTATACTAATTATTCTAGAAAACTCGCTCGACTGAGGGCACAGCTTCTAGAGCCTGGTCCTGGGGCTGGCGGTGGTGGTGGCTCAGGTTTCGATGTCAGCAAAAGTGGTGATGCGCGAATTGCTCTTGTTGGTTTCCCATCAGTAGGAAAATCGACGTTCTTATCGAAAGTCACAAAGACGCGGTCAGAAGTTGCTTCTTATGCTTTCACAACCTTGACAGCCATTCCCGGTGTGCTCGAGTATGGCGGTGCTGAGATTCAGCTGCTCGATCTTCCCGGTATTATCGAAGGTGCTTCTGAGGGCAAGGGTCGAGGAAGACAAGTTATTTCGGCTGCCAAGACCAGTGACCTTATTCTAATGGTTCTTGATGCTACCAAGAAAGCCGAACAAAGAGCATTGCTCGAAGCTGAATTGGAAGCTGTCGGTATCCGCCTGAACCGAGAACCACCGTGAGTTCAACTGAGACAAGTTTGAATCGCTATTAATATGAGACTCTAGCAACATTTACCTCAAGGTCAAGACAGCGGGTGGCATGAAAATCACATTCCAGTCGCCTCCCAAGAACTTGGACGAGAAGATGCTTTACAACATCCTGCGCGACTACAAGATCCTTAATTGTGAGGTACTTGTCCGTGATGAGAACGCCACAGTCGATGACTTCATTGATGTTATCATGAAGGACCATCGAAAGTACATCAAGTGTCTGTACGTTTACAACAAGATTGATAGTGTCTCGCTTGACTTCTTGGACAAGCTGGCACGCGAGGATCATACCGTTGTCATGAGTTGTGAACTGGACCTGGGCATCCAGGATGTTGTGGACAGATGTTGGAAAGAGCTCAAGCTGATCCGTATTTACACCAAACGCAAGGGTGCTGAACCAGACTTTGGTGAGGCGTTGATTGTGCGCAGTAACAGCACAATCGAGGACGTCTGCGACCGCATTCACAGGACTCTGAAGGACACGTTCAAGTATGCGCTGGTGTGGGGTGCTAGTGCAAGACATGTTCCTCAAAGAGTTGGTCTGGCACACCCTGTTGCGGATGAAGATGTAGTGTATATCGTCAGTGCCTGGAAGGCTTAGATGCATGTGCAAGCTTGTACAGCCAAAACAAAACAAAAAAAATCATTACGACACTCGGTTTCATCCTTCAAGTGTAGAACTCAAAGACATGTTTCATTGTTAAAAACCGTACATAAACCGGCCACCAGAAAGAAAGGTAAGCCAAACCCTGTCATCGCATCATATCATCAAGCCCAAGTTTCCGTAGCCTGTATCACCAATACAATGTGTGTATGTGTATGTCAAGTGAACCCCTAACGCCCTTTATCTGACCTCCAGCGGTTTAATAAACACCATTGGCTAGTAGTCTATAGCCAACAAAAACAAAAGCCGTGCCCATGAAATGTGGACATGTTTTATCCGGAAAGAAGAGACATATTGTTGATTCTCTTACAGTTGGAAACCGGCCTTGGCTGGTGCTGGCTTCGCCCCCAAGGGATTGTCGCCCTGGAGTTTCTTAGCGCTCGCTTGGGCGAACAAGGACTTAGGCTTGGCCCTGAAAAGGATGTTAGTTCATTGCCATTGTCAGAAAAGAGAAAGAATGACGAACTTGCTGGCGTGCTTGTTTCGTAGAGCATTGATCTTTGCAGAGCAAGGGCTCATGATGTTGTCTGAGGGCGAGACGTACTTGTTGGCACTGCTTCAAGGTTAGACTTTGACACTGAGATGAGGCTGCTGACATTCACTCACGTCTCTTCCTCAGCCATCTTGGACTGGAGAACCTGGCGGTGATACTCCATGCTCTTGACGTCTTTGGTAACTGGCTGCTCAACCATGGGAGCGTTGACGTCCTTATCGGCGAGAACCTTGGCTGACATGATGAAAGTGTTGGGAGAAGAAGGTAGAGGCGTTCGTGTGCGAGAGTAATACTCGAGTGTGGAGAGAGCAGAAGCTGGTTTGTGATAGCGTTCTTTGTTTGTGTATGAAGGAAAACAGTTGAGATGGATGTTGGGTTTCTTTAATGAAAAGATAGAATGCCCTTGTATGAAATAGGTGCAGTCCATGCACAAGTAGTAGAAAATTAGCAGGCAAAGTAAACGGTGCCGTCTGTTGACGGGGCAACGGGCAATTAAAGAAAAATGCAAGGTTTTGGGCAGCAGGGACCCGATGACGTTGGTTATTTCCGTGTCTTAGCGGGTGATAGAGGCCTGGAATGGTCGGTTACAGGGGACCACTGTGAGAAATGGCACGCTGAGGCCTGTGTTTTACGCTTGCTTGTCGTGAACAACGCACCATCACTGGGGTAATGGAATGGCATGACTTACATGTATATGGAAAAGAAAACTATCAGGGATTAGATGTTGACTCATTAGGAAAGGAGACATTGCATGATAGTTCTACGACACCCAATGAAACTAAAGGACACCGAGACCTTTGAAACAACTCTTTGCCTATACCCCATTGTTCTGGGTATAATGGAAGTGCAATATGGCATATCACACTTGAGACCATATCAAGTGTCATTGTCGACGGAGGTTTCTCGGGAAATGTATGAATTATGCCCTTAATATTGGTGTCATGGATGAAGTCAATGCCAATAATTGCCCCCAGAAGGTCTTGATTCCCTGCTTCAGACACCAGCGACAGGTGAACAGGCTGGATGTCCATATCAAAAGTTCACCTCTACGAGCAGCTGAGGAACAGCTACGACGTATCACCAAATAGCGATTTATATATCTATCAATTTTAATAGTGTAACAATTTAGACATTCAGCTAGTTATGCGGCCGGCCTTTAGCCATTATCAAACAAACAGCTAACAACATGCTCCCACGCCACTCTACCCTGTGACATTCAAACCCTACAGCTTAGCATTGTGCTTTATTCTGGCACCAGGCTGAAGCCTCTCAACACCGTATTGCTTCAACAACTCCTCAGTCTTGGCCCTCTGTCTCTTAATGGTCGCTGTCGCCTCAGCACTGCGCTTGTTCTCATTACGTCCCAGCTGCTGCAGATGCACCTCATCAGGTCCGTCAGCAAGACGCAGTGTTCGGATACCTGCCCACATGTATGCCAGGGGTGTATCCTGGGAGACACCAGCGCCTCCGAAGGCTTGAACCGCACGGTCGATGACATTGAGAGCGGTCTGGGGAATGAGGACCTTGGCTTCTGCGATCTCCTTGAGGGCCTTCTTGGGACCTAGGTCGTCCATCTTAATGGCGGCATTAAGAACAATCAGGCGTGCGGCGTCGATTTCAATACGGGACTTGGCAATCCATTCGAGGATAACACCGTGTTCGCGGAGAAGTTTGCCAAATGGCTTCTTCGACTCATCGTTGACACGGAGCAGCATCCAGTCAAGAGCACGCTCAGCCTGCATATTGTTAAATGTTGGTTCAGACCAAGGCATATCATGGTAAACTTACAGCGCCAATGCTGCGCATAGCATGGTGAATACGGCCAGGGCCAAGGCGACCCTGAATAATCTCAAATCCTCGACCCTCGCCGAGCACAAGGTTAGAGACAGGAACTCTGACGTTCTTGAAGGTGATGTGTCCATGGCCGTGAGGAGCATCGTCGAATCCGTAGACCTTCAGCATGCGGTCGATGGTAATACCAGGTGTCCCGGCGGGGACCAGGACGACCGATTGTTGACGATAAGTATCCTTGTTGTTGGCATCTGTCTTGCCCATCACGATGTAAATCTTGCATCGTGGGTCACCAGCACCGCTGGACCACCACTTCTGGCCATTGAGAACGTACTCGTTACCCTCGCGACGGATATCCATCTCAATATTTGTTGCGTCAGAGGAAGCAATTTGAGGCTCTGTCATGAGGAAAGCAGAACGGATCTTGCCATCCATGAGAGGCTTCAGCCACTGCTCTTTTTGAGCATCGTTACCATACTTGGCCAACACTTCCATGTTGCCTGTGTCAGGGGCTGAGCAGTTGCATGCTTCGGAAGCAACGTGTGAGCGGCCGAGCCACTCAGCCATGAGTCCGTACTCGAGGTTGGTGTAGCCAGGAGATTCTTTGTAGTGGCCCTTGGGGAGGAACATGTTCCATAGACCGAGCTTTCGAGCCTTGGCCTTAAGATCCTCAATGATGGAAGGGTGACCCTCCCAACGAGCATCACCCTCGCCAGCTTGAGCTTCTACAACAGGGTCGGCGCTAATAAGAATTAGAGATACAGTTGCGCTGTGTGGAACGGGAAACCCACGGGATACATTCTTCCTCGACGAACTTGGCGACCAGGTCAAGCTGCTTCTTGGCAGCATCGCTGACGCGATTGACAGCCTGAATTATCGGCATTAGTGTCTCTATGCTCTTGAGTGAAGTTAGGGATGGAGTTTCTCACAATGAGAGGGATTCTCGCCGACATCGTAGTTGTCTTTAGTCGACTGAGGAAAGACTGTGAGATGTGTGGAGGTAATAAGGGAGCGTATTATCACAAGCAAAATCGATGATATATCACAGAAACAGTGTTAAGACAGCGAGATAATATAAAAAAGAAGAGAGGAATCAAGTCAAGATATGAAGAAATAAAGTACAAGTTCCTGCAAATAATTCTACCCCAGGTTTGTCTGAAGCTCCAACTTCTCCGCACATCGTCGAATGTCCAGCAACGGAGCCGAGGTTCGCGGCTGCTGACTGTACATCTTGGCCACTCACAGCTCGAGCTTCTCCAAGTGGATATCTTGGAAATCCGGGGTACAACTGCTGTCATTGGAAGCCTCCACAGCCTCGGACAGATGTGGGTCTAAGCCGAGGAGCTCTGCTAGCTGACTCGAGCTTCCCCGGTTAAGAGGCGACTCGATTGATGTACGATGTTGATAATGGCTCGATTTTTGATCTAATAATGGCCTGATTAGATGCATCTTCCACTGAAGCCTAGGCATTGCCTCGAGACTCTAGCAGCTGACGCATCAAGACCCGAACACATCTCATATTACCATCATATCACACTCAAGAAGATGCTGAAGCAATTCAAAAGAAAGAACAAGTCGCATCCATGTATAAACACCAAGGAGAACTAAGAAGAAAGACTAAACCCAGCTGCCTCTTTATGATACATCCAGGCCACGTCAATAATCCACCACCGAACATAGCTATCCTCCTCGTCACTCAACACAATTACCCAATCACCATCTGCCCATGTCATCCTTTAACAAGCGCAGCCATCACGGTCATTCTCGATGTGGATGTTGATTGGGTCATCAAAGTCGCCGCTGAATTCTTCGGACTCTTCTTGGGCGAGAGCGTTGCGAGCAATCACTGCGAATCATTAGCTTTGTCAAGGTGTCAGAGCATAGAGTCTTACCCTCAAAAGCCTGGTCGATGTTGATGGCTTCCTTGGCACTTGTCTCAAAGTAGGGAATATCGCCCTTGGACTGGCAGAATGTCATGGCGCGCTTGTTGGAAATCTTGATAATGTTAGATCGTGATCACCAATCCTTTCTGCTTACTCACCACTCGCTTGCTCTCCTCAACATCAATCTTGTTTCCAAGCACGACCTAATTTCTGCATTAGCATGCTTCCTTCTTTCAAATTTAGGGCCACTAACGAATGGGAAGTTGGGAGGGTCCCGAGGAGAAGCCTGGATGAGGAATTCGTCTCTCCAGCTGTCCAGTGCCTCGAAACTCTTGGCATTGTTCACGTCGTAGACCAAAACGCAGCAATCAGCACCTCGGTAGAACGCCACGCCGAGGGATTGAAAACGCTCTTGACCGGCCGTATCCCAGAGCTATCCCAGAAGAGTCAGTCTAATGTCCCTCAAGGTGCGATCTTGTGTCCCTGTCCTACCTGCATGGTAACTTGTCGATCGTCAACGAGGACCTCTCGAGTTAGAAAGTCGGCCCCGATAGTGGCCTTGTAGCTCGCGCTAAACTTCTTGTTGACCTGTAATCATAATATTGCCATCAGTCTTGCTGCAATTTTAATCGATGTTGGTTGAAGATGCGTACATATTGGTTCATCAAGCTGGTCTTGCCAACACCGCTATCGCCCAGGATGATAACCTATTTTCACATTCGTATCAATACTTGGGCTCCCAGCCAATTTCTGGCGTGGTTTCCATCATCTCGCACCTTGAGAAGGACCTTCTTTCGTGAAGACATGGTGAAATATTGTTTCTGGACGAGAAGCGTTGCTCAATGACGTTATCTCGAGCGTTCCAGGCGCAATGATCGAAGCGCCGTCGACTCTATAGCCTCGATTTCTCTTTTCTTCGGTTCGTGGGCTGTCTTCGATGTGGAGCAAGACTTCTGCTGTTGTGATCGATCTGAGACTCAAATTCGACCGTCAAGAATCGGGTTCGTAAAAGGTTGGTGTTTTGGAGATGGCAGCGGCAGATGACGGTGGGCGGAGGTACCAATGTCGCAGCCTTGCCTGTCGCTCGAGGTGATTCTACAGACTAGGCCGGGTTCAGCTTAGTGGCATGCATAAGTCAGGAAAGTGGAGGTCGCAAGCCGCTGGTGGTCTTGGGTTTGTGCAACTCCACGTGACATCATATGCACCTCTATCATGCAACATTAAGCTCCCGAAGACTAACTTAGCTTTCACAAGAACGTTCTAGGAGGGATCAACCTTCATTATCAGGTACGCAAAGCCTCATGGACGTACCAACGAGGCTGAGACGGCTGAATTATGGCGGATGATGGCCTTCTCGACAAGGTCCACGCTCTGAGCGATCTCGAGCTGGCCTTACTCCTTTGTCTAATTAGTCGCGAACACTGTCTTGTCAGCACACCGTCCGATGCCATCGATGACTTGATTCAGGAACTACAGCTTGTAGCTACAAAGACATTCGGCCTCACTTGGGTGGTGATCGATTGCACTCCCTCCACGACGCTGGAAGACTTCGCTTCTGCTCTTCTAGGCAATGCGACTTCTCCATCTAGTCACTCTCCGACAGCATCCCGCCACCCCGATTCATACTTCACGTCGAGGCCATCAACGTCCCACCCGCGCACACCCCTCAGTCCTCTAACGCCTAGTGGTGCGTTTGCGTCTCGAATCGCCAACGTGGTGTTCGCAAAGAATCTCGATCGAGCACCACAAGCAGTACAGATCCAGGCGCTGGAGCTTCTACGTACCCGTCGTATCTTTACACGAACTTCTGTTCAGACAACTCCAAAACAATTCGTCTTCATTCCGGTCCTAGAAGCAGCTAGCGGAGGCGAAGCTCGTGTGACGGCGCACCTGAATGATTTCTTATATATAGCCTACTGGCATAATCCCGAGGATGGATTCGTCAACTTGGAGGAGGCAGACGGCGGCAATGATGCCGATACTGCCTCCACGGGTAGTGTCGTGAAAAGGGGTCCTGGAGAGGAAACCAGCTCAGACCCGCCCCTGATGGTCGAAAGCGTAGGTTACCCTGGTTCAATCTTTGTCCAGTCGTTGACTATATTATAGGATATCAGTTATCTTGGTACACTCAGTAAAGAGGCACAAGTAGATGTCGAAATCATCCGCTACCAGATGAACATCATCTCATTTCTTCGAATGCACCGAGCTGTTGCTGGGGGTATCAGTCCCACAGCCACAAAGCACTTTGGTCAACTCATGCGTTGTTTGGCTGCTTTGCATCGTCTAGACTTTGTAACACCAGCTCTCGTTGGCCTCGCCGCCCGCAAGGTGTACTTACACCGAGTACAGCTAACTTCCCCTGAAAAGGAGAGGAGCATGCAATGGGGAAGCAGACTTGAAGCAGTAGAAGCCCTGTTAGAAGATATCGGTCCCGAGGATGTGATTGAAGATGTCTTGGGCATGGTGACCGCGCCGGTCTAAGGTCGGCACCCTTGTATTAATTAATTCTATAATATTCTACACGTCATGACAAGTCGAGGACTCCAGTTCCCCCATGAAGCCACCAATGGCTTACAGTCTCGTTCATCTTTTGTTCATGATGTCGATGGTCCGTAGCGTGATTTTGTCATATCCCAATGTCATTGCCGTTCCAAAAGGATCGGTCTAGTAGTAAAAGCAAAATCCAACATACATCTCCTTTCAACGCCTAATATCCTATGATATAACTTAAGCAATCTGGTTGACCTTGCAAGACCAACCGGAACCACCAGCAAGAAGAGGCAAACTGGGATATCATTAGTGAGGGACAAAAAATCGGACAAAATCGCAGAATCTTACCTAGCGCCAAGGCACCAGCCGAGCTCGTTGCCCTTGATCTTCTTGGCAATCTTGACCTCGCGGTCAATGGGCATTTCGTAACCACTGTGGAGGAGGGCCATCATGAAGTTGAGGTCCAGACACCACTCAGGTCGGCCATCCAACTCAGCCATGGCATCAGGGATGGTGGTGAAAACATCCCATCCAGACTTGCCCATGCAGACAGTCTGGGTAAGATCGTGCATCTCACGAAGAGTGAAGGAGTCAGGCATACCGAGGGGCTTAGTGCGGTCGAAGAAGTAGGAGAAGATGTAGACATCCTCCTTGGTGAAGGTCTTGGAAAGCAGGGGCTGGTGGATGCCGTTGAAAGAGCAGGGAGCAAGCTTGCACTCCTCATCCTTGTTGAGAATCTTCTCGGCAAGGTTTCGGCACTGAGCGGGAGCAGGCTGCGAGGGACCAACAAAGGTAACTTCAACAGGCTCCTCACTGCCATCAAGAGTAACTTCAACAGTCTTGTTCATGCCCGGCGCAATGCAGGGGTTAACAATGGGTTGCTTTACCCAGGCCTTGTCGGTGTTCTTGGACTCAATGTCCTTGATGAGAGCACCATGAATGGCCTTGCGGGCAGCCATAAGACCATAGCCCAAGTGAGAGTGCTGGTAGAGCTCGAAGTGACGACCGCCGAAGTCGAGATCGTACTTGTGATCACCCTCAGCAAGCTTCTCAGGCATTCCACCGTGGGCGGCGCCCTTGAAAGTGGGCTCAAAAACGATCTGAGTAGAACCACCACCAAGATCAAAGACAGCGGCAGTCTCGCTCTTATCGGGACCACCAATCTTGCCGAGAAGGTAGTTGGTGGTAATCCAAGCATAAACACCCTCGAGAGAACCGTCCATGATAACGACACCTTCGTTCTCCTTGTCAACGACAGGGAAGGGGTAATCCTGCTCGAGGTGTCGTCGGACTTCAGCAAGAATAGCATCGGAGGCTTCCTTGCCAATCATTCGAAGACCAGCGGTGGCCTTGACGGCGACGGGAGTGCAGCCCTTGAGGGCGTTGGGAACGGTATCCATGGCGACCTTCATGAGGGGATCGAGACTCTTGGCAGCGGCCACAGGGTCGCCGTTATACTTGCTGAGGCCACCGACATCCTTCTCAGTCATCTTGAATTCCTCGTGCTCAAGCTCAGGGGTATCGCCACAGTTGTTGAACTTGTAGACGTGGATTCGCGAACCAGTGCTGCCGGCATCGATCATGAGAACATACTGGACAATGGGCTTGTCCTTGGAGAAAGACTTTGTGCATCGATCGGTACCGTAGGAAGAATCTGAGGGGGACTGGCCGTTGTTGCCCTGCGCAGGGTGAGTGACTGCTTCTTGTTAGCACAATGCGATTCGGACTCTCGATCGACTGCTGCTACTACCTCCACCAGGCGTACCTTCGTGATACACTTCAACACCCTTGGGGGAGATAAAGTAGAAGAGGGTAACAATCGCAAAAACGATGGCGGCAGTCTTAATCCACCTCGTCCGCTGGGACTGTGTCATCCAAGACTCCTTCATCCTGCCAATAATGCCTTGCCTCTTGGGCTTAAACTTGTATCGGTCTGGTTTCTCGTGAGGGTCGAAGACGGGGAACTTTGATGAGGGCGGCGATGTGGGTGTTCTCATGAGCGCGGGTCTCGCGAGAAGGGGAGATAAGATTGCGGTGTTGGGGCTGTCTATTTAAAGAAGGGACTGGACTCGGTCGACCATCGGATAATTCTAGGGAGGGAGGGAGTGGTTCACTTCGAAACGAGGGTTGGGTTGGGAGGAGAAAGGGAATTGGAGCTGGCGGGGAAAAAAGGAATAAATTAAAAGGGATGGGATGGGATGGACGAGATGAGATTTTGGTTGTTGGCTGTTGGCTGTTGGCTGTTGACAAGCTGGCTCTCTGTCTTTCAGTTGCAGACCGATAAAGTTAACACTAATACAGTGAGAAAGGGGGGCAAAGATAGTTTTCGTGAGAGACGGAAGTGGTTTGGTTTGCGTGATACAGCCAATCTGCATGCTTAAAAATCGAGGTTCCACACGCACCTCAACGGCCATAGCGATAGTGCCCGCCCAGCTGGCGCATCTGTCAGGGGCTTGGAACCTTGGAGGATCAACTTTTAGGGGAGACATGCGAAAAGCCCCTGAAATCCCAGGGAAGAGAACGAAACGCTAATTTTAGATGCCCCACCAATGGTCAACATGCGACTTTCAATGTCATCAAGTTCGAACAGTATGTGAAAGATGCCGAGACGATAGCTATTGCTCTTTAGCTATTCAATACTCGTCAGAAGTGTCCTGGCTCGATCTGTCATTTTCTGGCTATGCCATGGCTCTAGGACATAGACTCAACTGCGCCTCGTTCCTAGGTAGAACTCTCTCCGTCAGCGCCTTTAGAATGTTCCAGTTTCAAGTGAGGTCGACGCAATGGATGTTGCCTGCCTATAGTACTTTCAGACTTGCACTTCAATTCCTAGAATCCTAATACTCGACCTGCTCAACCCAATAACCAAAACCCTCACTCCCAAGGCTCTGCTCAAACCTTCATAAAGCCATAAATACCTTTCGTGAATATATCTCTGCGATCCATATCAGCCAAGAAAACCGCATTCCTTTCACCCCCAAGTAAAAAAAGATGGACGTCCAACTCTTTGTCTATGACCTCTCACGAGGCCTGGCACGCCAGATGTCCATGGGTCTTCTAGGCTTTCAGCTCGATGCCATATATCACACCTCTATAGAACTCAACGGCAGAGAGTATGTCTATGATGGAGGCATTATCGCAATCAGACCAGGCTCGTCACACCTTGGACAGCCCTTAGAGAAGATCCATCTCGGCACAACGAATCTACCTATGGACGTAATAGAAGAGTTTCTCGACTCTCTACGGCCGATCTTTACACTAGAGGTAATGCCCTTAATGCATGTTTTGCTCACTGTTCTAACGATCCACAGGCCTATGACCTATTTCATCACAACTGTAATAATTTCAGCGATTCATTCGCAAACTTTCTATTAGGAAAGGGTATTCCAGAGCACATTGTCAAAATGCCACAGGCTGTTCTCGACTCGCCCATGGGCCGTATGCTTCTTCCTCAGCTCACTCAAGGGATCAATGCCGGGAGACAGAATGGTTCTATCCTCGGACTCCAGCAGAGCGCTCAGACGCCAAGTGCAAAACATGGCGTCAAAATTGTTTCCAATTCTGCCGAGTTCGATCGGTTGATGAACGGGGCAAAGAATTCATGTGCGGTCGTCTTCTTTACCTCAGCGACATGCCCACCTTGCAAGGTCCTCTACCCAATTTACGACGAACTTGCGGAGGAAGTTGGAGAGAAAGCCACACTGATCAAGGTCGACATTGCACAGCCCCAGGCCCACGAAATTGGAAGCCGATATTCCATCAGGGCGACACCAACCATCGTGACATTTCTGCGTGGTGAGGAGGAAAATAGATGGTCAGGGGCTGATCCAGCTGCTCTTCGAGGAAATGTCCAGCTCCTAGTGCAAATGGCACATCCCGTTCATCCTCATGAGAGACTCCGGCTACCGACCTTTGCTGATTCCAATGCGAAGCCTGTTCTCTACGCAAAGGTCCCTCCGCTGGACAAACTCCTGGTTAAGATGGGTGACGCAGTTGCTAGGAAGTCGGAGGTACAAGCTCTCAAGAAATACCTTGAGGATCGGGCGAAGGATGGCCCTTCAAGTGCAGTCATTCCTGAGATGAACCACCTGTCGAGCCTTGTCAGGGATTCGGTCACGACACTTCCCATTGATATTCTTTTCACGATCGTTGACTTATTCAGATGCGCTCTTTCGGATCCTAGAGTCAGCGGATACTTTGCCGAAGAAAAGAACCATGAGACGGTCCGGACTGTGCTGGACTTTGTCAATCAACAATCAGGATGCCCTTATGCCCTTCGCCTGGTCACGCTCCAGATGGCCTGCAACTTCTTCTCGACACCCCTATTTTTCGACGAAATCATGCGAGACAACTCGTTACGTGCTTCGGTCATTCTTCTCATCTCTTCGAGCTTCCTTGACGAGAGTCATAACAACGTGCGAGTTGCTGGTTCTTCCCTTCTCTTCAACTTGTCAGTGGCAAATCGCCGGGCAAGACAAGAGTCAAAAGCTACTCTTTCAGGGGATGACGAGATCGAGCTTGCTGCGTCAGTAGTCGAGGCTATAGCCTTGGAAGAGAAGTCAGCAGAGGCGTTGCATGGAATGCTTCTCGCTTTGGGTCACTTGGTTTATGGTACACCACTTGATGGCGATCTCCCGGATCTGTTTCAGACAGTTGGTGCAGGAGAAAAAATCCTTGGCAAAAAGTCCAAATTCCCAGATGAAAAGCTCATACCAGAAGTTGGGAAAGAGTTGTTGGGTAAGGGGCTTAGGAAACCATAGATCACTAGGAATGCTATTCTTCCTTTCTTAGTCCATGTTTCTTTGTTGATACAGTACTTAGCTAGACCTATGCTCGAATATGGAGAGTAATATCTTACTTAACCCCTTTTTGTGGAAAGAATTTTAATGTGCTATATCGCGTGATTGTACCAGGCTGGTTTGAATTCAATAACTACCTAAGAAGTCAAATGTTACCAGAGATAGTATCTTGGCTGTTTTCTCTGGGCCAGTCTATCATGATGTGTCCTCCCTCTCTCTAGTTGTTGCATCCACCAGCTCGCCCTCAGAGATGTCGGCCGTTACAGGCAGTCTCGGACTATACTGTCTTATGCTGTGGTCCAGAAACAGATGGGCTATGTCAACTCTTCCGGCAGCTAAAGCTCGGCGATGTCGTAGCTCGAACTCAATAAACTTGTCATCACTGAAAGCTGCTGTGTATT
Organism: Fusarium fujikuroi IMI 58289; assembly: GCF_900079805.1. Classification (NCBI taxonomy): domain Eukaryota; kingdom Fungi; phylum Ascomycota; class Sordariomycetes; order Hypocreales; family Nectriaceae; genus Fusarium; species Fusarium fujikuroi. The sequence goes on from NC_036625.1 coordinate 1,209,438, forward strand.
TGAGAAGCAAGGCAACGAGGTTGAAATGGCCATTGGCTTCTGCAGCATCCAAGGCATCTGATAATCGGGCCGCGTGGTTTGGCAACTCATACCAAAGGCGACAGCCCATCCCTTCAGCAAGGAGATATTCAGCGACGTCAAGGTGGCCTTTCTGGCATGCAACTTTTAAGGCTGTGCCGCCAATGTTTGCTGTATCAGAGTGAATGTCTGTGCCGGCTCTTACCAATATCCTGACCCTCTCCAAAAGCCCTTTTTCCGCTGCAAGGACGAGGGTTTTTCCTTTGCTAACTTCTGTGAGGAGATCTAAAGCGACCATCTGTTGTACAACTTCGCATGGCACGTTCGTCGGCACTGCACAACTAACCAACGCCTCCCGATCATCCCAGCTTAGACCTCCTAGATCTCTCACTCTTAGGTGAATTATAAACTGAAAAATGTCATAACTGAAGTCATTTCGGCAAATTGAAGCCTCAACTGGAGAGAACAGACACTTCATCCCTTTGTGCAGTATAGCTCCATACTGTAAAAGCAGCTCGATCATGGCGATGTCACTCCAGTAACAAGCAGCTGCGAGCGGAGTCCATAATTGGACGTCGTTTTTGTCTTCTTCTTCTCTATACTGAATCTGTGGCATGCCTGACTCGCTCCATTTGCGGTGTACTAATCGAGTACAACTGTCGGGATTGCCTCGGGCTTCCAAAAGAAGTTTTACCATCTTATGCGAGCCTCGAAATATTGCAGCAATTAGTGGGCTGTCTCTGTTCTCCTGGTCCACCAAAGCGCCTCTGTGTAAGAGAAAAGCACACATTTCAGGATCTTGTCCGTAGGCGGCGTGGTAAAGAGGAGAGCAGACACCTCGGCTGTCGTTGACGTCTGCTCCAGCATGGAGAACTGTCCGTACAGCTCCTATACTGCCACTTATGACGGCTCCTTGGAGAACGGTTGTGTTATTTCCCCTCTGGTAATCGTCGACTCGGGCACCCATTTTCAAAAGTAGCTCGACGAGTTCTTGGCTTCCTAACATCGCTGCAGCCTGTAGGCAAGTGAGTCCTCTTGCTGCAGTTTGAGCATGGATGTCACCTCCTCGCTGCACCAGCAGTCTGAACAGGCTAGTGTTGCCGTTGAGCGACGCTGTTTGTAGAGCTGGTAAGACCGGGTCAGAGCATGGTGTCTTGTTCACGTCAACCCTATCATGTGTGAGTGTACGGACGAGTTCATAGTCATTTATCTCCACTGCAGCTTGTAGTGCCGTTCCATCAAGATGCCAGTCATACGCAAAGGAATATAGATTCACTGCTGGTTGTGAGAGTGCTTCGAAGATCTCGCATATCTTGCCAGCAGCCACCTTTCCAGGATATTGCGGAAGCGCATCTTTCCAAGACCTGGCAACTCTCCACCATCTCAACATGTGCACATGGACGGTGTTCCATTGGAAAATGCGACATAGTCTAGAGTTTTCTCCTTTAGGATGACTGGCGATGGGCCAATCAATTGTTGCCCCAGCATTCAGAAGACAACGAGCCATATCGAAGTTGTGATGTCCCATTGCGAACATGAGTGGTGAGATTAGTGCAAGTGAGATACCATAAGGTATGTGGCCGTTCTCTGCAACACAGTTATTGCGTAATAATAGGTCTCTGGCATCGCCGCAAACCAAGTTCGGGTCTGCCCCAGCTCCCAGCAGCAGGGTGACCATATCTAGATCATTCCTGAGAGCTGCTTGCTGAATAGGGGTAAACCGCATTGCGCCTGCGAAATTCACTGGAGCACCAGCGTCTAACAGTAGCTTTGCAGATGCCGTACTTCGAGCATAAAGAAGAATAGAATGGGTAATCGACATGCCACGGATGTCCGCACCGGATTCCAAAAGACTTCTCACGATCTTGTCACTATTGTTCAATTTCAATGCCTGCCTCATGCGCTGTTCGTCGCTCAAGGATGATCTGGTGGTGTTGGCACCATTCTTCAACAATACATCAACCATGGGGCCATCGATATTGTTAATAGCCACTGCGAGTGCCCTGTCCAAATATCGTGAAGAGAAGCTAGGGCCACGAGCGGTTTGCAAAAGCAGTTGTAGTAGGTCCATATCGCCTATCTCGACAGCGCTGGGGAGCAGGCATCTGGAAGCGGCTTGGACGGTTAGTCCACCAAGGGCAATGGCGTCCTTGATGAGCCGGAGATAGTTATTGTCGATGGCCCATTTCAACAAAATGTGCGTGCATTCCACGCTAACTAACTTGTTCGAGCCAGCGTAAAAGATCCATTGCAGCAGCAAAGAGTCGCAGTCCTCTTGTACAGTGTGTCGCTGGTTTTCATGAAATAGAGGCAAGGCTGTCGCCAGGTGTGATAGCAAGCTGGGTAGTTCGGTGAACTGTTGCTCATCCGATGACATGAATTTCATGATCTTATCAAGAGATTCTTGGTTATTGTGGCTTTTGGGTCTTGCTAAAGCAATAGCGGCGCTCGTAAAAACTGATGTGTATTAGTTTGGATGCAATTCATTGTATAAGGTAGTATTGCTTACCCGTCTCTTCAGCAAGGGTCCAGAACTTGAACCACGGCGTCGAGTATGGTATGACGCCAGAGTCTTCCTTGGGGGTATGAATCGCTATTGTGGTGAGGTCTTCGCAGGGACGAATCCCTTAACAAGGTATCAGCTTCGAGGTCAACTAGATGCAGAAGGATAAGGTACTCACTCTGGCACTCGGGCCCGAAGTCCCAGGGCCCAACGTACCTCCCTAGGGCTTTGCTGAGTTTCTTTTCCGAAATTGATTTGCCATTCAGAACAATTTCAGTCTTTTTCCTGTCCTGCTCTTTTCGCCTTCGTATCTGCAAGCTCGTATATACCCATTCCTCCTTGGTCGTGTACTTTTTGAACTTCCATCTGGCAAGCCGACGAATGATTTGATGACGCCTTGAATATGTTGGTCTTGATGTAAGTTTGCATGTTTTGGAGAACCTACGATGCTGTAAATCCATAATTGTCCCGCAAAATCTCGGAGACTTTCTCAGGGCTGTTATCTTCGTCAATATACAAGGTTCGAATAATGCTCTTGTGCCGCTCCCAGATCGCTTCTGAGATCTTAGGTGCTCGAGACATTATAACAGGATGCGACAACTAAATGGAGCGGAAGATGCCTTTTGATAGAGGGAGATGTAATGGAAAGTCAACTTGGGCCCGGCTATGTAGAGTAGTTGTTGATTCATATATGGATATGACGTGCCATAACCTCCACACACGCACCGACCTTTTCAAGTTGTCTATTGCGACCGCGCTCGACTTACGGCAGTAGTCTTCCTACGGCAGGGCGCATTGCATCCATGTCCAGGCGACGAGGCGGTCATTCAATGACTTGCAACACCCAACAACAGGCATGAGGTACCTATCATGGGTTGTTCACCAAAGCGCACGACCTGATTGGACACGGCCAGATTTTGCAAAATTGCTGCACCCTTGCCTAACTTAACGAGGCATTATATGCGTCCACTGGACTCGCTCTTTGTTTTGCTGAGGCCAAATTTTGCAAAATCTATCGCCATTAGTCGACACGTAGGTGCATCCCGGGTGAGGAAATACAGCGGACACTTTGGTAGGAGATCAGCGGTTTTTGGTATAAGCCGTCCCGCTGTTTTTCCTCGTGGACGAAATGTACGAAGGCCTCCACTCCTTTTCTTGTCTTTTTCTTTCACCCAAACCTTCCCCATGTCCTTGCTATCTCTGTTCCACCCTGACTTCCGGTATGATTTCCCATTGCTTGAGAAAATGGATGCCAACCCACTCTATCAGTCTCGAGTTGGATCGTTGTCTCAAACCACGACAAAGTGAAAATGACCCCGGTGTAAATGCTACTCTATGTATGGACGAGACCAAATTTTGAATCTCAGTTGTCCGAATCGGGAAGATGGTTTGGAGTTGACCAATTGGTGTCCAAGACGACATTCGTGCAGATTGGAGAAGGATATGAATCTCTTTTGCCCTGCCTTAGTACCCGATTCTTCTCCCGGGACCTGACCTGACCTGAGCCGTCCTACACAGAGCGATAGATATCGTTATTCATGTCTTTAATAGAGTGATGCTTCCACTGCACAGCCTTGTCTGCCGCAAGGACTCACCACGTCCCCTTCTTCGATTTAAAAAGCCATCATTCCACCCATCATGGTAAAGCCTATCTCTTGAGCTCTACTTCAGCTCACTCTTCTCTCCCCTAAATCTTGACCAAGTCCAAGCATCTTCAGCACATTCTGTTTCCAAAAAAAAGAAAAAAAAACCCTAAAAAAAACTTTGTGTAATCCTTTCACGATGGCCTTGTCTGCGGAAGCCATCATCTCCATTGTTGGTGCTCTCATCAACCTCCCAACATGTGTATTGGTGTTTTACCATATGTGGACGAGACAGAAGAGACCAAGGCACTATTTGAACACAGCGGGTATGTCTATATGTCTTAGTATTATGAAACTTCTAACAGGAGAATGTCATTTTCTTAGATGTCGAGCGAAGCCATGAACTATTCCAACATATCCCACCCTACCCTAATAATCGGTCTCGACTTCCAAACTACTACTACCCTAATCCATGGATCCCATACTCGAATCCATCACGCCATCGAACTGATGGCAGGTCACAGCAAGATTTCCAACTGTACTTTTAGGCTCTTTGGGAAGGTTGACCATGTCGAGGCATGGATGTTAGTCAAGGTGTAAGTGCGTGTTAGTACTTGCTTCTGTAAAATAGACATAGAACACAACTGGTTTGGTATTTCAAGGGTCAGTTACGGGATATCTAATACATCAAGTTCTCAGAATTGCGCGTTGAGCTTATTTAGATGTATGTTGCGCATATCAATGTCCTGGAAATCAAAATTGCTGTTGATTTAATATAGGGTAAGCGTCTGCCAAGATCCATATCCCACCCACCCGCTGTTAAAAGTTTTGGTGGAGAGTCACATGCTGACTAACAGAAACGGCGGCCCCACTCAGAAAATCTTGGGGTATATAAACTCGCACTTTTCCCGATCTCTTTTACTTTTGCTCCTTAGATCAAAAAGCATTTTTGTAATGTTTTCTGAGCCGCCACGACCTTCACCCGACCTCTGGGTCACCTCCCACGGTGTCGCGTTGCCTTTCCCATTGCGGGAAACGCTCAGTAGATTATAACCCTTGGATATAGGAAATTCTCCGTCAGGTCGTTGTTTCGCAACGATGTCTGTAGGCGGTGTAATGCCAAGAAGGGGGGACATTCCATCATCCTGAAAAGGATTTTGTAGTAAATTTCGCGCCGCTGATAAAGCTGTGTGATAACGCATAAACGCGTGTTGCTCACGAGCATTTGGCACATGTCTTGCTGTAAAATTTCTGCATCGTTAACTTTCCGTCGTTGTGCACGGTCGTGTCTAGAGAAGCGGCTATTGAGCTTGTGTCTCGACGTCGTTCCTGCAGACCAAGACTTAAGCGAGTTTTGCCTTCTGTAAGGATTAAGCTCATGAGGCTCAAGGCCGTTACTGGATCGTGTTCCGAGCAGTGAAGCTAGCGTCCATATCCAAGACACCTTCACAAGTCGCACTGCATTGGCTTCACGCCAAATTCGACTTCAAGACACGTCAATCATGAATTCATTACGTTGTATGCAAACGCCCTATTATACAGCGCTAATATCCCCATAAGTCGCGAATAATCCCATCACTCATGGTTGGGAGAATCGCCCAGAATTCCATCAACGCCCTGACTTCTGTGCTGATCCCTTACAAAGTCTTCGATTTTGTCATCGTGATGCGGTCGTTCTGGTGGCCCTGGTGGCTTGTCTTCCTCCTTGGGCGGGCTCTGACGAGCTGGCAGGATCTTGGCTGCAGCTGGGACATATTCCGTGACTGCAACAAGTTAGCAATTATTCTATGTAGAGAGAGCGTTTGGTAGAACATACTCTTCTCGATAACAGGATTTGGTTTCTGATTCTCCAGTTCACGAGTGCTGTCCGCAGCCTTGTCCAGCTGCTCCTTGAAGCTCCCGTCTTGGACGTTGTTGTTCTGGCCTGATTCTTGAGAAGCCATTTTTGTTTTGTTTTAGGCGGATTGAGTTTCCTGTTGAAGGATGATGCTCCGATGAAGATCTAGACGAGCGAAGGATGCATGTAAATATTGTGTATCCCTACCCCATTTCCTTGTTCTTCCATCTTTATCCCCGGCATTGGCATACGCAATGGCGCAAATCCTCAATGCACCCCTGTGAAACCTTACGTTAGTCCAGTCTTTCAGCTTGTCACCCTCTATAAAGTGACGTCAAGTCGCAGTTGGCGGGGTCATTCCGATAAGGCCCGATAACGATTTAAAAGTCTATCTTATCGGACCGTTCTGAATGGATGGGCTGATGATCACCCAACAATTCACATTTGTTTATTCCGCTAGAGAGGTATTTTATCAAACAAAACTTTGACGCCGTTCCCTTTTTTCTATAGGTGCTATTTTCAACCTCGATTCTGGTGAAAGTACAGCAAAGATGGCGCCAATTCCTATCACTATCGTTACAGGGTTTTTGGGATCAGGTAAAACGACACTGATACTGAACCTGATCCCCCAACTTCGCGCCCAGAACCCAGACTATAAGCTTGCGCTTCTCAAGAACGAATTCGGCGATCTCGCAGTCGACTCACAACTCGCCGCCAACTCTGCCATCTCGGGCGTCCAGGAACTCCTCAACGGCTGCATCTGCTGTAACCTCGTCGGTCAACTCGGCCCCGCGCTCGAAGAACTAGAAAAGACCGTCACGCCCGATCGAATCGTTGTTGAAACCAGCGGCTCGGCTTTTCCCGCGACCCTCGCTCTCGAAGTCAACCGCCTTGCGCGTGAGTCCGGGAAGTACATCCTCGACGGTGTCATCAGCGTCATTGATGTCGAGAACTGGAAGGGTTATGAGGACACTAGCTACACGGCACGCATTCAAGCGCGCTACACCGATCTCATTGTCTTCAACAAGTGGGAGAATGTCAGCATGCTACGATACGACGAATGCCTCGATCGAGTCGGCGACTTGGAAGTTGACGTTGCCAAGGTCAAGAGCGACAAGGGCAAAGTGTCGATAGACTTGATCTTTGGCGTGGATGGTGGTTTGGCGAAGGAGTTGACAGAGGCAGATGTTGAAAAGACCAACGGCCACAGTCACTACCACTCCAACGGCACAACAAACGGCCATTCTCACAACCACCAAAGCGAAGTCGAGGTTTTGTCAGTTGTCCTGAAAGCCGATCCTTCGGCACGAGTTTCGACCGAAAAGCTCATTGCCTTCCTCTCCTCCACCCCCAAAGACGAAGCCTACCGTATCAAGGCCCTTATCTCACTCTCATCAACGCCCACAAACTCCGACCCCGATATTCCCCCACCAGAGCCAAGCGCCTCCGGCCGATATATCCTCAACTGGGCATTTGGCCGCTGGACGTTCACACCTGTTGCGGAATCACTGCAGGAGCATGACTCGAGCAGCGATGTCACACTACGCATGACGATAATTTTTGCGCGATACGAGAGCAACAAATGGAAGAAGAGAATTGAAGCTGGTGGATTGATAGAATTAGAGGGTGGAGACTCAAGCGATTTGACAGTTACAAAAATTCTATAGACTAGAACATAGACTTAAAAGTTGAGATGGGATCAGATGAAAGAAAATGTCACGAAGAGACGAAAGAGATGGTTATGAAGCATAGACTCATGATTGAATTGAAAGAACGCTTGCCGCTATTTGACCAGGATATAGAAAAAAAAACCCGCTACCTGACATTTTGAATACATACAAGATACAATCTTTTACTGGCAATCTCTTACAAGGCTTTATATCCACCCAGGACCTGGATTGACAGGACTCGGAACAAAGTTGGCACCAGGCACCGGCCCATTAGTGACTTTGTCGTCGTTGAAATTTTGCTCATCAAAGTAATAATCCGCCCAATCATCTTCGTAGACATCATCCTCGGGAGTCTTGGACTTGATCATCCATGGATCATCGAATGAAGGACTATCATCTGCCTTGGCTCTTGATTCAACCTCTTCTTGAAAGCGCTTGAATACTTCAGGCGTCGAGAGGGCCGACTTTGGGGTCGGAGGAACCGAAGGACCCGTCGCCACTGTCTTGACGGTCTCAGCCGGACTGCTGCAATGCGATGTTGGCGAAGCCGGTGGTGACAGTGAATTCGCTTCGGGATCAGAGGTGAGAGAAGCAGAGGGGCGATGAAGCTTGGCGATACCGTCCAGAGACTGAGGAATCAGAGGAGGTGGACGGTTGTACTTCTTGACAGTTGGTTTGTGATGAAGCCGAGAGAAGTTGGGACTGATTTCGACCGGCGTGGCCGTGATGGAGTCATTTTCACAGCTTGAACAAGTCCCAGACGTCTCAGCGACTCCATTGTGACACACCCGACACATTGGGTCCGAAGCACTGTCTTGTCGAACATGGACTTGTGTAGAAGATGCGTGGACAGGATGGGAGTTGAGGGCATCTGCTGTTGGCTTGGAAGGCCGTCGCACAACGACTGTGTGAACAGACTGCTTGCGCTTCTGAGAATCTTGCGATGATCGACGAATAGCGACCATTTGAACTGATTGTTTTCGTCTAGGCCTTCCTGATGCCGAAGCATCGCTTGGTCGTGGTGATGAGATTGGCGAGACGCCGGGTGTAACGTGGTTGTCTACTCGTTCGAGTTTAATGGTCTTGGCTTCGCTGATGACTGCAGAAGGCGAGGGCTCTCTTGCAATATTTAAATCATCAACAACTAAGAGGCTTTTTCGAATGTCCACAGAAGGTTGGGGAACTTGCGGTGTTGCTGTTGCTGTAGACTCAATGGTGTCGATCTTTTCTAACGGGCATGGCTCCTCTTCAGCGGGTGTAAGTGGTCCAAAGGCAGACCGGAACTGTCCATTAAACGGCCCAAAAGTTAATCGCGACGGCTGCTGTGCTCGAGGATGCTCTAGTCGTGGTTGTTCTTCTGGTGCCTGTATTATTCGAGGCTGCGCGGTCTGTGGTTGAACTGTCCGAGGCTGTTCTGTTGGTGGTTGTGGTTGTGGCTGTATTATTCGAGATAGATCATGCTGAGGCGGTCTCAATGCTGAAAGCTCCTCTTGCGCCGGTTCTCGCACAGGAGATAACTGTTTCTGATGCTGAAATTCGTGTCTTCGGTGTATTTGCTCCACGAAAGAAGCCTTTCTCATATTAATAAGAGACTTTTTACACTCTTCGTCGCTGGGAATATCGGCCTCAGTGATCCTCCTCGCACGTCGGTCCGGATAGTGCAACATGGTGAAATCTTTACTGGTTGAAGGGGTTGTTTTTGCGACAGACTCCGAAGCTCTTCTAAAGCCCCGAAAACTCAGGTTTCGGGGCGAGAGCTGGTCCCGCCAGCTGCTCATCTTATCATCGTTGTTGGAAGTCCAAGAAGGCATCGTGAAGAGGTTGGCTCGGTGAAGAATGAGTAGAGTAGCCTGACTCGGAGCACAATGTCTCACAGGCCAGGAAAGAGAATTTCCCAGAAAACCTGGTTTTAGCAGATTGGATATCCCAGCCCCAGCCTCCGTTATAAGGAAATGTCTCTGGGGTCCCCCTTTTTGACAGAGCTGAGTGGTGTCAGGCTGCTTGACTGGAATGTAAGTGAGTGATAGACGGGACGGGTCCTGGGTCTTACAAGACAAGCCCCCCGTCGGAGGATATCTTCAGTGGGTATAGAGCTCTGGGGAACAGAGCGGAACTGAACTGAACTGAGGCTGGGAGACGGAATAGAGTTTCTCGTGGTAAAGAGAAATTCAAACCTTGTTAGATGGCCTAGTCATCTCTAGTATGCGCCTCTTGTTACCTTTGGCGGCTCGGAGGCTCCGATGACAACAGGTAGTGTCATTGTGCGGGGGCAACTCAACCTTTTGGCTTCTGCAGTAACTAAATAGGACACTTCAAGGCGTCAAAGGTGGTGTCAGGCACACGGCACAGGGACGGGAAAGGTACGTACGGCTTGGTACAAAGAGGAGAGTTTGTCTTCCAAGAATGCAATGCAGTTTGGGTAACACCAAAAGTGCTCCAAATCTTAACATCACCAACCACTCCCCAGAGAGAGGCCGCAAGAGAGCCCGAGCATAAAGACGCAAGCACACAATGAAAGCCGAAAATAAATTCCCCTGTCATGATTCTTTCTCAGTGACGACTGACAGAGACTGAGACTGAGAGGTGACATAGAGCCACATGGCCCATGATTCATGGCCGCAAGCCACCAAAAAAAGCGCCCATCTTATCCACTCACTACCCGATATATCCAGAACCTCAGAGACCATTCCAGTCAATCTTGCCCCTGAAATCCAAAACCTCGTGCAAGAATTCACAAAAACTATATCGACAGACTTGTTCAGCTCTTAGCTCCCACTATCTTGTCCCTCGGTTCCTGTGCCTGACATGGTCTTTGCAAGGCTGTTCCTGGCTAGTAATCATTGCCGTCATTTGTTGGTCATGACTCGGCTTACGCCATCTTTTAGAGACCTTAGACCTTCCATGTCGTCAACCAAGTGTGGTAACTGTATTTCCCTCAGTACAGTGGCCTCAATTGGGCCCTCTACATGGGTCATCCATGCTAGCTGTCAATCATGGAAATATTGCGGCTTTGTAATTGATTAATTCATTGATTGTTTGATTAAGCGATCGACTATAGGTTGACAGTTACTGTCATGTTGTTGCTAAGAACCAACAACGTTGGTGGCAGCTCGTTGCACAGAACCTCGACATCAGACAGATACTGTACAGTAGAAGCTTCATCCAAGCAAGTGCCCTCCGAAGGGATTGGCAGCGTGCTGAGAAGAACTGCAGTCTCCTTGGAATGCTGACGCATCAATTCGTTCACAATGAGATGCTGTGCCCTGCTTGGAAGCTCGTTGAAAGAGAGCTCCAATCCCTGCGGCGTGTAACCCGAATTTTGACCTTCCTCCTCTAGATGTGAACTTAATCTGTATCTTTCAAGCATTTCTGGAATTTGGTCATAGGGTTCGCCCCCTCCTTGTGTAGATCCTCGAGAATTCCGCCGCGAATGGAATCGAGAATGATGCGTTGAGTATGGCTCGCAGTCAGACTGTTCCGCGAAACTGACTTTTCTGCTCTCCTCGCCGGCCAACACTTGACCGCCAGACCAGGACCTATTCGGGAACTTTCCTAGCGACGATTGCCGCGAATAACTCGGTCGATACGGTCCGGCCTTGGGAGTCTCAGATTCGGTGCTAGAGGGCGGCGCAAAGCTTATCGTGGATCCCTCTGCTTCCGAGGCCACGATCTTTGTTTCCGGGACCGGGCGGCTGGAGAACTTCACGGCCGAGGACTGCCTGGAAAGATTGGGTCTTCCTGGCGTTGACGCGCCGCTGCGATACGGGCGTACAGTGTCTTCTCGCGTAGGGCTTGGAAGTCGCACACGACTGAAGGCTGCCGAAGGTCCTAGCGAGTCTCGCGAGACAAGAGGGGGAAACTCTGCCGTGTCAGAGTCTGTGCCGTCTCCATGCGGTCGTTGGTTCGCCTGTGTTGCTGATGACTCTGGTGCAACTTGAGAGGCTGATGCTGATGCCGACTGTGATGTTTGGACTCCACCGACGCCAGCGCCAACTCCCTTTACTGTCGCGGACGATGACATTGTACCGTACGACGTACTCGTCCCGACCGTATCTCCAACTGTGTCGGACTTGGACCTTCGGCCAAAGCTTTCCCAGAAGTCACCACGCACTCTGCCATCCTCATCGTGAGAATCTCCACTCGCCAACAATGGCTGACGAGCTGCATCACTCGGGCCGATGTTTGTTTCGTCAATCGACTCATGGCCTAGTATAGAACTGTACCCCATTTCTTCGTCATCGAGAAGTTCTGCTTGCGAGTCTTCTGCCTCGTCATCCTCATTGTCCGTTTCATCTAATGCACCGTCTGGGAGATGGTGTGTGTGAATTCCCATACTAACCCCCATCTTTGAAAGCATCCGGATAGCCGGCCGTCTTGGTAATTCGGGAACATCCGTCGTGCTAGCACGTCGGCGATCGTATATTTCCTCATGAGGGTTATACAAACCGGGCCTCCCAGATATCGTATCATATATGTGCTCCAGCTGATCCAGCTCCTGGGTAGATGTCATGTTATCTGATCGGCCTCGGAACATCTGAACATCATCCCACCATTCTTCGTTGCGGAGTGTCTCGTTGACGACGATCTCCCAATCGATATCGCTACCTATCCCATTGACGATGAGATCGTAGGTATTTAGACTGCCTGATGCCAAGCAAAATACTTTGACCTCTGCGTCAATTCTTAATTTTTCAAGAAGTGCCAGAACTCGAGCATGCTCTTCGTTAACCTCACTCTCATATTCCACAAACACCATGACCCGAAGTGTATAAACATGCTTCCAGAGTTGCACACTGTGAAGAATATGTCCGAGTTGCAAAATGAGCGTGTCTACTAATGTTAGCTTGTGCTGTCTTCACAAGAGATTGACCTTACATGTATCAAAGTTGGTGGTCAGCAAACTCTTTCCGTCAGAAGTAACCTCGGCAGACATCTGGATAGGCCACAGGTCGATGTACTTTTTGGTGTTGGTTCCGTCTTTTCTTGGTGTCTCCAGTGATTCAAAGCCACACCCCACTGCAATATTAAGTCGATATCGCAACGCAAGGTCCTCAAGTATAGTCAGATACTCTTTTGGAGACATCATATTCTCGGTGCGAATAACGTCTGTTGGTAGGATGCCCTCCATGAGTCTCGCCGACGTGTCACCCCGTCGCCTCCGAGGCCTTTCGGGAGCTTTGCCATTTGACCTAGCGGGCCGCCGCATTTGGCTGGACAAAGATACGGGAACATCAGGTATACGTAGCTTCGGGTTTGATTTCCGCAGTTCCTCCATGTTGTAAAACCCAAGCACAGCAATGTTAGGGCGCATTCCACCGAGGCCGGCTGATAGTATCAGATTGCGGATACCCCAAGTAATGGTGGGGGACATCGTTAGTTGCACAAAAGCCTTGATCTTGGAGAACTCATTGATGTATTTTGTCCAGGCATGCTGTTGAAGCCGAGCTTCATGAACCCCTGAGTTGAAGTCGTCGGTCACAATGACATGGCCAAGAATGTAAAGCGACCCCTTTTTGAGCGAGTTACAAAACTGGATCAACCTGGTCTGCCTGCGAGGGTTGTTGATAAGTAATATGATGTGCGGTCTCCAGAATTTGATGTGTTCTGGTCTCAAGCGTAGCAAATACTTCCTTACTTGATGATAGATCAGGTTTTGGCTGACATCGCCCCAGTGCTTAGGAGGGCTGAGGTAATGAATGAGGAGGAACAGCAACACAAGCACTGTAACTGCGATAGCGGCATAAGTCTCATCGATGAAGAACATAGCAAAGCCTGACAAGATGCCCGCAAGGAAGGCAGTTTGCCAGGTGAAGAACTTGAAGCTTGGCCTGAAGTTAGGGGCTGACCCGACTTTGAGAAGGAAGCAAGCTAAATTCATGACGAAGAAAGTCATCTGATATCCCATAGAGATAAAGGTAGCGATCTGGTTGAGATCGGCGAAGAGCGCTAATTGCGCAATGACATAAGTCAGAAGCAAAGCGTAAATGGGTTCGTCACCATGTTTCGTGCCCTTGCTGAAGAAGCCGAGGCCTGGAAGAAGCTTATCCCTTGCAAAAGCTTGGAACAGCTTGGAGGCACCGATCAGGCCCATGAGAGCGGAGAAGAAGGTGACTGCACATTCACCAGCGAGGATGACAGGTTGGGAGAGGTTGACGAGAGGGATGACATTGTCGTTGGCCAGGAAAGACGTGTGGGTTGTGCTAGCAGCCAGTGAAAGGATTACGACAAAGTAGATGATGAAAGTTGTCAGCATTGCCCAGAGCGTTCCATGAGGAATCGATCTGCTTGGGTCTTTTAGGTCTCCAGACATGGATGCCCCCGCAAAGATTCCTGAGGTAGCACTGTCTTGTTGTCAGTACAAGTTTATTAAACGCACACAGATTGGTAAGGGTCGTACGGAAAAAGAATGCCGAACAGATCACGAAACGTTTCAAGGCCTTTGAATTGGGGTCCACTGTGAGGAAGGAAGTTTTCGGTCAGGGTATCAAGACTAGGTCCGGTGAAATGAATCCCGAGATCCCTATCATGGAAGGGGGCCTTGAAGACAGCAGAGACCGGGATGCTGACGATGGCCAAGCTCAGGATAGCAAGCAGAGCATTGGAGGCTCTCGAGAAAGTTGCAGATCCTAGGAAACAAAGACCAGTACAAAGCAACAGGGCCGCTGTTTGGAGGCCATAGCCAGTCCAGTAACCTGAGGGGAAAGCCGCGCCGAGATTCAGTCTAACACAGTCAATAAGACCAACAACGTTCATGCTTGCGTTGAGAACCTGAGCAAGATAGAAGAGGATTCCGATGGAACCACCAAACTCTGGTCCTAGAGACCGTGAGATAAGGTAGTATGCACCACCACCTTTGACTTCTCCATTGGATGCGATGGCCGATAGAGAAAGCGTTGTCAATAAGTCAATGGAGTAAGCTGTAACTAGAAGTCCTGGAGTCTTTGTTAAGATTTATGAAAGGCCTCGTATGAGAGAGAAGCTTACCGAGGATGCCCACGAAGCCGATTTTTCCAATGATTTGACCGAATCGCAAAAACATGAGAATACTCATGATATTGAGAAAAACAGGGATGTATACGCCCGAGATGCTGCCCAACTTGTTGTGCCGTGGCTCCATGGTGACTGATACTGATCCTCGTCCGCCATGGGACTCGGCTATGTTATTTCGTTGTCGTTCTCCCCCATTGTCGACTCCCTTGATATCTGACTGTTGAGGTGTTGTCATGATGCAGTCCAGAGAGCAAGTCAGCCAGAGAGACAGACGAGGGGTCAGTAGTAGCGAGCACTGGCCCGGCCCACATGAGCAAGTATGAGACGGTGAAGAACCGCGCGGTGGAACAAAGCACAGAAGAATGAGGCTTTTGAAAGAGGGGAGAGGCCTGGGAAACAATGATGTTATGATGTATTCTATTGTTCAAGGACCACTGGGCAATTGGGTAATCGGTCGTCAATCCTATGCTTGCCAAGAGAATTCCAAGCTGAAGCCTCCCCCGTGTTGCATATTGGGTGTGTTTAGTGTGGTTGTGAGTGGATAATACAAGGGCAGTTGTTCGGCAATCCGGGCAAAAACGTCCATGTTGGTTTGGAGATCATCACCAATCAAGGACGCCACAATAGCCTCAAGGGAGGGCATTCTTGGGCCTCCATCGCAGTTACAGCAGGAAAGGTATGGAAGTTTGGAGGAACTAGACGGGTCAGCAGGGGACTACGTTGCTGCTAATGTTGGTGTTTGAGGTGGTTCCAAGGGTCCACGGGTGCTGGACATTCCCCGCTAAAACCTGCATTTCAGCGGTTAGAGGCCAGTAGAATCCAGTAGTGTTGCTCAGAGCTATATGGATCTCTCCAGGGTGATAGTCGTCTTTATGACTCTGTCTGTGGGGAGGTCGGATCATGTGCAAGAGCTGGGATGGAAGGCAGTAAAACTTGAGATTTTGATCCTAAGTGACAAAATAAACCCCAAGGAGACTCTCCTTACTTATGATAACTTACCAAAGTCTTTTCATCACTTAACTAGGGTCAAGGTCCCAAGGTTTCCTGCTCCCGGAAGCTGGCGTGGCTTGTTTATGCTGGAGCTCATACTGAACCACAAGGTGCAGCTTCGTATCGCGATAGGCGCTGTAGGTGCTACCAAATGACGTAGGCCATGCCGAAGGAAATCCACCCTGAAATTCAAGCTTCTGTCGGTGCTTTTGTTGCCGAGGTTTTGAATGCTACCTTTGTTCGCCGTTTCGCCGTAAGGCCAGAGAGAAAGACGAGACCTGATGCTAGTAAAGCACAAAAACCAAGATCAGAGATCGAGATCTCTGATGTGAGACATATAGAAGATATCTATTCACATGTCGACATGCGCCTCATTCATCTGACTCGACTCTTAAGGGTCGTGACGCCCCCACTGAGCGTGACAGCATAAACGTGCCCCAAGTGACGGGTAACGCACATCGATTATTATGGTGGGGCCGCACAGCCAAGATTGAACAGATTCGTGTAATAGGGTTGATATAATTCGAGGTCATGGTTCAGTGTTTTCAGGGACGTGGCTTCACCGTAAATATTCTGAACAGAGAACAAGTAGTATCGAAATTAGTGGCCGTGATAGGCATGTTTTGCCGCAATAAAACATGTGCGGATAAGAGATCAACGCTTGTAAACAAATCCTTCTGAAACGTTACTCATCAACGTCCCAAGGTATTTGACTCGGTCAATATTACGACCCTCGATTTGGTAGGTACATACAGTGCAACCCTAGAGATAAGGTTGCAGGCCAACGGTTGGATTTTCTTTCAAAGCATTTTACTTGCCGATATCCACTGGCTCTGGATGAGTCCATAAGTCCATACCTAGAATACTCGACGGCAAACATGGAAGTCATGATATGACATCCAGTGTAGACTCGGGATGAGTAATTAGACACTTGTCACAGCTTATATAAGCTAAATACTTGGTATTTAAATACCTTACCATATCATATGTAAGTTAATAACAATCATGTACAAGGCATCTTTCCATACACTTGTAGCTACTATTAGTATTGCTAAGTATTGACCTTTTCAACGCGTGGAGCCTATAACCAATACCTCCACTATTAGCCTAGCCTGGCTCGGCAGCTGCCCTTACTCAGTAGGTCACCAGACCCTGGAGACTGGGCTTCCCTGCGTCTGAGCTTCACCGTTCAGGGCAACTACCAGCCTGGGCATACCTAGGCAGTAGCCTGTAGTCTTAGCCTTCGCCTGTATGCTACGGCTTGGCTAAGCCCTTATCTCACGCTTCTTCTTCACTCCAACAAGAAATTCCGATACCTCTCAATTGACTCTGTCACCCGACCAAGCGTGACATATCCATATAACCTTTGTTCCCGAGACTGTTTTTGGTCATCATTCTTTGTCGTCATTCTTTTTTGTTGACTTCTTTGCTTCTTCAACTATCTTATCAATATTACTAGGCATCCCGCCAGTCATCCATCTGCCTACTGCGTCATTACCGCTGCTCGCGACTCAAAACTGCTGTCAACACCGCTCAGACTATGCGATAAGGCTTCTCACACCTTCAATCGAACTAAAGAATGGCTTCTCCTTCGAGAATCCCATCCGAACAGCCTCCCAGGTCTGCTTCGCCCTCGAGCTTCCGACCTCGATCGATTTCAGCTTCGGTCCCTCGAGCCGATTTGACAGCGCGTCTTGCTTCTCCCATCCCGTCACAACTACTTGGAACTACACCTCCCAGGGGAGGCTCGCCACGACCTGATGCAGCTCCACGTGCCGAGAATCTCGAGGATTTGTCCCAGTTGCCTGGGAGCGGGACCAGCGCTCAAGGACCTGGTGTATCTGCTCTCGCCGCTGCACTCTCCAACTCTCTAGGCCAGTCTCCTCCGCGACATGGCACTCCCGCAGCTCGCGTTGCTACTCCCCCGATTCGCTCACAGTCTCCTCTGCTCGGTGGTCGAAATTCGGGCACGCCGACCAACTATGGATCTTTCAATTCACGGTCACAAAATGCGCTGGGCACCAGTGCACCTTATGAAGATCCTGAGATTGTCAAGCGTCATCTAGTCCAACCCTCGGATGAGAATCCAGGTTCAGAAGAGTCATCGATTCAAGGTAATTCGAAGGGCAAGCAGCCAGCCGAAATCGGCGGTGCCGGACTGGGCGAGGACGAGTTTTCCAGCCTGAAGTTGCAGGGAGGTGATGTGACTCGAGGTATCTACAAGTGGACCGAACAGGCAGAAGCGAGAGCCAAATACAACCGCAGCAAGAGTTTCGATTTGGGACGGCCTGAGCCCGAGGCGGAAGTACTTGACATCAACTCGATAAAGGTGCCCGGTGGCTTCCGAAGAAACCATCTCCGTCGCAACGTCCAAAGCCCTGGTCCTCATGGTCATCCTGAGGACGGCCACGCCTCTCCTGCGCCGGGCCAGCAAAGATTATTCACCTCTAGCTTCCTCGAATTTTTGACGATTTATGGCCACTTCGCTGGTGAGGAACTGGAGGAGGATGACGAAGACTTAGGACCGAACGAGTACTTCTCATCCGGAGAAGACACAGACGAGTACAACTCCGACGACGAGCGGGAGCCTATGGAGGATAGTGCCTTGTTGACACCTTCAAGACGCAGACGCAAGCGCAAGGTCCGTGGTGGCACTGGAAACAATAGCCCCATGAACGCGGCCTTGCTGCTTCTCAAGTCCTTTGTCGGTACCGGTGTCCTCTTCCTTCCTCGAGCCTATCTCAACGGAGGTATGCTCTTTAGCAACCTGATTCTCTTTGGCGTTGCCGCTCTGAGCTACTACTGCTTTGTGCTTCTCGTACAAACACAGCTCAAGGTTGGAGGCTCTTTTGGTGATTTGGGTGGTGCACTTTACGGAAAGCATATGCGCACCCTTATTTTGGCCTCTATTGTCATCAGCCAGATTGGTTTCGTTGCTGCTTACACCGTATTCACTGCCGCCAATTTGCAGGCCTTTGTCAGGGCTGTCTCCGACTGCAAGTCCTCGATCAGTATCCAATGGCTCATTCTTATCCAGATGCTCATCTTCCTGCCATTTGCTCTTCTAAGAGATATTGGAAAGCTGGCATTTACTGCTCTAGTCGCGGATGCCTTTATTTTGATTGGCCTGGCTTACCTTCTGTACTACGATATTCTAACTCTCAACGCAAACGGTATCTCCGATATCATCATGTTCAACAAGAAGGACTGGACCTTGTTCATTGGAACTGCGATTTTCACCTTTGAAGGCATTGGTCTTATCATTCCTGTTCAGGAATCGATGAGACACCCTCAAAAGTTTCCTCGGGTTCTTCTTATCGTTATGATTATCATCACAGTCCTCTTCATTGGCATGGGTGCCATCTCTTATGCTGCCTACGGTTCTCACACAGAAACTGTTGTCTTGCTCAACTTGCCTCAGGACAACAAGATGGTCAACGGAGTTCAGTTCTTGTACTCTGTTGCCATTCTGCTTTCTACACCATTGCAGATCTTCCCTGCCATTCGTATCGCTGAAACAGAGCTTTTCACTCGAAGTGGCAAGTATAATCCTTGGGTCAAGTGGCAGAAGAACGTCTTCCGTTTCTTCGTGGTGATGCTTTGCGCTGCCATTGCTTGGCTCGGTGCCGACCATCTGGACAAGTTTGTTGCTCTCGTCGGTAACTTTGCCTGCATTCCACTTGTCTTTATCTATCCTGTAAGTCAACAATGTCGAAAGATTCGATGTGCAATACTGACTGTTTCTTCTAGCCTATGCTTCATTATAAGGCGATTGCCCGCACGAAGTTTTGGAAGGTGGCCGACATCCTGCTCTGTATCTTTGGATTCATCGCAATGGCGTACGCTACCACACTTACTGCGATGAGTTGGGCCACTGCGGAACCTAAGCATCCGGGATACTGTGACGAGAAGGGAACAATGGTTGGGTTCTGAGTCAAAGACTCATGTACAGTTGGTGTAATAGGTGTGCGAGTATGAGTTGGAGAGGTTTGGCGGCCGCAAGGCTTGCTATATCCGTGTGTCAGTTGAGGATCCATTGCATATTGTAGCTTGCATTGTGGTGTTACGTTATTGGATAGATTGTATGTAGCATTTGGAAATGGGTGATGGGAGTTGAAGGTTTTAGCCGTTTGGTTTCGAGTTTCATTACACATCGTGTAAGACAGCATATTGAACTATATTGCTTGGCAGTTATTTGATTCGTGGCTCGTGATTTGGTTGATATTATCAATTGTCTATCCATGATTCGGCTTCGACACGTGGGGGGCCGGCTCGACCGGAAAGTGGGGGATTCTACATGAATCTCGGAGACCGAGGCGAAAATGATGATGTATGTCTATCGCAAAACACCGGGCCGTGATATTCGGGTTATTGGAGGTGTCCCCAGAATAAAAGCGAGGTCTCGTTCAAGGGCCACAACTCGTCTCAAATATTTTGTCATGCCTCTCCAGCCGTCAATAAGCTTGACGAGACGCTGTCTCGTCAGCTTGTCATCAACATCCAGGCGAACTTTTGCTCAACAGACACGGCAGACTCGACCTCCGCCTCCTCCGCCCTTTCAGACCGTCGCAACATGTCCGGAGCCGACATGCGGATGCGCAGCTACTCCTGCTATGCCAGAGGATCTTCCTCTGGACCGTGAGGGGCCTCTCAAAGGCGCAATTGCTGGGTATGCAGAGCATGTACTAGTGTGTACAGGAAATGCAGATTGGCCATCGAGAATAGAGGATGATAATGGCGGCGATTGCCTCGCTGCGGATCTGAAAGAGTTATTTGGACGTGGAGGGACTTACAGCGATGTTGGTGCTCTCTTATTATATATGGATTATGTACTGATCAACATAGCCTTTTCATAATGTCTCTGTTCTCAACTCGTCGTTTCCAAGCTCTGTTTCACCACGTCCTGAGGTTCAGACCACGTCCGTATATTTAGTCCCAAGCTTCAAATACGTCCCTTTTCTACCGCGGGTATCGTTTGATAGTGTAGAAGCACTAGCAAAGGGTTTTCTCCTCCCCAAGAAGCTTCACCCTGCACATGAAGGTCTCTCACCTATACATCGGGATCGCTTGACCCGCAAAGAAGGGTACCAGGGACTTCTACCAGGCGTTCAAGATGTTCGTGATGTTTTGGTCTTGATATGTGGACATACAGGCCGTGATGCTAGATGCGGTATCATGGCGCCTGTTCTGCAAACTGAGTTCGAGGACAAGTTGGAAATGGAGGGTTTTGACGTCTTGGATGGACCCGTGCAAGTCAATCTCGGCGACAAACAAAGAATACAGGGAGAGACTGGTCGAGGCAAGACTACAGCTAGAGTTGGTTTGATCAGTCATATCGGGGGTCATAAGTTTGCTGGCAACGTCATCATTTATCTCCCTCCAGACCTGAAGATGGGCAATGAGCCTCATCCTTTGGCTGGATGTGGAATTTGGTACGGAAGAGTTGATCCAAAGAATGTGGAGGGTATCGTAAAAGAGACTATTCTGAAGGGAAATGTGGTTGCGGATATGTTTAGAGGAGGTATTGATGCTGAGCATAAGATGTTGAGGATGTAAGATATCTGTATTGATAGATGGTTAGATACCCCAAGGTCGCGAAACATGAACAAGACACTCTTCAATAGAAGTATGTAATTATAAATCATTACCACGCGCTACCTATTTACGAAATGTATTCAGTCATGACGGCTATGTATACATGTTGAGGTGATTCAAGTGATTCACGTGACCTTGATCTAGTAATTCCAGCTTCAATTTTTGGTGACCATGAACTCAAGGACCTTCTGAAGATACTGGAAAGAACGGGACCGCAAATACCAACTCGTACGTCTGAGTATATTTGCCTTATTTAGTCTGTTTTGACCTCAGGCGGTTTCATTCTGGATGCGATAGCTCAAGAAGACGACTGAAAAACTCTGTGATCAAAACTGGTGCACTCACCACCAACCAATATGATAAGAGCCACGCCAAGGATACTCATAAGTTCATCGCGATCTGTCATCCATAACCGACTAATTCTCACAAAATATGGTCATTTTCAGAGCCGTTTGTCAATAGCTAAGACGCAGTCTCCAAGAATCTTATCACGGAGCCTCTCAACTTCATCACCATCTCAGCAACACGCTTCTCAAAAACCAGACTTTTCTACATCTCTTCAATCACGGGTCTTCCCCTCTTTAATAGTGGCTGGAATAATTCTTGTCAGTGGCGGCTACTATCTTATCACGCCGCCGTCTCGACCCAACAACCTCAACGAGATAACCTTTGTTCCCTACGGCATCACAACTCGCGAGGCCATCTCACCAACCTCATTCGTCATCACCGCAGTCCCACGCACACCAAACCCTTCTCTACCATACCTGACACCTTCAGATAACCGCTGGAGCTATCCTCTCTGGTCTGTGGAGTTCAAGCAACCTGAGGTACAAATTTCTCGGCATTATACACCCCTGCCTCCACTATCTACGGAGGATCCTACAGATGGCTCGCTCCGGTTTTATATCCGGACTGTTGGCGATGGTGAAATGTCCAACTACCTAGGTCGAAGACAGGTTGGAGAAGATGTTTTCCTGCGTGGTCCACACGTTGGCTTTGAACTAGCGGAGCGATTGGGTGAGCATTCTCGTCTTGTCTTCCTTGCCGGTGGTACGGGCGTAGTGCCTGGTATACAAGCAGCGAAGGCTGTCTTGGAAGCGAGCGAAGATTCAAGCGTTGACCTCCTCTGGGCAGTGAGGAAGAGAGAAGAGGTTCAAAAAAGTGCTCCTCCTCGGCAATCATCGTGGAAGTTTTGGCAAGAAAAGAAGCCCACTCCGTTAGGCACTGAGGTTGAGAACCCTAGCCCCGTCACAAAGCGCTTACAAGACCTCAAGATGACCTATGGTGATCGTCTCAGGATACAGGTCGTTGTTGACGAAGAGGGAACTCGCTTCCAGGATAAGGATATTAGGGAAGCCATTGCAGCATCGCCTGGAACTGTCGCTTCATTCAATGCAGGTTGTCGATTCCACGATCAAGCAATGCATGTTTACGCCTCCGAATTCGCCCTCTCTGACGGGCCTGGTTGTGTGTGCAAGTCTTCCGAAGGCACTACCCCCGGGAAAAACTTGTTTATCGTCTCTGGCCCCGACGGTTTCATTGAGTACTATGCTGGGCCCAAGATATGGTTAGGTGGCCAGCAGACTCAAGGTCCGATTTCTGGTGTAGCTGGTTATCTGCAAAAACAGAACCCTCTCCTGGCAAGAGATTGGCTGGTCCTCAAGATGTAAAATCACTGTAAGGATAGTCTCATATACTGTATTATAGTTCAAAGCACTCATAAAGAGGGGTATACATCATTTATTGGGTACAAATAAAACATGGAATACTATGTAACAATGATGCCTTCTACGTGATAACCCAACGCCAACACTAGACTCCAAACCCATGACATGTTCCTCTAGTGGCTCTGAACCTTCCTATACGACGGAGGCTTCATTGTCCTCCTAATCAACTTGCCCGCGTATGGCGGGATCAATGAAACTGCACCAATGGCTAGTACACGCCAGACAAATCCCCTGAGCAGATGTTAGTACATATGACCCGGCAAATCAAGGACGACTTACCATGTTATCAAGAACTGAAGGTCAAAGTATCCACCTAAGAAAGGTATGGAGCCGATATACAAGACGAAAGTGCCGATGATACTAATGATCATAATGGGATGCCATGTAGTGATCTCAATGGCCACCATGAGAAGTTCGTTGAGCACTAGAACGGTATAACTGACAGCAACCATCTTGGGCCCATCGACTTCAGTGAGAATCTGCGACAAGCCCTGAATCATGCCGCCTTGGTAGATGGATACAAAGACCCAAACAAAGAAAGTTCTGTACGATAGAGATCGTCCAGAAGTGAGTTCCTTATAGAGCTCGGGGTAGAGGTTGGCAAGGTTCTCGTCCACATCCTTATCTAACACAAGTGACAGCACAGGGGCTGCAGTGTATACAGTAGCATAGCCGACAAGTAGCCAATCCTAGAATCGTTAGTTGTCACGAACAGAGAAAAGAGTTCCTCGGCTTACCTTGTATAGGCCCTCAGGCTCAAACTTGATAGCAATACTATACATAGTCTGGCACACAGCAATGATCAAACCACGGTGAATAACAAACTGTGCGAGCTTAGCACTTCGCTTGTAACTGTTACGGCCATGCCAGACCAATAGCTTGACCAGATGACAAAATTGCTCAATCGAAAAGTCTGCCGCCAAACTAGCCTGTCGGCCTTCCTTGCCAACAATACCAACACCAACATCAGCAGCTTGGATCATTGAGACATCGTTGCCACCATCGCCGATACAGCATACGCGCTTTTTAGTGTACTCGCGGATCAGTTTGGCAACTTCGGCCTTTTGGTTCGGCGAACAACGGCAAGCAACAACGGTGGGCAGCTGGACGGCGATGCAGATGAACTCAAGACGGAAATGTGTCAGAAAGAGAGCCAGACTTTCGCCATCTACCAGGAGACAAGCGTCTGTCTTGCTTCGGAGGAAGTCAAGATGTTCTCGGGCGTTATCCTTCTTCTTGAGCTTGGAAACTGTATAGATGTACTGACCGCGAGCCACCAGTTTGGAGCTGACAGCAACACATCTGGCTGTCTCGACCTTGTCACCAGTCAACATCCAAATCTTGATACCAGCATTGCGGAGGAGCTCTAGAGAGGGTTTTACGTCCTTCTGCAGCTTGTCCTCGACACCAGTCACGCCAATTAGTTCCAGATCATGTTCCAGGTAGTGCGAAACCACCCGCTGCATGCCAGCATCACGCCCACTGATCGAAAGCGATGCTTCTTGATAGCGAGCCGAGAACTCCTTGTACTGATCGTATGAGAGCTTCTTGCGACCAACGACCAGCGTACGTAAGCCTTCGCGCGCCATATTGGCGGTCTCCTCGTCGAGCCAATCGTTCGCTGCAACGATGGAGCTCATGACGGTATCAGCACCCTTCTGGAAGAACCAGATTTCGCCAGTAGAGAGACTCGGGTTCTTGACCTTGACGTCTTCGTGGAAGTGGACGATGATACCCATTCGTTTGCCTTCGGAAGTAAAAGGGAAAACGTCAAGGATTCGCACGCGAACCACCGGTCTCTTGCTGTTCGTGTATTCCAACACCATACTCTTGCGATCTCGGTACACAAGTCTCAGGCCGACTGATTCTGTCCACTTGACGATGGCGATTTCGTCTGGAGATGATGCTTGATATCCAGTAACCTCTTTGCCATCCTCAATGTCCACAGTAGGTGTAACATTATGGCAAAGGGCGAGTGCCAGAACTACATCTCGAACTCGCGTGCCAATCTCTCGTCTTGTACGCGTCGTGCCCATAGTTGTAGTGCTAGAGTATGTGGATGACGGAGTGATAAGCATGTTCTGGGCAGCAGCGTCTGCAGAGGGCAGGATGTAGAAGCCTTGTTTAACATACGTTGACACTTCGTCCATTGCCTCGTTGGCATAAGACACAGTACCAACGTGAATTTTCTTCATTTCCATCTCATTTTGGGTTAATGTACCAGTCTTGTCGCTGAGCAGGTATTCGATTCGGCCGAGATCTTCAGGTATAGTACTTGTTCGAACAACTGCTCCAGGCATGCCAGGATCACGTTGTATAAACCAGGAATATGCGCTCTTGCCCATGTCCAGGTTCACACGCAGGCTGATGGGGACAATAGTAGAGAACAAAACCAAAAATCGCATGATCTTGACATACCACACATTGTCTTTGGTGTTTCCGAAACCCTCGAGGGCGACAAGGATGATGGAAAGAGCCAATGTCAAGGCGCACAGGGGATTTAGTCAAAGAGTTGATCTCGTATTCAAGTAGGCCGGTCTTGGAACGTGAGGGAGCTGTCGATAGAGCAGACCGCGTCTGAGGACCTGTGTACATGATGACGGCTAGTGTCGTGGCTTGCGAGGCGATGACAGTATTGGCCCATGCTGTGTTATCTATTGACAGAGCAGCCGTGTGGGAAGCGTCAGAGTCTTGTACTGTCGCATGGTGCGCCAGTGCATCCTTTCGAGATTCTACCAGCTCAATTGTGCCCAGAAACTCGTTTACCTTCCTGTCTGGCTTTCCACCGGTGACGCGCAGACGAACAAACTCCTCCGTTGGTAGATTTTGTGTGAGTGGTGAAGCAAGTCTGAGCTTCCAATCCGTCTCACCATCCAACTGATCGGTCCTAATGAAAGTCTCCCCTCCTGGTCCGCTTTCAGTCTCTTGCTCTGGTGCCGCTTCTGCGGGTTGTTTGCCCTTTGCTTGAGGCTCTTCACCGTCGAACGCCAACAAGGTATCCTCCTCTGCTGGTTCTTCGGGAATCGGTGCAGGGGCTGGTGCCTCGGAAGTGAAGCATTTCAATATGACAACATCTGCAGGTACACGTTGACCCTTCGTAAGTTTGAGAACATCGCCAACTTTCAAGTCTTTTGACTTGCGGCTGACTTCGACAGCCCGTGAGGATGGCGGGGGTGCCTCGACGTCGTCTTCCTCCAAAATGTCTGACAAGTTCTCTCGGGCCCCCTTTGACTTCTTCCTAGAGTGTTTCTGTAACACTTCAGACTTGAGCAGTTTTCTTTGGCGTACAGGGGCTAGATTGGAGTCGGCATCCTGAAAAACCAGAATGCTGTACTCTTCTGAATTCGCTTCAGTGTCTCTTCGCCGTCTGGCAATATCATCGAAGGCCTCCTTTCCCATGGTAATACAGAGTACAAACGCCAGTGGTGCAATGTACGTTAACAGGTAGCCAATTCTCAGGGCGGGTATCGCCTGCGACAGTGCCACGAGAAGGAAGTACATGTTGAAGAAGAACGAGAATTCGTTATAGAGGGTTATAGGGAGGAATGTCAAGGCTGTGTACTTGGCATTTGAGATGATGTTGTTTGGAAATCGCACAGGTTGAGTCGATCCCACGGCCACATGTCGAGAGGAGGATGGGTCGTCGTCTTCTTGGTCATCGGCATCGCTCGGTTCTGGTTTCTTCGAGCCCGACATGAAACTAGGGAATCGTAACCGTGAAGATACTCGATCCGAGTTCATGGACTTCCGGCTTTGCGAAGGCTGGCCCCCTAGCAGTGGTTGATCATCCTCATTGTAGCCGCTTCCTTCCGACCATCGAGATGCACTGCTGTTATGTTCCCCTAATAATGTTTGAGAATGCTCATCGTTTCCGTCCCTGTCCTGGCCGAGGTCGCCATACCCGCGATTCCTCTTTCCAGCTCGCCGCACTCCACCCATGCGCAAATTTCGCAGCGCTATCCGTGATGTCTGTGGCTCGGTTGAAGGGCGCTCGCTATCCCTTGGAGCTGGAGTAGTTGATATTGGGTCGAGCTCCTGAATATCTAGATCAAGGTCGGAATCGGAGTCATTCGCGGGAGAGTCGGGTGGGTCGGAAGCTCGATATCGTGGTGAGGGCGGCATTCCTGGCTAAGCTCCTGACGATGAGGAGAAATAGAAAAGGTGCTGTGTGATAGGTGAAGAATGGAGGATGGGAGCTAGCGGTGCTGCTCAGACATGCTGCGGCGGTGATGTGAGGACGTTTACGGTTCTTTTCGTAGTCGTGCTTTTCTGGTTGTAAGACTTTCCTCCCTCGTGTTCCTTGTCGGGGAATTCGGTGATCGTCTTTGTTCTTTCGGTTGTATACTGTTGGAGGCCGTCGAATCTTTCGGAGCTCTTATCTGTATCGCATTTCAGGGTCGAAGTCGCAAAGGGATCTATGTGTTCAATGTCCGTCCGGCGAACTTGATGTTGATGAATGCTAGCAGCAATCGAATAGAGGCCGAATTGTATTTCGTTTGGGACACTTGATGTTTGTTGCGAAATGGTGACTCGTGTCTTGGCTCACAAGGGACAGATCATTTCAAGACCAGGTGCTGTATCATTTGTATAGTCGTAGCCTACGCTATTGCCAAGCGTCCTCTGGGGGGGCGTCACCTTTAAAAGTGTCCCGCTACCATTTACAGAGGCTGGTTCTTATAGATACCTCCTATACAGCTATAAGTTAGCCTCCTTCCAGGTATTTCACATGTAGCTTAGTGGGGCGTGGCGGTAGCTGTGCCTGACAGATTACGTGGAGGTGCATGCATGCTTACCCTGAACGGCCTCATGAAATCTCTCCATAGTTCGTGACTTTATGTCAACATGAGGATACGTTTGATTTCCACTACGGAGTACACTACCTATCAGGCAGACGGATAATATTAAATTATATGTCTACGTCGCAAGCATACGTACGTGCTTTGATTTATAAGTAATATAGCCATCTTACTAGATTTTGTAAGTTCAAACAGCTTCTGGGCCGTTGTTCAATTCTCTCGGACACATTGGGTATCATCATGAGAACCACCCACGCAACTCACGTGGTTATTCACGGCACTGCTCAGATGTTTGAAGGAGGAGATGGGTCATCATCAAGCTCAATAAGTTTATAATTATCATTGAAGATAGCAGTTTCGAATTAAACATCATCTTAATTACTCCATGCATTTTTTGCGAGGAGTTGTGTACCTAGTAGTTACAGATGTCTCTTGGGTACCTTGCTTTATTTTCGGTGACTTGATATTCCCCAGCTCCATCTCGTGCTATAGAAAAAACCAATTGTTATTTTCTTTTAAACATGCTAACCGTCGCACCTTATCCACAGCAAGCCGTCAAATCCTGGAATTGTGTTTCCTTCGTTGATAGGTTATGTATTTGATGAGTAGCATATACAAAACATGGTGTTATATCCAATGGGAGTGATTAGAGTGATATCGCAAACATATTAGTAGCTACAGGGTAGGCCTGAGCATGCACGTGACCGTCATAGCGCCTGAACGCGCTGGTATCAATAGAGCAGCTCGTTGGCTCAGCTTCAGTCGCAAATATTTAGAAGCTTCTGCGACAGCAAAAAACAAACCATTATCTCGATCATCACATCACGAATTGCCCCACTACACGAATCGAAGACTCGCGCTGAAAAACCCGTCATCGAAGATAATAATTGTCGGCATATTCGACACCCGCCGACACCATGGTCCAGATCAGCGAGGTGAAGGGTAACAAGCGAGACAATCGCACAGCCGCCCATACTCACATCAAGGGCTTGGGCTTGAAGCCAGATGGATATGCAGAGAAGCAAGCGGCCGGATTTGTCGGTCAAGTCGGCGCGCGTGAGGTAAGGACCGATTGAATCGAATATTGACTTATGAATACTTATTCGGTTGCTAGTCCTGCGGTGTTGTAGTGGACTTGATTCGGGCTCAGAAGATGGCTGGCCGAGGTGTGCTGTTGGCAGGAGGACCTGGAACCGGAAAGACCGCTCTCGCGCTCGCGATTAGCCAAGAATTGGGAACCAAGATTCCCTTTTGCCCCATCGTTGGCAGCGAAATCTATTCTACCGAAGTCAAGAAGACCGAGATGCTGATGGAGAACTTCCGAAGAGCTATTGGCCTCAAGGTCCGAGAGACGAAGGAGGTGTACGAAGGAGAGGTTACAGAACTCACACCCGAGGAGGCCGAGAACCCGTTAGGCGGCTACGGCAAGACCATCAGCACACTCTTGATTGGACTCAAGAGCGCAAAGGGACAGAAGAAGCTCCGCCTCGACCCAAGCATCTACGAAGCAATTCAGAAGGAGAGAGTGACGGTCGGCGACGTGATCTACATCGAAGCGAACACGGGTGCCTGCAAACGAGTTGGCCGATCAGATGCCTACGCCACGGAATTTGACCTGGAGGCGGAGGAGTACGTACCTATTCCCAAGGGTGAGGTACACAAGAAGAAGGAGATTGTGCAAGACGTTACGCTGCATGACCTCGATGTGGCCAATGCCCGTCCTCAAGGCGGCCAGGATATTATGAGCATGATGGGCCAGCTAATGAAGCCCAAGATGACGGAGATTACAGACAAACTTCGTGGAGAGATCAACAAAGTGGTCAGCAAGTACATCGACCAGGGTGTTGCTGAGCTTGTGCCAGGCGTTTTGTTTATCGATGAGGTAACACACATCCCATCCTCCTTATCATAACGGGACGGGAACTCTGACGCTAACCGATATGACGTTTGACAGGCACACATGCTCGATGTAGAGTGCTTCACCTACCTGAACAGAGCCCTGGAATCGCCCATCTCCCCCATCGTGGTCTTGGCCTCCAACCGGGGAATGTGCACCATTAGAGGCACTGACGACATTGTCGCGGCTCACGGAGTTCCTGCCGACTTCCTCACACGCTTGCTCATCATCCCCACAACGCCCTACGAGGCGGAAGAAATCAAGCGCATCGTGCGGATACGCTCATCAACCGAAGGCGTCTCAGTATCAGATGCTGCCATTGACAAAATCTCGGAACACGGTGTCCGCATCAGCCTGCGGTATTGTCTGCAGCTGTTGACCCCTGCAAGGTAAGTCACTGTGGCGAGAGGGGAGACCCTCTGGTAAAATAATCCGAGACACAGTTGCTGACTGAAGATACAGCATTCTTGCCAAGGCCAACGGTCGCTCTCAAATCGACGTTCAGGACGTCGCTGAATGTGAGGACTTGTTCCTTGATGCCCGCCGAAGTGCCGCCCTCCTCAGCAGCGAGGCCGGGCGAGGATACCTCGCGTAAAATGGAGAGGCTGCAGAACCTGAGAGTGTTGAATTTCAGTCTAAAAGGCGCTGGATGCGAGGGAAGACGTGTCATAATTACTACTTTTTAAAGGAGCTACGTGGTTGATAAGGAAAGAAAACACCTGACCTCTAGCTATTGTGTACTTGATAGGGAACCATGGAATACTACAGAGAATTGGCGTCGGGCTGGCTCAGATTGGCCATATCAAGATGTGAGAGAGAATGGCATCTGCAAATCCCTGTCTAACTTTAGCTCCCTCTAACGTAGGTGGGAGGTGTGTGCCTCCCTTCCATGTCTTGTGCGCCCATTATAATAAGCTAAATCTAGACCAAACAACAAAGTGGCACCCTCCTACAAGCTCTTTGATCATTGAGCAACCACTTCAACTTTGGCATCCAAGCCCTTGACACTGGGCCAGATGGGATTGGGTGGTGGAGAGGGAGCAATCCTGCGTTACCAGTGCCAGTGCCAGTGCCAGTCTACCTCATCTTATTTCAGCTGCCGTCTCAAGCCTTGATGGGAACCGTTGGCCCGCATAACTAAATATGGTTAGATATTCAAAGAAAGTCGCCCTTGGACGAGTTTATACATCACGTGCTACGTATTAACTTGTGCCAATTTCGGAGACGACATTGTCTTTGTTTCAGTGCCTACTACCAAACATTCCAGCCCCAGACTAAGACTAGACATAGTCCACATTCCGGCTCGACATTACACTGCATTGTCGTTGTTGGATGAGGCTGGAATCAACAAGGGGCTAGTTAGAGTCAGAATGTGCTGTGCTTGGACCAGTTTAGGATCGGTATTCACATCATAATGAGTGGACGTGCTCTGCATAGGGAGACAAAAAGATGGACCAGGGAGGAAAGGGAGAAAAGATGATATATCATGGCAGAGTCCGTGGGTTGTGGTTCCCTTTGTGAGCGTTTCTTGTTTCCCGTCCCGTTTCGTTGGGTCCTATCACATTCGCTCATATTCCCACACACTCTCCTTCTCTCACTTGTTATCAGGTTTTAACTAGTTAACAGACCCTGGTTCTCTTTCGTCCTACTTTACTAGGGACTGCACCCGACTGCGGTAAATACCTTGTTCCCTGTTCCTGGTGCCGTACACTTCCTAGTAGTTAAGTGGCTACGGAAATGCAGCTGTGACTGCCGACAGACCAGGCCATACATTGGATGTGCAGACGCAGGACCAAGCTCTAAGCCAAACCTGCAGAGAACCAGGACATGCAGGGGTATTCCCCGCTGTTTACTCTTAGCAGCCTCTGGTGCAGAACGGTTAATCTATCTTGAGCATTGGTAAAGAACACAGTGGGAGAGTTGAACTGAGTTTATCAAAGAACAAGAGGGTGTCATTGGATGACAAGGGAAAGGCCGGGAATTTAAGGTGATAAGAAAAGAAGTGAAGAAAAGGGAACTCTAGGGCATCTAATCAAAGAAACAAGAGAAAGGCAAGACAAGAGATCAAAGACGAAGGCGATAATGAGCCACGCCTAATTTCCCACTTTAGGCTCCAACGGAAAGAAAGGAAGCGAACGGAAGAAGGAAAGAGAGGAAGACAGAGACGGCATTGCAGGAGCACGCAGTTTCATTGTTCTTTGGAGGCTACTGAATGGGCTACCATTGAACACACAAAGACACAGCCCTGCACAGACAGACAGTGGCCCAACACTGCGAGAAACATCCCATCCTCTTTCAGTCGAGAAAGGGAAGAAAGAAGAGAAGAGCCTATTCCGAGGAGCGAAAAGGCCATAGTAACACACGGTCATTGATTATATCTTTACTTCCTATATCTACCTCATCAAGAAGTTGCGTCTCCTCAGCTCATCTCTCGGCCTCAATCTCAACGACACCGAGACCAGGGTACAGGGTCTACCACTTCCCGTTCGCTTGCCCGTCAGAGGAACCAAAGGAGAGGAGAGCAAGGCAGAGCAAAGCACGAGAAGATTTAAGCAAAAATGACACAGGTCATCTCTTTGGTTACGCCCTCCCAGGCTATGACCCCGGCCCACTCCCCCATGGATTCTGATGACTACGATAGGCCCCGAGCCTTTCGTGCACTCCCAGACACTCCAGACTCTCCTAGTCCTCGCACTGCTGGCTTGGGTAGAAAACGTACCACTCCCATCAACACTTCTGACGCTAGCTATGGTAGACTTGAGAGACTCAAACTGAATACGCCGAGCAGTATGGCAAGTAATGAAGCTACAAGAGATATCTGTCTCTGCACTCCGGCGCCCAAGATCCCAAGACCTCGAAATGGTGAGTCGCTTCTGTCTTTATTTCTATTTCTTTATTTATTTCTTTGTTGATATGCTATTTCGTTGGTCATGATAGTGAAGCTTGGAGTTGTGGATAGTGACAACATTTATGCACAACAATCCTCCGACATATGTTCAGCATCATAACTAACCGTTACCAATAGCTTTCATACTGTATCGCCAACATCACCAAGCACAAGTCGTCTCTCGCAACCCAAACCTGTCCAACCCTGACATCTCCAAGATCATAGGAGAACAGTGGAAGGACGAGCCCCAAGAAGTTAAAGACAACTGGAAAGCACTGGCAGACGAAGAAAAGCAACGCCATCAGCAACAGTACCCTGACTATCGCTATCAGCCACGACGTGGTAACAAGTCGCAAGGCCTCCGATCAGGATCTGTCTCCGCTGATGAATCTGGGAGATGCTTAAAGTGCAACCTCCGGTGCATTGCAACCCCTTCAACCCCCTCTACACCATACCCCACACCATCGGCAAGTGAGGGCAGAGCTCCCCCGTATCCATATACGCCAGCTTTGTGTGATCCAGAGGCAGCTCGTCGTGCAAGTTTTGGTAATCTGGCCATGAGACAGCCACCGCCATCCAAGCGTTCTCCTTATCGAGAAGCAGAGGAATACGGCCCCGAGTCACCAGAAATGAAGAGACGTCGTTACAACACTGCTGTCGGCTATCACCCGATATCATCCCCCGGAACGATGGGACGGGCACTGTCACTGGGAGCGGCTTCTCAGAGACCTTACCCTGTCACGCCTCTGCCCGAGCCGTACTTTACCAGATCAAAATCAGGCCCAATGCCTCCCCCACCTCGACCAGCAGCAGGAGGACCTTGGCCCGACCAGGAACATCGAGGCCGGCACCCTTCTTATGATGACGAGTCCCTCAGACTTCCTCCACTGCAAACTCAAACTGCCATGTCTCCCACGAATGCGCAAGAGGTTGATATTCGACAGCTCCAGACTCCAGTCACGGGGCTTGGAATATCAAATGCTCGAGACCCTCAAGCTAGAAGCGTGGAGGCCATGGTCATGTCTATTCCGTTCACGCGAAAGCTGTCTGTGCTTTCTAAGATAAATCACACTCCGATCAGCTCTCTAGGTTCTGGAACTTTAGCTCTTGAGAAAGTCGAGAATAGGGGGGCTGTCATTGCCGTAGAGGGACCGAAGCCAAGAATATTGAAACAAGTTGGCTTGCTGGTTGAGCGAGCGCTTTCGACCTCCAGCGAAATCGCGCTCAAGACCTGGGGACAGATAACGGAAGACGAGGCCAAAAGCAATCAAACTGGCTCCCAGGATAACGAAGAACCTTCAGAGTCGAACCACAGCCTTGTGTCATGTTTTGAAACGATGATTCAATGGCACCAGAAGTCAAGAGAGATGGTAAAACACATCACCAGCCAACCCGAATCGTTACGTGGCTCACAGCGGGAGAGGGACTCAGATTCACCAATTTCGCGACGTGGTTCAGTTGAAGAGGACAATGCCTCCGGATCATCACGGGATGACAACGGTAGTTCAAAGATACCGGTTGCCCTTATTAAGGAAGGATTCAGCCTCACTCTCTCGGACTCGTTCGCCTGTACGATACCCATCGCGGACGCCTATGCACCGATCGACCATTGGCAGTGGATGGCCACCCTCTGGCGCGGTACCATCAATCCC
Source organism: Fusarium fujikuroi IMI 58289 (assembly GCF_900079805.1). Taxonomy (NCBI): domain Eukaryota; kingdom Fungi; phylum Ascomycota; class Sordariomycetes; order Hypocreales; family Nectriaceae; genus Fusarium; species Fusarium fujikuroi. The sequence goes on from NC_036625.1 coordinate 1,243,583, forward strand.
GACCTTGTTGTCTACGTGAAACCAAGTCTAGAGGACGAGATCGCGAAGTGCGGAACGGTCGATTCATACAAGGGGCTCATGGTTGTCCGTGTTGCGGTGGGTAAAGACTTGGATGATGCAACTGAACGACGAATTGTTTTTGAAGTCATTGAATGGGTACGGGGAGGGAGCTTCAGAGAGAAACTCGACAAGGCACGTTGAGATGACCGAAACACGATAATTCTTTTTTGGAAGTGGGCGATGAAAAGGAAATTGTCAAGGCTACACCTGGATCTGAGGATAAAACTTACAGCACCGCATAACTGATGGGGTTGTTGATTTGGAGGAAACATGTGTTGGTTCAGCTAATATCACATTCCTGTCCAAAGGATGGGAGTAAACATGTAAAGATTAGTAGGTAGGAGTCCATGGCGTCAATACTCTCACATCTGTTTGTTTTTTTGTTTGTTTGTTTGTTTACATACGCTTCCAATAATGAGCAGAGTCTGAGCCAAGTCCGGAGACTAAACAGACAAAGAGTATGACCTGAAATGCTAATTATAGCCCAAAGAAATAAGTATCTTTCTATTCTCTTTGTTCGGCCTAGGTACACCTGACGTCTTCCAAGTGAAGCTGAAGCTAAGCACCCTTATAACTACTAAAGGTATTGATATCCAATCCCTGCAAGTCGGTGGAGTTTGAGTTTACCCCTGCAGCAAATGTACGTACCTTAACCGCTAAACGCCGGGAATGACAGCCGCCATCGTAATTTATCCGGGAGGTAAACGCGCCCCGACTCTAGGGACCAAACTCAAGTACCGCTCCACTACGCACTACCCAGACAGCTCCCCTCCCGTCTAATTAGTACTGTACGCGCCTCAGGAGACAGCATCAACAAAGACAAAGAAAAGGCCGACGACCCCCCTCCTCGACACCGTTAAAGAACACCTCAAGTACTAGCGGTGCCGGCACGATGCCCTACGATCTCGACAACACCTTATAATGCCGGATTTCAAGCCTGGGCAGACTGTCCAACTAAACGATGGCTCCAAGGCCATCGTTCGTTTCGTGGGCACCACTCACTTCCAGGTCGGAGAATGGATAGGCGTTGAGCTGGAGACCAAGACGGGCAAAAACGATGGAAGCGTTCAGGGTGAGCGTTACTTTGATTGCCCCATGGGCTATGGCATGTTTGTCAAACCTGTGATGGCCAAGATTATCGCACAAGCACCTACACCAAAGCCACCTGCTCGGAAGCCTGCTGCAAGGCCAAGCAGCTTCGCACCGACTTCAGGTAGAGCCTCGAGTGCGGCAGGGGATGCAGGCTTGGGTAGAAGAAAGAGTCTCAATGCCCCCAGTCCTAGCCCAGTACCTAGAGTGTCACGGCCGACAAGCATTGCAAGAGTAGGTGCTGTGGTACAGCTGTTGAGTTGAAAGCTAACCCGGATCAAGTCGCCTACGAAATCTCCCACAAAGCAGTTGAGTGCTGCTTCGAGCACCACTGTATCCCGAACAGGAACACCATCAAATGCGCGCGCCCCTTCCGTCGGAGCAAAGTCGCGCCCATCAGTTGGAGGACCACGAACATCTATGGGTCCTCCTCCACCCACTGCTCGAACAAGACAAGTATCTACTTCGTCGGGCACAGCAAAAGCTGCATCCGCAGCCCCGAGGACAACGACTAGCCGCATGTCTTTGGCCGGACCACCACGACCAGCATCTCGGCCAGTATCACGGCCAAGCTCAGCAGCCAGACGGACATCTGTCGACTCGCAAGCAAGAAGAGGCTCCTCGGACAGAGATGACATTGCTTCCCCTATTAAGGATAATGGGGACATTCTTTCACCTCAGCCCAGGAGCCCTGTTCAAGCTAGAACAAAGGCGCTTGAAAAGCTTACAGGTGGACCTTCATCGCGAACAACCACACCCCCTGCGGCACGAAAACCTTCAGCTACGACCACCGGACCCCGTCCTGCTGCAAGTACGGCAGCAAGCAGAGAAATCGAAGACCTGAAGGCCAAGTTGAAGGTTTTAGAGCGCAAACGGGCTGAAGATCGAGACAAGTTAAAACAACTTGACAAAGTCCAGGGCGAGAGAGACAAGTTCGAGAGCGTCATCCAAATGCTGCAACAAAAATATCAACCGCAACAGCAGGAAAATGCTGAGCTGAAGAAGTTACTGAAAGAGGCGGAAATGCGACTTGATTCCGTTGAAGAGCTCCAGGCAGAGCACGACAGCATATTAGAACTAGCAACACTCGACCGGGAAATGGCGGAAGAAACAGCGGAGGTTCTGAAGGCCGAGCTGGAGGCCCTGAAGGAGAAAGCCGAAGAGATGGAATTGGAAGTTGAGATTTTGCGGGAAGAGAACGAAGAGTACAGCAAGGGAATGGCCCCCGAAGAACGAGCAACTTCAAGCTGGCTGCAGATGGAACGGACGAACGAACGATACAGGGAAGCTCTTGTGAGATTACGTGACCTAACTCAGGAGACAGAGGAACAACTGAAAGGTCAGATTAAAGGGCTCGAGGAAGACGTTAAAGAGTTCAACACTATGAAGGAGGAATTCTCCAAGTGCCGCGGAAAGCTCGAGCAGTCAGAAAGTGCCGTGGAAGATTTACGTCAACAACTCGACAATGCGCTTGGTGCTGAAGACATGATTGAAGACTTAACGGAGCGCAACATGAGCATGTCTGAACAAATCGAAGAGTTGAAGGCTGTCATTGATGATCTTGAGAGCCTGAAGGAGATCAACGACGAGCTCGAGATTAATCATGTGCAGAATGAAAAAGAGATGCAAGAAGAACTCGACTTCAAGGACAGTGTCATTGCTGAGCAGGCTCGACGAGCTGCTCAGCAAGAAGAGTCTCTAGAGGATATGGAATATACCCTCTCACGCTTCCGGGAGCTGGTGACAAGTCTGCAGAGCGACCTGGATGACATGAAGGCCTCACAAGCTGTGACTGAAGGCGAGTCAGAGAAACTCAACGACCGATCCAGGGCCATGATGGATCTCAACATGAAACTTCAGATCTCAGCATCCAAGGCTCAAGTCAAGACTATCGACCTCGAACTACGACGACTGGACGCCCAGGAAGCAGAGCAACACCTGGAGATGGTCAAGCTATTCCTCCCTGACACTTACAAGGAGGACCAGGATTCTGTTCTTTCTCTGCTTCGCTTCCGTCGGGTGGCCTTCAAAGCGAACCTCCTCAACAGCTTCATCCGCGAACGACTCAATGGACAGCCTCATCCTGGACACGAGGATGATGTGTTTGCTGGATGTGATGCCTCGGATAAACTCGTCTGGGTGTCTACTATGTGCGATCGCTTCGTCAACGACATGACGCACTGCACCATCGAGCAGTTCTCCAAGTACCAGAACGCACTGCACGAGCTAGAGCCTGTTGAGCGAGCCTTGAACGTCTGGATTGACGGTCTTCGCCGCGACGACCTGAAGGAGAAGACTTGCGCCGACGAGTTGCATCGTACCATTGCTCTCCTTTCTCACTTGGGAGAGGTGCACATCTCTAACAGCCTGGCTAACTATGCTGACGATCTTCACATGAAGGCCATGGTCATGCAGAGCCACCTTGACTCCGCAGCCATTTCCTTTACCACCGTGCGAGGCCTCGTTCAACGAGTGGTTCCCGCTGAGGGCGAGGAGGATGAGCTGGCTCAGCACTTCGCGAAGAAGTCTGAGGCGGTTGTTACTCATACTCGAGGCACAAAGGTCATCGCTGCCAAGGCTGTCCGGGCCCTCCAGGATTTGCGCACGCGATCTCTGTCTCTACTGCCAGACACCAACGAAGCGTTTGAGCAATGTTGTGAGGCGACGCAAGAGCTTGCCGATCTAGCACGACAGATTGGTCTCGGCATCCACAGCTTGTTCACTGCCGACGAGGGCCGCACTGAGCCCTTCACCTATGCAGAAGTACAAACTGCTGTTTACAAGACAGTCCTATCTGTCAGCACATCAAGCGAGTCTGACCTGTTCTCTACTTATTTGTCCAAGTTGCGAGCCGTCACCACTCAAATCAGTGACCTGGTGTCACTTGCTACCGACCTCGACCAGGTTCAAGAGTTCGACGTCACTCCTGCGCCCTGGCGACTGCGTTCGCAAGAGCTCAAGGCTCTCAAGACCATCCCCGTCGACGCGGAGGAGGAGCTGCGTCGCCTCAAAGAGGAGCATAGTGAGGCTCGCCGTACCATCGCCCAACGTGATGAGCATCTCAGCACTGCTGTCCTCAAGATCGAGACGCTCGAGTCCAGAATGCGTGATGCTCAAGCTAACATTGATCGCATTGCCAAGCTGCAAGAGGAGCTTGAGGCTTCAGGCCAGCAGATCGGTAGCCTCAAGGAAGATATTGAGAAGCAAGATCGTGAGCTCAAGAACCTTGAGTCAGAGCGCGATAAGTGGAAGAAGATTGCCAGCGATAGCCGTGCTTACGCTGATGGCGCAGATGCTGCTGGAGCCAAGGCAGGCCAGGAACGAGCCGTTGCCACAGCTCGCGAGATGGATGCCCTCAAGAAAGATATCGAGAGTCTGCAGTCTGCAGTTCGATATCTACGCGAGGATAACCGCCGGGCTCGTACATCCGAGCAATACAAATACGAGTGGCTTGCTGAGCCACTCAAGAAGCCTACTTCTGTCGCTGAAAAGCGCCGTAACATGATCGCAGCCGAAGGCAAGGATGTCCTCGGCGAGCTCGTCAAGATGGCGTCTTCCGCCTCCCTTTACGACTTCTCTTCCCTGCCCCAAGACAAGCTCGCCTGGAAGCCTGTGCGATCAACGCCGCAGTATCACGCAGCCAAGCAGATGGAGGACTATGCAAGCTGGGAATCCTGGCAGGAGTCGGTCCTTAAGAAGGCACAAGTTCTCCAAGGACAAACGGCTAACGCTGAACGGAGAAAGAAGACTCCTACAGCAGCTCGTCTACGTATTAAGTTGCCCGGCGTCGACGGAAAGGTTGTGTCAGGCTCAGGAAAGGGTGTCCAGATCGTGGGATCACAGGAATGGGAGGCTCTGCAGGGCCGGTTGGCTGTATGATTATAGAATATTACATACCCCTTGATTTCGTCTTTGTCTTTCATCAATTCTGGTGGATTTTGTTGGTATGAGAGCACGAATAGCAAATCTGCATAGCAGAAGCAAGCTTTGCCAAACCACTCCTGACATTCAGGGGCTTTTAGGAATTGAATCTTGAACCATTTCATCTTTTTTGTTCATCTGTTTATACTTGATCGCTGGGTATCTCTATCCTTCCCAGATCATGGCACCCTCCTACATTCCGGACAATAGATCCCCTCATGCTTTACCCTTACCCTTCTTATCCTTCTTCTTCTTACTACCACCACTGCTACTCTCTTCACCGCCACCTCCTTGTGCGCCCATGAGGGCCGACATGGGGTCTCCGCCACCCTGCATCTCCTTCATCATATCCTTAAACAGATTCTCAGAGACACCACCACCGGTCATAGCAGCACTTAGATACGGCACCAACTCGCCCATCTTCCATCCGCGCGGCACAGCGGGCTTGGGGTAGGGCTTCCCAGCCTCAGGCTGTAGCTGGCCTCCGATGCGGACACGCAGGCCGGGGCTGTCTTCGGTCGTAGGGTTCTCGCGCAGGTGTTCAGCAACAAGACGATACAAATGATGCTTGTTCTTGACAGGGTGGCCAGGCGTCTTCTTCAATCCGACCTTGACACGGCCAGGGTTCGCCCAATCCTTGGGATGCACCTTTTCAGGTTCAAAGAGTGTTGGTAGGCGTAGTCTCGAGCAGGCGTTTGCGATCTCTCGCGCAAGGGGATCCTTCACAGCGAGTTCTGCGCCCACACGACGGCCCTCTGCACGGGATCGTGATGCATCGAAGTAGACAGGGTAGAGACATTGGAAATCGGCGTAGGCAGATCGATCGGCTGAGGCGGGCATGGTACCGCCAGCAGGGGCATCGGCGGGGACGATGGCGGGCATCTGACGAGGAGGAGCTGCAGCAGCGGGAACTGTTTTAGAAGCGGCCTCTGAGGGTTCGACTCGGCGCATGATATCGGAGTCGGCGAAATCATCAATATCGACCTCTGCAGGGTCAGAGTCGAAGTCGCTGTCCGACACCTCTTCTATTCTTGGGTGGGACATTTTTGCGGTTTTGGTGGGTTGCCAGAGGACGATGAGGAGGAGGGGTAAAGTTGGAGGGACGTTTGGTAAGTGTCAGTATCCTCCAGCAGTTGAGAAAACACCGAGCTCGATATAGGTAGGCAAGGCTACTCGTCGGGGGTGTACAATTGAGGCCTAAGGACTCGGGACGGTAACGGTTGAGGTGAGGTTGGGAGATATGGGGTACAAGTGGGACATGGAAGGTGGCACTTTGCCCATGAAGTTCACCCAAGCCCGGTGTGGGATGAGCCTCAATGTGGGGTATAGGTACTTAAGGTAAAGTTGTGTTGCTCACCGAGCTCACCGAGAGTTCTTCCTATTGGTATGAAAATGAAGGGTCAGAAAGACAGGGGCAAAATGAGTGGCAAACTTTGTTATTAACTACAAGAATTCCATAAAGTAAAACTTATCTGGCTATCGAGGAAAATACAGAAAATCCGAGATTTGATCATCATTGACAACCGAAGTGACATTGAGACAGTTCGTGGTATAGTAGGCAGCCTAGGCTAGAAGTAACCTTTGGCAATCGCTTGCATGAGAAGCAGAAGGGCTTGAGATCTACAATTAGAGGGCCATGAACATCAAGATCGGGGCATGAACTAGAGATATGAAGTATTTAGAATGGTGAATATTATGAGACCCTCAATTTAGTTTATGAGTGACGCAACACACCAAAACCCGGGCGCCTTCACCAAGGATGAAGAAATACACATCGGCAACTTGAAAAGTACGATGGTAAAGTCAATCAATTTATCGAAGCCCAGTTATTCCGTTCCGTAGCAAAGCCTGTCGTAGGCATAGTAGAACTTCCTAGCCCTTCGTATAATGAATATTAAAAACGTGTGATCGAAAAACGAAGCGACTATAGTGTACACCAGATCAAGTCCGAAACTGTGCCAGCCGAGTGCCGTGCAACCTGTTGCAAACGCTACACATAATGCAGCTAGTTTTCGTGTATCTTGCTGTTGGTAAACTTGGTATTCGGGGGATGACCGTCGACCTTAAATCTGCAATGTGACCGAGTGCATACACCATTGATTACATTGGGGCACTGCAGTTACGAAGTGAGCAAGTAGTAACAAAGGCTTTGGAATTTGAAAGAACTCACATTGTGCCCATATATGCAGTCGTCGACATCACAGTCTTGTCCGTTGATGCAGGGGTTCTGCCGGGCGAGCATTGCGAGTGCCTTCAACTGCTCTTTTGACGGCCTGAATGTATGGTTGAAAGTACAAGCACCTATTCTGGTACAAGGCCCACGGAGAAAGTGATTGTTGCAAAGTTTGTCCGAGTCCTCACGACGCTTGATATCTTCCATAGCTGGAATGCCAACTGTGATGGGAGGATCGCGGCCCCGAGGTCCAGGGCTCCAAGCTGGCTGAGGAGGTGTCTTACTCGCGAGCTTGGTCTTGTCCTGTTTGGGAGGCAGGGGCATGGTCAGTTTGGGGGGAGGAGTAGCGCTTTTCGTGATCTTGGCCCAGGAAGTTTGTGGAGGTGACATGGATGAAGTGCTTGTAGCAGGCGTCAATACTGCTTGTGTTGTTGCAGCGCGAGCTACCGGTGAACCCTCTGGTTTAGTCGCCTCGGTACGCTGCAAACTCGGGTTCTCTATCAAAGTCTTATCCACAAGTTTGGTCGTGCGAAAGATATCGCCGTCAAGCGCGTAAACAGTGTTGCCGCAGGCCTCGATTTCGCGCGCCATAGGTTCTCCCAGAATTAGGGAGACGCACATTCTGGCATCCCCGGCCTCGTTAACTCTGCGCAGAAAAGGAGCATATTGGGCACCATGGCCAATGCCTAACATGACGTGTCTACAGTTATAGCATCCCAAATGCCACGTTGCCGTTTCTATGCACGTCAGTCAAATGTGTCTCTGATTATTTCACCAGCCGTGGGACGCACCTTGGATCTTCCGAACCAGTGTTCCTTTATTCAAGCCAATATCAATAAAGTTGAAAGAAGACTTGGTCTCTGTGAACCCGAAAGCAAATTCATGAAAAAGACTTGGGTCATCAATGCTGCCATCATTCACAAGGGCCCGGCCCATCTCAGCAATGTTGACCAGAACGTCGCAGAAAATTTCGAACGAAGATGGCAGGCTAGGACAAAGCCTCGTTACCGCGAGATGCAGAGCTTGCGCCGCCTGCTGACCACCTTCGCGGCCTTGCTTGATAAAGCGATTATCGAACTGCATGGTAGTTAGCGAGGATTTCTTTCACGATGGACAACCTTTCGAGAAGACGAGCTGGATGAGATTAGACAAGACGAGATCGAACGTACAATGAGTCCATTGCCGTCCATGATTATATAGACATAGTTATTAACACCCTGAACACATTAGCTTCTGCGTTCTGTGCGCACAGCGACATATATGTACCTTGATGTGACTAAGATCCGAAGTGAGCATTTCACATTGCAATCGAGTGCCTTCATAGAGTTTGCGGAGCTGGCTCATATGATTCAAACCCAAGTTAGCGTCGGCAAGCTTTTCTTGGAGGACATGATTTGTTTGTTGCAGCGCATGCATTCTTTCTACAAGGTCCTGTTATGAGAGTCAGAAATGATCGGACAACACGAAGTCACAAGGAGGATACTGCAGAAAGTACCGGGGGCGGAATTCAGACCTTGATATATTTCTGCTCGGGCATTTCTCGAGCCTGGAGAGCATTAAATCGACTGACCAAGTCATTCATTTGAGTATTGGATGCCATTTTGGAGGTCTCTTGTAGCGCGAAGACACGAGTTGGTGAAAGGCGCGTGTCAGACTTCTCGATAATGAGAAAGTTGGATAATAAATGGGAGAACAAAGGAAAAAGATCAGCTGTTGGCCCTGTAATTGCACGCACCCAGCCAACAACCTGCACACCCTAATAAGTAAGGCAAGGTAGTAGATACCTTAGGTAGGTACCCTTTCTCCGTCGGCGCAAGGGGATTGGGTTGTATGGGGGTGGGAGAAAGGAAAGTGCAGTGCAGTGCAGCGCAGTGCGAGTATAAAAGTAGGTAAGGTACCTTAAGGTAAGGTAAGGCAGGGAAGGGAAGGGAAGGGAAAGGCAACGGGAGGTAGCGGCAGGTAAGGTAAGGTAAGGTAAGGTAGTATGCACGTTTGGGGGGAGATGAGACGAGGAAAGAAGAGTCAGTGAGTTCAGTTGCCGAGAAAAGCAAGCAAGCAATCAAACGAGCTGAGCTCTTGATTCGACACTGTTATTGGCAACCGGAAGCTACTTTGATCGGGTCGAATCAGAGACGGAAAATCGTTGATAAAGAAAGAAGATGACGTTGACGTTGATCCTATATCAATCAACTGAATGCGATCGAGTTAGATTTGGTGTGCAACTTTTCGCAAAAACTTTTTTTTTTAACGTCGTGTTCCTTGCGACCTTGCCTCGATAAAAGCCGAAGTTGGGTTGGCTAAAATGTGGTGACATAAAAGTTAAGCACAGCCTTATTTATAACCGGGACTTAAATGTCTTGCAAAAGGACGTATCATGGAAACGGAATTAAGTCTTATGATAAAAGTAAATTTGCGGATTTCTGAAATGCACGAATCTAAAATCTGCAAATGAAAAGGGAGTGTAACTGGGAACTGCATTCACTAATCTGCTATATTTCATACCTGGGTACTAAAATTGATGATTTATTATAGCACACTTGGCTCCTTCCCGCCAGCGATCACAGTTAAGCAGACCTGAGACAGGGATCATCAGCCCACGGCTTTGCCCATGCAAGCTGCAGGTGCAGATCCACAGTGGAGACGCGCGCCAAAGGTGAAAGATCGAACCCCAGGTTAATCTGATTGGCTCAAATTTCACGCCTCGCACCTACCTATTGATAGAAGGACGACACAAATCAATGGAAAGAACTACAAAAGGTACTCCCATCTTTCCAGGTGTGAATATATGATTGGGTGCGAAATGTTGGACTCAGGAAGCCAATACTAAATCAAAATCCTGGTTTCTCGTTTCTCTCCCCTCCTGAAATCTGTTTATATTTCGGCATACAAATTTAATTGTGTGTGACTGTGCAAGTGTGCGGCTTTTTATGTCGATTCGCCTTACATATAGTCAAACTCCACTCTAGTTACCGTTTGATCTGGAAAACGCCTTGTCATCTCATTGATTCGTCTACGGTTAGCGCTGAGACAAAAACACGGGACCTCAAAGACACTCATACACTTTGCTCAACATATATTCTATGATTTCCTGATCTTTCCATGGACCAAAAACATCTTTGGCTAGGTATCCAGTCTTATATTCACACAGAACTTGAATAATCTTTAGTTATCCCAAGGCCTGCGCAACGCCTCCAATGTAACCCGGTGGATGTTATTTCACATACGGCGATTAATACATCCAGCCGTATGTAAAGCAAGCACAAGACTTCACTATTCGCCACCACCACAGCAGACAAAAAATGACAGCGTTGGTTTTCGGGTTACAGTAGGTGCCACAACAGACCAACATCGGTTCTTGAGGCCCCCAACAGCAGTGTCCGTCTATCTGACAGCCTATCCGTGCCGTGGGTCTCAAGCCCTCAGCCTGATCATGCAGACACCCGTGCAAGCGACATGCTCCGCGTGTCAAAGATATTGCCTGTCCAATCAAGAGCCGCCCCTATTGCCGTACGCGTGCAACTGCATTGTCTAGAACGCCTTGCCACTATGGACTGCCAGAGCTGGCAAGCCCTGAGGCATACTGTCTCATTCAAGCGTATGCCCGTTTATTCTGTATCACAATGGCTGTAGCTTTAGACTTCGAGCGGCCATTCGTATAAATGGAGAATATAGTCTACCTTATTAGGCACTGTGAGATACGACAGGCTGTCTGCCTTGATACACTCATAAATCTGTGCAGCCTAGGCAGCTTATTCTGTGGCAGTAAATCAGGCTCTGGCGATTTCTGAGTTCTCAAGTATTTCAGTCTGATTCATCCATGTTTCAACTAGTTCTTCCTCAAGTGTTGGAAAATGTGAAATGTGAAATCAGGCTATGAGCCAATCCTAACCAATGAAACAGAGAAGACTACCGACTATTGTGAAATCAAGGAGAGCCTACACGCTCACTGTTTGCACGGTGAGTCTACCACAAGATTCGACAATCTGGCATTTTCAAGACCCTAGATGATGTCGGGAATGCTCCCGTCCGTCGCAGCAGGGAACTGGTTCAGCATTTGCCAAACAGTATCATCCCCCCATCCACCTCCAAATTGCCACATGGAATAGTTGCCAATATCTCCTTGGCCACTTTGCAGGGGTAGAGGAAGCATAGTCATGCCGGGGCCCGCTGTAAGGTCATTGTAAACAAGATCTCCTGTCGGAAAGAAAGGGGCCATCGCATTCAGGTTGTCCACTGAAGGAACTATCCATGCCGAGTCCAGCCCCGGAAACTCACCGCTGCCTAAAGATGAGCTACCTGGTGTCGAAACTGCGTTTGCTTTGATCGATCCCGCCGAGGAGCTAGGAGCTAGAGATGGCAAGGAACCAGCCTGGGCTTTGTTCATCGCTCTCTTGAATCGAGCAACAATAGCTCTGAGCACGCCCTGAGCCGACTTGGCCAGCGGATTACGCTCCTGAATGGCCGAAAACCGTTCGATCGTCCATTGAAAGTGATCTATCGTCTTGTCGGTGTATTCCGTGTGCTCACGTGGAAATAAGATATACACGGAAGCCAGGAGTACAATCGCATCGAAACTAGCGAAAAACAACATGAAGTTCCTCCACGAGTCTGGGGGCAAACCTTCGAATGTCATTTTCTGAATTTCGAGAGTTTTCAGACTCGCATGAATAGCCTCTACTCGACTCTCAAGGCGATTGAAGATAAAGGGCCTATGAAGAGCCATCTTACTGAACTCATGAAGACTCGCAAAGTAGAATCGATTTGCCGGATACCAGTGCGCCTCTGGTAAGTGGTCCCACCGCGTATCAGGGTTCTCCATTCGAAAGGAAGCAGGAATCTTCTTATCGAGATTTAAAATACCTTGGTGAATCTCATCAATCTTTGCAGGGTCCATGGGGTATGAACCGTCGACTTCAAGGTTCTGAATTGCCCGCAAAGGCCCACAGAGTTCGTAGTTCCACAAGAGTCGAGTAATTGGTGTAGGATGATCATCTTCGCTTCGAGGAACCACTGGCATCTTGGTGCGATCTTGAGGTATAGGCGCGTCAACTGGAGGTGTAGGAAGAGTCTGATTCCAGTCAACGGTTCCTGGACGTCCAAGAATCATGGCACAGTTAAGGTCCCAGATGGCGAGCAGGATGTAAATCCTTCTCCTCCGTTGAATCAGCCATTGATTCTCTAATATACTCTCGGTGCTTGCGTCCTTTGGTCTGGGATCTAAGCTGTCACGATGCATCCCTAGGTCCTGAGCATCGCGAATCGCAATTGCGATGGTGTGCCACTACCCAACATCAGTCGACGCTTCTCTAGGCACCATCTCCTAACAGGGACTTACTGCATCTGTAACCTTTGCCGTAAACTTGTGGAATGACGCCCTGAGAAATTGTGCTTGCACTGCAGACAGAGACAAGTTCTTCTTCCCCAAAAGGTCAAGAACTGCCTGCCCTGACTCGCTATACTCGACAGCTAAGTCTTCGAATCTCATGCCCCCAGCAAATTTGAGCGAGTCGAATGTGGAATCTGGCTTCTCAGGCAATAGGAGAAGGGCCGTCGCTATGATTTGAAATACAACCGCTGGAAAGGCTCGCAGTTCAGGGTTCAAGCCGCGGGGACCGACATCTGAGAATACAGAGAACGGCAACGAGTTCCACTCGTGGAGTTGTGCATAAAAAATGTCAGGGTCGATTGGGTAGTACTGCCAGTTGAAGCCGCGCATGTACATCTCGACGAGTTTTTCGACGTAATTCCGGGCAGGTAGTTGCCGAATTATAGACTTGTATTTTTCCCTCAACGCAAGCTCTTTGCCGGGAGAGCCCCCAGAGGAATCACGGGATGTTAGATCCGGGGGCCCATCCTCACCGTCTGTGAGAGTCTCGATGCGTTTGAGTATACCCATGGTAGACGCGCCATTGTGAGCGTACCCCCAGTCAGCTACCTTAGATGACAGAGGCTCGCCTAGCCTTTCATTCGATAAGTCAACAGACCGGGGCGGCGATGGCTCGGCTTGGTTAGTGAATGTATCCGAATAAGTCGGCGTTGTTTTTGTTGTTTGCTTGCTCTGTTTGGCCGTTGGAGCTCCTGTTTCATAAATACAAGCTGACTCTTTGTTTCGAGATTTGCAATTGCCGCATGGCTGTTCGCGGTCGCACTAGATATGTATTCAGTCAAATATTTCTTGTATCAGACAAATGTATCGTAGTCTCATAGTTACGGACCCTCTGCTTTCTTCGATGGCATTCAGTGCACGATATGACAATACGTCTTCTCTTCCTCAGACGCGGACCATCAGCATCCTCAGTTGCTGCTGTCATGTCGGCTTCTTCGGAAACGGATATGAATGATTGATCACTTGGGAATACTAATTAGGAGCAAATATGCAACGTTATGGTAAAAGGACCTAGTATGAGATCCAGAAATTTGGAGACTAGAGGTCAATATTTAGGTGGAGTATGGGAAGGTCTATGCTGATCTCGGCGGACGAGGATCAGCTTTCAAAGTCCTCTTCACTTAACTCCGGACTTCCAAGAAAACGGCGTCACTTTGATTGTGGGGCATCCATTACAAGAATGGAATTCAGCCCTGTGCATCTTTGAATGGACCCACGTTATTGAAGGAAGAAATGGAAATGCGCGGTTGGAGTGGATTAGCTAGCTCTAACGGTCGACAAGAAGTGCATTGTAAGCACACGCAAGGAACCGAATTATTCCGCCATTGCAATATATATTTCGTATCTTTTCCGATAATCATTCTCGTAATGTTGTGTTGAACTTGGTCTCATTGATGCATGTACTGTATAGAGCAACCACGCTTATGCAGTATGAGGAGGTCTAGTGCTTAGATGATGTTCCCAATCAGGGAACCAAGTCTCATTTCTCTTGTAAGTGAGTTACTCCATGGATACTGCATGTAGTCATGATATTCACGTCAGACCCACTAGATGTCTCGATAACTCCAGTGCAGCCTGTCTACCGCGCGAAAAACCTCAAGGCCGTCCCGACTTCCAGTCGTTTTCGCTTCTTAACGAACCCGCTCCGTGTAAGCCTTCCATGCCGCGGACCGATATCGCTCAGCTTCCTCCTCGGGATCGCTTGCCTTGATGATACCGCGTCCAACAATGGCAATGTCCGCACCGGCAATACCAATGATCTTCTGTGGCGTGTTGTACTGTTGACCCTTGCCATCACCCTTGATGGCTTCATTCTCATCCGCGCCCTCAGGGGGCAATTGGCAGCCGGGGGTCATGTGGATGAAGTCATCCTCGGGTTCTGTGTTGAGGCACTCCTGTGAGACAAAGCCCATGACGAAGCTCTTGTGTTCCCGTGCGGCCTCTACACATGCTTGTGTATATTCCTTATTCATGAAGTTGCCTTGACTCGACATCTGTGCCAGAATAAGCAGGCCTCTCTCGATCGGCGCTTCGTCGATGCCGGGGAATACCGTCTCATCGCCCTCAGGAATCGTCTTGACGAGGCGCGGTGAATCGGCCGACTCGTACTGCTGGGTGACGGTGGTGGTGGAAACAATGCTACCTTTTCGGCCGCTGTCAGCGCGAGCAGGTTCCGGCGTGTCCTTCTGGTTCTCGTTGTCTGAACGCTCGCTATCCTCGTCCAGTTGACTGGCGGTGGGTGTTCCAATACTGATAGATGTCTTGACCTCGTAGTGGTACCGCTCGAGCCATCGATTGGCAGCGTGGGCCAGAGATGCAACCGATGCCTTGCCTGGAACCATATTTACATTGGTAATGTGTGCCCACTCGATGATGCGCGCAGTACCGCTAGTATACTGCAACTCGACCGTATTGCCAATGTCGCCAAACTTGCGATCCTCAAAGATGAGGAAACCATGCTTGCGCGCTAGTGAGGCGAGCTTGGCACCAGTACCTGTCCTAGGGTCAAAGTCCCAGCCGGCAACCATGTCATAATGCGTCTTGAGAACGACGATGGAGGGACCAATCTTGTCGGCGAAGTAGAGCAGTTCGCGAGCGGTTGCGACATCGGCGCTGAGGCAGAGATTCGAGGCCTTGAGGTCCATGAGCTTGTAGAGATGTCGACTGAGAGGATGGGTAGCTGTCTCAGCTCGACTGGCGAAAGTCGCCTTGAGGGTAGGATGCGGCGACATGATACGGTAAAGCTTGTTCGAAGATCAATTTGATATGAACAAAGGTATCGGAAAAGACGGTGACCCGAACTGGGGAGCGAGTTCAGATACACTAACTAAATCGTATGTGGATCTAAGTCGCAAGTTTTGGGCAACCTCGAGACTAGGCCAATTCACAAAGAAGTTCACAACGATCTAGTCAACCTGGCGCAGGTGGCGGTTTCGCTTGATAGAGGGGAAGCTGGGGGGGATCGAAAAAAACGGACACAAGAGCCACAGATAGGAACGAGGGGTGAAGATCTTATTAGCTTCGGCCGAATGGGTCTCGACTGAAAGTGTCGTCCAATGTGAGGCGTAAATGGGTGGAATGTCGATCGGGAGTGGGAGGAGAATTATGAGGAGAGAGAGGAGAGGAGAGGAGAGAGGAGAGGAAAGAGAGCGAGTCAAGAGGAAGGAGGAGGAGGTTTGAAGTAAAAGACCTTTCGCAGAATGACACGGGATGGGATGGGATGGGGGTAGTTAAGAAGAGACTGTAGGTGAGAGGTGAAAGGTAAAAAGTGAAAAGTGACGATCCACAGCTCGACTTAAACAAAAGTGACCTATGGAACCAACCAACTAAAAGGCACTGAAGGTGAGGCGAGAGGGTCACTACCACCTAAGGTAAGTTAGGTGCTAGTGCTAGGGTACCTTAGCTTAGCTCCAACGTGAAGCGAAAAGGCGCCTGAACCTCGAGACTCGTAACAAGCTAACACCTTTTTAAGGCCCGAGGCTCAAACGCAGCCAGAAAGTAAGTACCAAGGTAGGCATTCGGAGGTTGAAGGTAGGTACTGTACAGGCGTGGCGTCAAACAGGGATCAACAAGAGTGTCTCTTTTTTACTGTAACAGGCGGCAAATGCAACATGTACGCACTAGGTAGAGGCACTACTGTATGTACTCAGACAGGAACAGGGGCAAGGATGTTTGACAGCAATTCAAAGAAAATGGCTAGAATAGCACTGATATGGACGATCCAAAGCTTGAAACTCAAACTTATCCTGGTAGTTCTCTTTTAGCCGGAGCGGACAAGGCCAAGGACTGACACCCATCCATCCATCTTCGCAGTGGAAGACTGTAAGGAAGAACCAGCCAATTGAAACGGCAAGCAAATAAATCCTTCTTTGGGGAATTGGTCGGAAGTAATCCGATATGTATAACTACATGTCTACACCTTGTCTACAAGTCCTCTCTATTCGCCATTGCTCAGTGAAACAATGCTCAACTGAAAAAAAAAAACAAAAAAACGTCCTCTCCTCATCCTGACCATATGGAAACAAATTCTTCCTAGCCCTAGGACCCATGCCCCCATACCTAGATCCATACCGTCAGTGACGTGTATCGTGGGGGGGCACTAAGTCGGACAAGTCGAGAAGCCAATTCAAGACAAGCTTGGTGGATGAACAAAGACACGAAACCCCAAAAATCATCTGATTTTAGAGGAATCGAACAAGCATACGCCTGTTGTTGAGACCAGGTCCAACGTCGGCTATCCGGGTAGGGTTTGGCCTTCGCTGCACTTTGCGGATCAGGGATCAGAAACTAGAGAAATAGGGCGAGATGATCACAACCAATCCTGGCTTAATGATCTGTTCAAGACAGCCCAAGAGGCGGGAGGCTTTGCCATGGTGGATTGATGCTTTTAACCGTGGGAGTGGCTATGTATCAAAAAGTTGATGGTTTTTACGATACTGACCTGACTGCAGGTGATGTATCAACACAGAACATCACCAAGCTCCACAGAGGGATCATCTCCCAGGTATGAGGCGGTTAGACTACGGTCATCACTCTGAGTTTCCAAACTCCAAGTGACCTGGTTGAGTTACCCGGCATCTACACTATTGCCGCAAACACCCGTTTCAGCGGTCCTTCAAACCGGAGCCAGCGAGGGATTAAGGGTGACATGACAACTAACCTAACTCACGGAGTACAACGTCAAGATCCACAGAACCCCAGGTACATGGCTTTACATCAACCTGACCGTCTCCAGATGCGCGTTGCCTGCCTGTCTGGTACATGTTGTTAGTAGCTCACGAAGCTAAGACGACTTACCGAAACGACGAGACGGGAAAACGGGACGATACAGAGAGCCCATATCCTTGGGCGTGGTACCTGGCGTACCTCAACTGAGTACCTGGATTGAATCCGACTGGCACAAATACAAACCCTGGCAATAGCTTGCCGGTGGATAAGATTGCGGTACGCACCGAGACTCGCTGCTAAAGTATCTGTCACTTGTGATGAGACGCAACGACGGAACGGAGCAACCGGCAGTGAGGTGAGCTAGCTGCAGTAGCGGCTTCAGTTGACATGGGGTTTTTGGTTTTCGCTGCTGCAAGGCACCGCCGTTTTATCACCAACGACTAATTATCAACTCTGATTGAGGGCTGATTCCAAGCTAAGAGCTCTGTCTAAGTTAACCTCTCCCCTGCTCAACTTGGCAGCCCAGCTAGCCACGACAAACTGCCTCCCCCAGACTATCAAGTCTCAAGCTCGGGCTCTTCATCATGACCGTCCCAAGATCGTCGGCAGGGTCAGGATCCGCCGTCCCCAGACTTTGCCTTTCTTAGCCTCCCGCCCGCGAGTGACAACCAAAACTCCTACACTTGAACCCTGGCAAAGTTAACCTTACAGCATACATACATACCTCAACGCAAGCACTCAACAAGCTCCTCAAGCAAAACAAGGGTCCCATCTGCGTGCCGCACTACTGTACGGTACATACTGCCTGGTGTCTCGGCTATGCCGTGAGTCCCTCCACTCTCCGGAACTCCCGAATATCTATCACAGTCGGGAAAACCTAATGCAACAGATGGAGGACTGTTCTGGAAATTGCTCTTGACACGATTACCGGTTTCTGCTAAGCTACGCCTGTCGCTAGCTCCCTTGAGTCTATTTAGAATTTTCAGACCTCTGGCGTGTCTGCAGCTCGTAAAACCACCAACCGACTGATATTCGTCGTTTTTTATACCAGTGAGAAGCGACAATTGACAACTCGGGAACACTTCAGTTGCCGACTACCGCCTTTGTCAACGTGCAGTTGAAAGTCCCGCAAACTAATGAGTCTAGTCGACCGCCACAATCAGACTGATTGCATGGCTCACAGAGTCAAGCAATTCAATACTGCTTGGCGCGCGACTACCACAGTTCTAGCCAAAGCTACGAAGAAATATATCCAGACGGGACGGGAAGTGGGAGTCGTTCCGAAGCGAGGCGCGTTGGGGCTCCAAGTCAGAGAGACCCTAGATATCATAAAAGTGTTTGCTTTGGAGTTTGGAAACGAGTTGGAGATTTGGACTGAGCCGTCGAAGTGTCATTGTGCATATTGGTGTGAATTGTGACCAAGGTCACGGTCCTAGGGATACTCGGGATTAGTCGCTCATATAGTATCATGATTGCTCAGCCACTGACAACAATAGTCTGCCCCAGTCGAACTCTGTTGAAGCGAGGCTGTCGACGCAGCTGAATCGACGGTTCCACCGGTAGAGTTGCAGTCTTGAGTCTGCGGGGTGTTTGAGGGTTTGAACAAAGCGCGAGGTATTCGACTCGCGGGTTTAAGGCCACGGTTTTACTCATCAACTTATAGTGCCATGTGTTGACTCGCATTCATGAATAAGGTTGCGGGGTCCGTACGACAATGTCTGCAACTGAATGAGTTCTTAATAGTCTAATGCTCTCACCGCGCATATATCTTGATCTCAGTAACGATTGCTGTGGCTTAAGGTGTCATGATAGCCGGGTTCACGGTGATCAAGAACCAACTGTCATTACAAGGGATCATAAGGAGTCAAAGAAAAAGCACTAAATACATATATTGTGCTGGGACTTGAAGGCTCTTGAAGCTCAATTTTATCTATACAAACCACGACCGCGGCAATCATAGGGGCCGTGATCTGAATATTTTGCCGCTAATGCATTTAATCCATGTTAGAGTGATCACCACTCTATCTGTTCTGGCATTATTACCAGTGCGACGGACGTCTCGACTACGCATGTTAGCCGGATATAACTCGATGTCTCGATGAGACAACTGAAGTCATGACATGACATGGAAAAACATATGTTGTCTCTGCAAGCCGAGGTCGCGTTCACAATCAATACGACTGGCAACCTTGGATCTCGAGACTTTCATGAGCAAATCATACGTCTTGATAGTGAGATGATGAGTTGTTCATCATTGGCAAATATCCATCCAAGAAATTGACCTTGAAAGTGGAGTAAGCGCCCTCTTTCTAAGCTGACAATTTGCCATGAGCGGATATCAATTTCAGGGGATCAATCTGCGACTGGTGCAAATTTGGAGCTCTCCGCCAGTGGAAAGCGGGCAAATCAGCACACCAAGCCGCTGAATTTACACACGGCCAAGCTCTAAACATGTCCGAGACTACCGAAAAACCACCCCCTGTTGTTCGCTTGGCGGGAGCATCTCATGGAAAGGGAGCCTCTAACCTAAGCTTACCTTGCCTTCCGCTGTTCGTCATCACCCATTGACTTCCTCCGCTCGACTCAATTCGAGTTTTTGGAGCTTCTTCCTAGATTCTATTTTTCTTCCTTCACATCCACTCCTTCTGACATCCTTCACGAGTCTCTTTTGTTAGCCTCTCACGAAACGCGACAAACCCTAGTACCTATAAATTCTCTTTGGCCTCTTCGATAGCTTCAACAGCGCCGAGTAATCCCTGCCCCTTTCGCAGATTCTGTCCGTTATCTCGACCCAAACTCCGCCGCTGCATGATAAGCCACACCACCTTGATAATCACGACAACTCGAAGCTTCACCTTCAACATACAATAAAACGAAACCTCATTAACACCATGAGCCCACAAACCCGACGACAGGCCGCAAAGGCCCAAAACCCTTCCTCTGATTCCGAGCCTGAAGTCAGATCCAACGGTAACGGGTCTGCCAACGGCGTCGCGGATGCTTCGGACGATGCCCCTCGCGAGAACATCTTCCTTTTCATCCCCAACATTATTGGTATGATAAGGAAAAATCATTCTCCAAATCAAGTCAAGGCTTGCTAACGATTGCTCAGGCTACGCGCGCATCGTCCTTGCTATCGCGTCACTCTACTACATGCCCCTCCATCCTCGTACTTGCTCGTTTCTCTACAGCGTCTCATGTCTCCTCGATGCTCTCGATGGCTACGCCGCGCGTATCTACGAACAGTCCACTCGCTTTGGCGCTGTTCTTGATATGGTCACAGATCGCTGTACTACAGCCTGTCTTATTGTCTTTCTCTCCTCCGCCTTCCCTCGATGGGCCATTGTTTTCCAGGGCTTGATTGCTCTTGACCTTGCCAGCCATTACATGCATATGTATGCTACCCTTGTTGTCTCAGGCACCAACGCCAGCCACAAAAGCATTGACGAGAGCAAGAACTGGCTATTGCGCCTCTACTACACCAACAAGGTATGCATCTTTAAACATTGGCACCTGTGTCATATACTGATTGCGTCTAGAATGTCCTTTTTGCCCTTTGCGCCCTCAACGAGCTCTTCTTCATCGCTCTCTACCTCCTGTGCTTCTCGTCTCCTCTTGTCTCGCCCTACCTCATCAAGCCCATCCAGACTGTCGGTGCTGAGCTTCAGGCTGGTGCTCAAGTCAACACTTCGATCCTCGCCCAGATTTTCCCCGACCCCTTCAGCCCTGCTGCTCTCGAGCTTGCACGTGCGAACAAGATGGATTCTACAGTACCTTGGATAATTGCCGGGGTTAGCTTTCCATTTATGTTCCTCAAGCAGTTCATCAACTGCGTTCAGCTTTACAATGCCAGCTTGGGCCTCGCCGAGATCGATCTCAAGACTCGCCGAGAGCAGGGTCTCCCTCGTCCCAAGCCCAAGCAAGCTTAAATTCAACATGCTTTCTTCTAATGGTGTCTTTGAAATTCGATGATAGCTCGATAGGATAGGACGACCATTTTGCTAAACTATACGAAAACTAGCAGATTCTGCTAGCTACCTTTTTTTGTGACTGAGAAAGCAGCTTGTTTCAAGTTGTGTCTTCAGCCTGTTTCGACATGCTCTGTCTTGCCAGGGAGCAATCAAGTAGGGATATTGGAGGGGAAGGACTGTGGGTTTTCCCCTTACTGCATGACGCGGCGTATGAGGTGTGGTTTTTAAAGACTCTGACTCCGGAGGGGATGAGACTTATTACTGGGTAAAAGTATTGGAAGAAGCGGCGTCCTCGAAAGCAGTTGGAGGGATATCATGGACTGCTGGAGGAGATAATCGTGGGAATCTTTTTGAAACCTTTTTTTCATGGAATCTAGCGGGTGCGGTTAAACCTCGTTATACACTTTTCTTTTTATTCATGGTGGCCTCTTCCTTTTGTTCTTACTTTTGGCCTATACTTTGTTAATAGTAGACGATGTCGATACACTCGCTGGAACTGAATAAGATTCACAACATAATTCTTGAAAAGAAGACTCACGCATTAAGTTGTTCCATTTCTTTGAAGACTACTGGTCATGTGGTTCCGAAGGTCAAGGGACACTTATACGAGAAATCACTAGGATTAACCAGGGGGGTGGCCATCAATCGTCTCAATTAACCTTATCTTGATGACTCTAGTCCAAGTTCATGCATGAGAGCCTAAACTCTGGAGGGAATGGGCTGATAATGCATTCCTTTATCACTTTGCAATAACCAGGTCCCGTCATCTCAGTTCAAATTCTTCACCAACGTTCACTCTGGAAGCTTTTACATTTCTACCACCAGCTTGGGGACTTCAGCACAGCCTTCCTGAGCAGTACTTGATTGAACAGTACTTGATAGTCCCAGAGCTTCTTATCAGAACAGAAAACTAGAGTTTCCGTGGTATCATAAAGGTTGGGGGTTAGCCACTGAATGCCTTCTGAACGCCGGAGTAATAGGTCTCTTGGTAGCTTCTTTTTAATTTCATTTCACTGATCTGTGCTCTTTGGCAGATCTTTCACGGCTTATTGATGCTTGATAACTGCCAGCGTTAGCACCAACGTGGTGGACAAGCGGACATTCGGACTGCTGCTCCGGGCTCACCAGCGTGCGTTGTCGTAGTATGTGAAGTTGTGTTGGCGTGTCAAGAAGCTTTATTCGGTAGAGTGTCTTTCAGACTGGAAAAGAAACGAATTCAAACACGAAAAGACGCATTGCTATAGCCTTGAACACCATTTTGATAACATGAGAAGCGCAGGCACCTCGTATACTTGTTGCTCAAAGATTTGACTGCCTGGAGATCTCTACGTCTAGCTGTCACAGAGGTGCATAGAGTTGCACTGGGCCCGGGAAGCTGAAAGCCTGGGGTCCATATTTTAAATGTATTCGAGATCAACTGAGAAAGTCATAGTAGTGGAAGATAAGCAATAGTCTCGACGGATTGAAATAGAAAGATAGCGCAGATTCTAGTGCAGATATTGGCTCAACCACAATCAGCAGTTGAGTCTCTGTGGAAATATACATCAAGATTTGTACATCTAAGTTGGATTGACACCTGGACTTGAAAAGAAGAGAGAATATCGCAGTTTTCTGACAAGACAAGGTAACTAGTTGTTGGCCCGCATGGATGATTGCTGTGATCTAGTGTGTTATTTAAGTGCGCATTTGCGCAAAACATTGAAATATCCGCAATGTGTCAATTGCTGCAAAGGGGAATATGTTTAGCAGACAAAATTATATTTGAAAACTATACAGCAGGTGATTACTTACAAAAGATACACTTGTATTTGCAATGCCATGCCAATCCTACTGGCATTGTCATACAAGGTTGAACCGGCGAGGCTCAGTATGGCACGAGGCGTCCATGTGCAGGAGGGTTCGTCAAATGTTCAACGCCAGGGATAACCCCGCAAGAGGGACAATATGTACACGTATTTGGATTGGTCTGAACTGCATGTAAGAAGCCTCTTGAAAGCTAGATCGGGGAGATTGCAGGTCACTCAGGCACCACAAGCAAGGCTCTTAATACACTAACAAGAGGTTATATTATAATAAGCCGGGAGTATAGTTGAAATATTTGCTAATTGTTTAGGCTTTCCCAAGCATGAGATAAAGGATGCCTCAGGACTTGATTGCCATTATAATATGCCTTATAATTTCGAACTGATCATTCTGTGCCAAACTATCAAGTTAGTTTTTGCAAGGGTCCAACCTGTCATTGACAGTCTGTCAGTCTGTCAGTCTGTCAGTCTGTCAGATCGACCTTAGGCAGATCCAGCAGCATGGAACGACCTTAAGATCCACCATGACAGGGCTGAGCCACGTCAAAAAGACTTGCGATTGGCCAGCTGTCGGTTTGTAAGTGGATTGTGTGTTGTGCATACAGTGGGGTGGAGACTGCGCCCAGGGGCTGTACAGGGGTCACATGAGAATGCCTTGTCCCCTGGTGGCGGCCCAGAAGGCGAACCACACACATACATACATAATCAATGCTGTGACGATGGAGAAACCGCCTTCAAGGCAGTGCAGGGGCAATGGAAATGAACAAACACTATGGATGGTGATAGTTAGATTTGCATTGAGCGACAACGTTTATTCTGCCTTGTGTTATTGAACATCGACATGCATCATGGCCAATATAAAGAGTTGCCATGGGCACCCCAGATTGCCTACGTACCTGGGTACTATTATCAATCAATACGAACAAGGCAAATCACCACCACCACCACCACCACCGAACAACAAGTTTATTTGAAGCCATTCACATCATTGAACTCACCTTACTTACTTTGTGAACAAGCTTCCATCTTACAACAAAGAACACGCGTGACTCACAGCCTCAGCTCAAACCTTCAACCTTCAACCCAAACACTTATAAAATCACCTTCGGCAACATGCCCCACGCAGCTTCACCTTCATCGCCCAAAATGTTCAGCCGCATCAAGGATAAGTTCTCAACCAAGAAGTCCTCCACCGACGAGAATCACACTCATCTCAACATGGGCAACTCAAACTCAAACACCAAGAACAACAACCCCTTCCTGGACGTTCCCGAGGAGGCTCCTCCTGCTTATGAGTCCTCCCAAAGGACCGCTCCTCTCCTCGATGTTCCTCAGCGTGGAGCTTCACCGGCTCCTAGCATGGCAAGCATCACCAGTGCCGAGGATAAATATGCATTCCTATCTACTTTCGATACCATCTTTGTCATCGACGACTCTGGATCCATGGCTGGTCGATCGTGGAGGGAGGTTCGAGAGGCCCTGAGCACTATCGCCCCGATCTGTACTTCTCACGACCCTGACGGCATTGACGTCTACTTCCTGAACCATCGATCACCAGCCGCCGGAACTGGAGTTCAGGCACCCGGTGGATATTTCCAGATCCGTGACTCCAACCAGGTCCAACGTCTGTTCGAGTCCGTCCGTCCCCGAGGAGCAACACCAACGGGCTCTCGTCTTCACAGCATTCTCAAGCCCTACGTCGCCCATCTCTCCCGTCGTGCGGCCAACCTTGACTCGACCAAGCCGGTCAACATCATCGTAATCACCGACGGATGCCCCACGGACGACCCAGAGGGCATCATCGTTCACCACGCCAGGAAGCTTGATCAGATCGAGGCTCCTCCTCATCAAGTTGGCATCCAGTTCTTCCAGGTTGGCAACGAGCTTGGTGCTACCAAGGCTCTGCGTGAGCTCGACGATGACCTTGCTGACCAGGGCATTCGCGATATGGTTGATACAGCAACCTGGAATTCCACTACTTCGGACAATAGTAAGGCTTTGACCGCAGATGGGATTCTCAAGGTTGTTCTTGGTGCTGTTGTGCGACGCCTGGATCGCAAGTCTACGCGTAGCTCTCCTCAGGGTCGTCGTCACTAAACATTCACTTTGTAATGGCTCCTTCTTTTCGGGGTCGCAATTTCTTTCCTCTATTGTACTATTATTATGGTGGTGGTATTCTGCTTTTTCTTGATACCAGGAGTTTGGGGCTTCCTATAGACTAGACAAGATGGATCTCACAGGCCAACAGGACTGGAATGACTCTCACGAGAACACCAGATCACAGTTAGTTTCGCTAGTTTAATGCGTCAAAATCAATTATTATCCCTAAAATCAATCGCATCTACATCTTTTTGCTTGAATGTATCTGCCTCGTTTCTTCTTTGAGACCGCAACAATTCCCATGACTGATCGTAAACCCAGTAGTAGTTGCTTTTGCCCCCCCGACGATTGATTGCATCTTCAACCACCAGAAACCCCCTTGTACCTATTTTCCCCACGATGGAAAAGAAAATGCAAAGAAACAACACCGTCTTCGGGGTATAGATCTCGGTTATCTCCAGAAGGGGTTATGAGTTGCGATATGAGGATGCCTATATCCTACCGTGAAGTGAAGTGAACCCGATGCCGTTGTGCATGCAGAAAAATGCGCATTAAAAAAAAAAGTAAGCAAATCTCCCTAAAATCAAGTAGTTACTAAACGCCCGTGATCGCCTGGTTTTCATGGATGACCGTCTCTAAGTCGTGCTGATAGGTAGAATGTGTCTTCCCCTTCTAGATAGTCACAGCATCGTGGCTGTGTGTAATCATTGTCAACAGTAGTGTGACAGTATGGTACAGTGGTAGTGTTCACCGTACTCGAAAGAACCTCGGTGATTCTCTAGACCCAGAGGTCTTTTACCCTCACGTTAATCGCACAGATCAACAACAATGAGAGGTCAACTGTGATGCATTTATCGCATGCATACAACATCAGCCATACAAACTGAGTGAGCAGAGATATTTGAACCGGTGTCATTGCGGCAGGTCACAACAGGCGTGGTGACGAGAGCAATTCGCCAATGCTCAGCCTGAAGCTCGTGAGGATCAGAGTCGGGCCAGATAGGGAACATGGACTGGTGCGAGAATCGGCTCCCGATCTCAGGGAAGCGGAAGTCAAATGTCAGTCGACTGCTGAGAATGCGGCTAGACAGAGCCCAGGCACCAGATGAGACCTTCTCGAGCTCGCTGTAGGTAGTCTCAGGGTCGGCGGTGGGGTTTAGGAGTGGCTCGACCATGTGAAGGATGACGTCTGAGATCTCCCGGCAACGGACCTTGCTGAACTCTTCGAAGCTGGACAGCTTGAGTATAGTGTCCACAATTGTTGCCTGCCGGTCAAGGATGTGCTGTCGACGGACGGCGGTCTGGCCTGCAACATCTGTTAGTCGATCACTTTGATTGTCCGGGCTGGTGTCTTACCTTGGGTTCTCTCAAGATCCTTCTCAACTTCAGCGAGGCCGTAGGTAGCATCGGTCTCGGCACCTATCCAAGCCCGAGGAACCCAAACTCGGTTGACAATGTAATCAATGATGACGCGGGTTACAAGGCAAGACTTGGAACTTCTGTCCTTGAGGTGAAAGTCAAGGTAGGAGATGGCCTCTGTCTCTGAGAGGGGGTGGTAAGTAGCCAAGAGAACGGGCCAGAGACGGGTGCTAGAAAGATCCATAGGGTTGACGAAAGTCGGCTTGTCAGCATAGACGTCGACGAAGAGGCGGACAGTCGTGTAAAGTTCCGTCAGCTGGTCATGCCAGGCCCCAATGGTCATTTCAGTGATGTGGATAGGGGGACCGGGGAAAGATGGACGAGTAGTCAGCGCGCCAGGAGGGCCGGCGAAATCAGGAGCTTGGACAGGATCGCGGAAGCGACTGTACTTGTTGCGGTTGTGAGAAGGGGTAGGAGGGTAAAACTCCCGGCGCTGCTGGCCGAATCCGCCATTGCTCGGGGCAGACGGTCCCTTGTCAGGTTGCCCGTAGGATTGAGGATAAAATTCAGGTGCATTGGGACGATAGGTACCGTTGCTGAAACCACGGCGGGCGACACTTCGACCAAACATGGACTGAGGTCCAGCACCGTTTGGGGGAGGGACTGGGTAGCGAGGTTGGCTCTGAACAAGAGTAGGAGGAGCCCACTGGTTGAACCGGCGCTCACTCGGAGCAGCAGAGCCTGGACGAGAAGGAGGAGGCACAATGTGAGAGCCAAAGCGCGTGGGCAGATTGGGTGGACGACTATTCTGCAATGCAGAGGAGGGGCGCTGAGACTGAAGAGCGCCGTCACTGATACCAGCAGCCTTGTTGGGAGAGTCCACGCTATTAGGACGCAGAGACATGATAGACTTCTGCGTGGCGTTTCTATCAGGGCATGCCTCAGCGATGGTCTCAAGAGCGCGTGCCACGGAGTCAGGACTGGAGTTGCTCATGGGCAACGTGGATCGGCCAGCATTGGACTGGTTCTCTATGTGCTTGATAGAGTTTTCAAGATGCTAAATACGTTCGTCAGTTTTGTTAGAGTGATATAGAACAAACTGCACACCTTGACCAGCTCATCGTGAATGACACTCGATATGGTACCCTTAGAACCACCATCGAGGACTTTCGCCTTGAGAGACTTCAACTCATCCATGTACTTCTCAAGATGACCCTTGAGTTTGGCGGCTTCGGCCTCCGCTTCTTGGCGCTTGCCCTTCTCATCCGCCAGCTCGGTACGAAGGTTACCCAGGTTGTGACTCTGGTCATCAGCCTCTGCCTTGGCAAGGTTGGCCTCGATACTCATTCGCGCGATGGCCTTATCCGTGTCCTCTTGATCGAGAGTCAAGTTCATAAGTGCATCAACAAGCTGACTCGTCTCTGAGCTGATGATTTGCCCGACTTCTTGCAGCTTTGTGATAATCTCGTTGGATTCCTTGGAGGAAACACCAGGCATGCGGCGAAGAGATGTCTGGATCTTGACAAGTATCTCTTGTGACATGCGAGCCTTTTCAAAGGCAGGCTGTGAGGCGATGTCAGTGGTTGACCCGGGGATGCTGCGACAAAATAATCAAGAGATTCGTTGACTTACGTGGTTGTTGGTCATCTGCTTGATCCTCTCGGATCGAGCAGCTCCCGCGAGCGGTGTCGAGAAGTTGATACTCAACATGGTGTTCGTGTTGGAGGGTTTGGTATCACGACTCCCAATGCTGGAAGACCACTTTGACGAGGGTTGACTCGGCGCGAAGTGACTGTCTGTAGAAGAGGATGTTTTGTATTCGTGTGTCATCATCGACAAAGCAAACTTGCTCGAGTATTGGAGAGTAGGAAAAGCGCGATGCTCGGTAAGGGAACAATAGAAATGAAAATAGGAATGTGTGGAGGCCAAGTGATGAGTGCACTTTACTAAGGAGGCTAAAGTGTAGGAGAGAGGCTGAAAAAACAAGCCCGAGCCAAACTTTTTTGCTTGATATTCGTCCTGTGTTTGGCACACTCCGGGATGAATCCTTTCTTGTTTGCCAAGCGAGAAATCAAGACTGAAGGGGGGCTCGGGGGTAATAGATGAAAGATATCAGCTTGCTCTCACGTAAATATCACCAAAGATCTTCTATTTTGCGATCGTAGGTGAATCCAGAAGCTACTGAATCAGAAATAGAGAGAGAGAGAGAACCATAGAGGTCCTAAAACATATCCTCCTAAAAAGTTCCCTTTCAAGGCGACTGACTCCTCGGTTGCCTGGCACTGACACTGACACTGACACTGACACTGGCACTGGCACTGTCAGTCACCAGCAGCTCAGGAAACCGGGCTCGGCCTGACTGAACAAGGCTGGGGATTAGGAGCCTTGCTAAGAGTGATCCATAGGACAATTCAAAGAGAGTTCTCTAGACACAATAGCACTTGCTACGGTATCTGACTCAAAGGTCAAGAGAAGAGTAGACAATCAGCCAGTTGAGACTCGGAAACAAAGATCGAGACGAACGCTCGTCGAAACAATAGGCGAAGGGATGAGACAGAGTGAGATTGAAACAGGCTGATAATGCACTTCAATTAACACCACGGAGCGCGTCCTCGTCAGATTGAGTTTATGGTTGAAATAGATCGGGAGGTCAAGTTCGCCTTTTTCAACACTACACAATACCTCGAGACCACCGTCAAGACTTACACTAGACCCAAGAGCATGTCTCTTCTCGTCAGGTACTCTGCTTTTGGTGAATCGATATGATCTGTAAATATCAAACAGGGCGCGCCGCGTCCGTTATGAGGCAGGAGATGTAACAATGAGGGCCACTGAACATTATCAGTAAAGCAATGACCATGTTTCATATCTCCCTTACCATTTGTATATCACTGTACATGGTCACAATAAAGATAATAAATCATCACTCTCAAGACATTCTATATTGTAGCAAACTATTCAGATAATAAAGGTGCAAAACTGGGCTGCTGCCCCTTCTCGATTAAAAGGGGAAGACTTCCTAGGGTACAGACATCAGCAAAGGTCCTTGCGACTAAACGAGTGCTGAACCTGGAGTTCGATCATTGGTCCGGATGAGAGAGCGCGTGCGCATCGGGTCCAGATATGGTAGGTCGGGATATGGGGCGGAAACCTGCGACACCGTGATTTGGTTAAAAGGATATGTGATGTTTCGAAACTTGAAAACCTTGATGTGTGAGATGAGAGTCGTAATTTTTTATGGTGGGAGTCATGTTCGAGGATCGTCTTTAGATGACAACGGAGGGAAATCCGGAAAAAGCGGAGACTTCAAGTCTGTTGATCACCAGGAATTCTTAGTGGTGCTCTTCAGCCAGTTGATATGGACTCTGCTAACCTGCGAGAGTCCTAGAGAGCGATGTTGACAAGCCAAATATTAGCTTAGATTGCCCGGGTACGTGAGAACAAACTGCTGTAGACGGCATCTACAACAGGAGACGCGTCGATCATTCGTCCGCCGAAGTATCGGCCATTTAGGCCCTTGATGGCATTCTCGCCTCCCTGGACTTTGTCAAATTTGAGATAGATGTCACCCTTGGAGTTGGGGTCAGCCGAGATGTGAACCACATGTCCATACTTGCTCTCGGCCTCTTGACGAACATCGTCCTCAAGCTCCTTGATCCAATCGGTGCCTTCCTCTCTGCGAAATGTCAGCATTTGTGCAAAATGAAATGGCAGAGACACGTACTCTTCAGGATCAAACATGTTGTGCAACACAACACAGCGACTGGCCATGTTGACATTAACAGGCAATGGCTTCGTCTCTGTCTTGGGTTTAAGCACCTGGCGCTCGTCATGGCCGTTGGTGGCGCTATCATCGGTTCGAGCGAGTTTCCTCATCAATGCATCGCGACTATAGTTGTTAAAGTTCACACCAGCGACGTCGGTGTCATCAAGAGCACTAGCACCTCCAGTCTTCTCGTTGTCTCGACCGCCAGCTCGGTCGAAGGTTGAGGACTGAGGGCCTCGTCCGCCGGAACCAGAGAATGCTGAACCTTGAAAGTTCTGGTTTTGATTCTGTCCGGAAAATCTCTGCAACATGTTGGCAGTACTCTCAGGGGTAAACTTATCGTTTCCGAGTCCGACGCGGATAGGACGTCCAGCTAGATCAAAGCCGTTCATCTTCTCCAGCGCCTCTCGTGCCTGACCAGCATCACGGAACCTGGGAATGTCAGCAATTAGTACAGTAAATGGATAGAAGAACTTACTGGACAAAGCCATAGCCGCGGCTGCGGCCGTTCTCATCTTTCTGGAGTTGAACAAATTCAAGCTCACCAAATGGCTCAAAGACAGCCTGCAAGTCTTGTTCGGTAACGTTGAAGTGGATGTTGCCGACATAAAGGCGGTGGAAAGGGATAGAATTGGGGTGAGGTCCCGAAGCTTCAGGGTTTCGGGCTTGCCGGTTCTTCTCGGCTTCTGTGACTTGTACGATGACAGGAATACCTAAAAGCTTCTGTCCAGTAAGTTGTAGAGCCTGGGTAACGGATTCCTCATTTTTGAACTCGACATAACCAACTCTGCACATTGTTAGTGATCAGACTCTCGAATAGGTTTTGTTTGGCTTGGCTTACCCCTTGGATCTTTGGCTAATACGGTCCTTGACAATTTGAGCCTCATTGACAGGTCCAACCTTCTCAAAGAATTCCTTGAGTTCGCGAGTGCGCAGACGAGCGGCAAGCTGCTGCACAAAAACAGTGCGACGATCCCTTTCGTCCTCGGTAAGCTGGGGGTTGCCTTCTTCACGCTTAGTTTCGCGACGTTCGTCATCACGGCCGCGTCCATAATCGCGGTTTCTTCGGTCGCGGTCTCTGCGATCACGGTGCTCCCGGTCGTCACGGGGGCGGTAATGGCGGTAAGGAGAGCGAGATCGTGAACGTGAACGTCGTCCACCTCTGTAGTAATCACCATCTCTGTTTCGGCGTGATTGACGACGGTCGCTATCGCGGCTGCGGCTTCTCCTCCTACTTTTATGGCTTCCAGCATCGCTTCGAGGCGTTCCTACATCGGGTGTACCCCTACGGCTTCGGTTAGGGCTGTCCCTGCGATCTCGGCGTCGCCCATGATCGCGGTCGCGATGTCGACTTCCGTCTCTATCACGGCCAAGATCGCGTTCCCTGTCCCTCCGTTCAGGCTCATCTCGTGCTCTATCCTCTACAGGGCTCTTAGTCTTCTGTTCAGAGGTATCCTTAGCGGTGGCGTCCAGGAGTGCTTCCACGTCCAAGGTAGCCATGATGTCTGCGTAAGTCTGGGAAAACTCCGATTTAGGGCTCGTTTGTGATTTAGCACCAGGTATGCGTTTGCTTGTGAGTCTCGTCTGTCGGGTGATTTGATAATTATTGTCGTCGGGTGAGAAGTTTTTGGGGGGAGGTTGCCTTGAAAACTCCTGATGGGTCAAGCTTTTGGCTGGACGGAAAGTCCCAATGGCTTGCACGTGACGAGACACGTGGCGATTATAGCAGCCACCACGTCGGCAATGCCGCGAGAGACAGTGAAGCAGAGAAGCAATGGAGAGAAGTAGAAAATATCCAATAAAAGGTTCATTATTAAAATAACTCTGTCCAAGAATAGACCGACCCATTGGGCAAACCAGTCCCAACCATTAAAACTATTTATGAGAATGATTCATCGCCATTAATGTCAGTGACCACCATGTTCGTTACCATCCATAAAATCATGACTGCTCCGTACAACCCAGTGTTCACCGACTACTATGAGAACAAGACAGATATATACTGTGTCCTGGCTTGAATTGGTTCTCCTTGCGCCAGGCAGATTTAGTACATTATTACAGACTTATTTCGTCTTCTTGGTGTTGTAGACCAGCTCAGTGCCAAACACACTGTCCCAGAACTTGCTCGTCACACCGAAACCGAGTTCATAGTCAAGGAAATGGTGAGCAAGATGGTACTTCTTGAGTTCCTTGTACCACAGAGGGAGGTCTTGGTGGTGAAGGAAGTAATGCGTGAGATCGTAGCAGACGTATCCAAAGATACCGCCACAGTAGGCTGCAGTAGCAGCATACCAGTTGTGGAAGAGTACAGCATGTGCAAACCTCCAAAAGGGAGCAGCCAAAGCGGCGAAGAGCGTGGGAGGCATAACAAGACGATACTTGTCCATAGGGAGATAATGATGGATGCCGTGAAGGATGAAATGAAGTGTGATTCCAACACGGTTGTCGGGCAGGTAGCTATAACAGTCAGCGGCAAACTCGGGAGTGAATGAATAATCGGAAAACATACTAGTCAAGATGGAACAGGAAGCGATGCAGGACATATTCAATGATGGTCCAGAAGAACACGCCAAATAGCCAGTAGCCCAAGGTGAAGAGCTGGTTGTCAAAACCTTGAGAAGCAACCCAGGTACCGTACGCAACGCAAGGCAGCCAGACCATAGGAACAACCCACCAGGCGGTTTTGGAGAGAGGCTCAAGGAAGTTACCAAACAGAGGCGCAGACTGGCCTCCCTTGTAGTGGCGAGGGCGATGGACCTGATCAAGATAGAATTCTTTGGAGAAACCACCGAACCAGATCTGAGGGAAGAGGGGTCGGTTCAGGTCGAGGAACTTGTTCTTCTTGTAGTCCAGATTATAGTCTGTATCCTTGCTCAAGTCCTCCGCGCAAGACATTCCGGTTCGGGGGTGGACGGAGCCATTGGCGTCTCCGTTGGCTTCACCATTGGGCAGCTTTGCGTTTCCGTTGCCGTTGGCCTTTCCGTTGGCGTGTCCATTTACAGCCTTTTCAGAGACGAGAAACCCGACAAGGTTCTCATCAAGAATCTCGTAGGCAGAGTCAGAGTGTGTATGAGAATCAGAATCTTTGAGGATCTCTTCGATGTCGCGGCCGGCGTATTCGAGAATATATTCGGGACCGCCAGGATGATCCTCAACAAAATCGGTGATATCGTAGACCTTGTTGCCGATGGTGACATAGCAGGAGTCACCCGAGTTATGCGCTTCCACCTCAGCGCGAGTGAAAGTTGGTAGAGTACGTCCAGGCATTTTGTTGAAGCAGCGGTCGGAACGTACGGGTCGAGGTGAGGATGGGGAGACAAGGCGATCGAAGCAGCGCACAAGCAGAGATGCTCCTTGTCGACAACCAAGGAGGATTGAAAAAGGAGGGAAACTGAAGGAGAGTGAGGGATAGAATGATTGAAACCTTGGGAGGAGGGTTAAGGATTAAGTTTAAAAAAGGTTTATTATCAAATAGTCAAGGGAAAGGGCGGCGTGAGCGGCAAGTCAATGTCGCCGCACAGGGGTCCATCCAGGGGATATTTTTTTTTAATGAGGATCCCCATCCGTGTTAGTAGGCGAGTGGCGCTACAATGGCCATAAAACATGCCACAACATCGGGATGAAAGACCTGATATCAGAGTATTTGCCGGAACGACAAATAAGACAGTGATTGTACTGAAATTAGCGGTGGACGATTGGTCTTTGGACGGTTGAGGTTGAGGAGAATGATCAAGTGCTAGTGATGGTAACATGGTCCCTACCTAATTTCCTGCAATTGACGCCTTGCTGAGCCTGTAATAAATGCTGAAAGTAGATCGAGATTTATTTACACAGTAACAACAATCTGGCATTTTGCCATGGGCATTGCAACATCACATGCAAGACTCAGTATCATCATGCACTGTGAGGTAGGTTTTTATACACTCTCCCTACCTATACATCGTAATCGTAATATTCGTATCTAAATGTCAGCTTTCAGGCACTCAGGTAATGTATATTATTTATCGTTCGCTTATGCTATCTTTCCTATCTAGGTAATTCGGGACCGAAAAGTCTATCGATCAGTCGATCGATGGGCTTACGAGTTCCAATTGTATTTACCTCCTCAGCGGGGACAAGAAATAACCCAGATGTTATTTAGACAACAGCGGAATCTCTGTGATCCGTATGCTCCGATTACAGCATTGTGCTGCCAAGGATTATTTTCCGAAGAAGCCGGATCTCCTTTATTGCCCCGATGAGCTCCACCAAGCAAATCTCAAGCCCGTCTTGACTACTCCGTAACTACCCACTGGTTCTTCCACAGCACAACGTGCTACCCTGAGAATATGATATGAGCGGGCCGTTCAGTATAGGAGAGGGTTATGTCACAGTACTCGAAAGGTAAAGTGTGACGTCTGCAGGGACTCCGTGATGTATGATGTCCTTAGTCGATTTACCCAAATACAGAGATAGATGTAAGTGAGCCCTCTTACCACCCAACAACCTGGAAGTCAGCAATCAACGTCAGCCTACACAGGCCTTGAGGAGCAAGCAGACTTCTTATCCTAAGGTAAGCTTAGGTCTTGTCTCTAGAATGGATTCCATTGTATTGTATTTCAACTTACTGGTAGTATTGAACAGTCCTGGGAATTGAAACGCCAAGACATCCAGTGTACGTATCGTCTGGCTGAGCCTCATCTTCAATTGCCGAGCCACAAGTAGATAGTGGGTTGAGCTTCGCAACCAACTCGAATAGAGTCGAGGTCGAGCTCATCCTTGAGAGGCCTCTCGCCCAACCTTTTGCTACCCAATCTTAGCCTAGGCTTCTGCTTAGCATGTGCCTGAAGCGGAAATCCCATCAGCCCAAGGAGCGCCACGTCCAATGCTAATCAGGAATCACCTTTGGGAGCTGAAAGCTGGAGCCACTTCTTACTCCCCCCTCCCTCTCCCTCCTAGCAACGAACCCCGAGCCCAGCCACAACAAATCCCGTCATCAGTGTGACCTGCTCTAGGGAGGTCGACCAAGGTACCTAGTCTGCATGTCACATTCACTCTCTTCCTCTCTTGGCATATCAAGTTTTTAAACCTCCTCCTGGCCTCTTGCTGCGACCATAATCTTGTCCTTTATCTTGCTACCTATTCCCTCTAGACCTTTTAGACTCTACTCGCATTACGCCCCTTGCTCAATAACCCCGCCATAGGGCTGCATCACTAACTTACCATGCCGTCATTCTCCACGCCGCGGGGTTCGTGGTTACTGCTGATCGCAGTATGCCTCATCCTGCTTCCCGGCAAAGCTGAAGCCTTTGGTGCTGGAAACATTCCTTCAATTGCGCAGGTCAGTATTAGATACTCATCCACCGCCAATTCTCTCCCCTTATTGACATGCGCATAGGTCGAAGGTCACAACTGGCGCCATGGAGGTAAATTACCCCGCTACATCGATCCCGTTACATCGCGTTGCTCACATCGTTTTCAGACATTGAGGATATGCTCGAGACGATCGCCTTCCTTCACGGAAAGAAATGGACCTCTATGCTTATCAAACGTACCTACTTTGGAAATTGGTTACGCGACTATTCCCAGGCCGTTGATATCGGCAGTTTGAAGGGTGTCAATGCCGAGACTATTCGCATTCTTGTATGAGCCGTCACTTTGCGCCTCCAATGAATGACTCTGTGATGTTTACTTGACCGACAGGTTTGGGTTCTCTCCTTCATGGCTCACGGCTATGCCACCGGCGAATTCGAAGTTACCTCGGACCGTCTCGGCGTCTATCGTCCAGAAGAACACATCGACAATCCTCTCGGTTACGGAGATGGAGTTGATGCGCGGACTTTTGATAAACGTTTGCGAGGGCCCGTTGAGAAGATAGAAACCGAAATTGACTCTCGAACTGGTATGAAAAACTATATCGCCAACGAGAATGGAAATTGGGCAACCAGCGCCGCTTATCTGCGATACAGCTTCGCCAGAAGCATCCATTATGGTCGTCTTTACACCAGCGGTTCCAAGAAAGGAAACGAAGATGACCTCTGCGAGGCTTTGAGATGTCTTGGCCAGGCGCTGCACACCATGGAAGACTTCAGTGCCCACAGCAACTACTGTGAGCTTGCCCTTCGAGAGCTTGGCTACCATTCTGTGTTCCCTCACTGCGGTGCGCATACCGAGATTCATCTCCATGGAAAGCGCGTATATCCCCTTGTGACCGGCACATTTGGCGCCGTCGACTTCTTGCATTCCGTCATTGGAGAGGCCTCGGATCACTTCACGCAGTCTGAGGTTGACGAAGTCGATGTTGCACTCAAGAACGCCGAGGGCGCTTCCAATCGATCCGGCGGTGGTGGCGGTGGTGAACGATCCCTGCTTGGAGGTTTCCTTGGAATCAAGTCCAGTCCCTCTGACTTCATCGGCTTGGTCTCAAAGCTTCCCGGTGTCGGTGACGGATTCGCCGCTCAGGCTCGAGACCTGAAGGCCAGCTCTGAAGCTCAAGAACAGCGCAACATGAGCTACCAGCAGACCCGCGGTGACCTCTCTCGTGACAATGCTAACCAGGTGCCCGGCATGAGTCCCGACTTCGATCCTGTTGAGACAGCCCGCAAGATCTATCCTATTCTCGAGTTCCGCGACAAAATTGTCAAGGCCATCAGCCGCGGTATTTCCAAGGTCCCGGGCCTTGAGAAACTTCTTGAGAAGATTAGCGAGACCCTCACTGCCTTCATCTTGGGTCTTCTTGCTCCCTTCATCCGACCTATCATCAACCAGGTCTCAAAGGTTCTGAAGGACGGTTCTTCCGGCGTCATCACGGCCAGTGCTAAATCTCAATATGAGCCTTGGGACAACCCCCAGTGCTCTGATCCCACTCACTCCATGTTATCCAAGGACCATTTCACCAATATCCTGAACTCATGTGCTGGACGTATCGCCGCTACCATTCTCCAGTACACAGTTCCGTAAGCCAACCCCACTGTCCCGCAACAATCATCATAGCTAACCATCCTAGTCGTGTCCTCTATGCTTGGGAAAACACTGGCGTATCTGTCGACGAAGTCGTTAACGATGTCCTGCGTGCTTTCCACCACCCTGCTGCTCGGGACGATCATATCGAGATCCAACGTGACATGTTCAAGACTGTCAAGAAGTGGGCCGACGAGCACCCCCGCCGCCACGAGCTTGCTCATCTTCTCTCCTCCGACTCAGTCAAGAATCATAAGAACCACATTCTTAACCAAGTCCAGGGCAACAGCCGCAGCATCGGTGGTGGCGGCTGCAACCATGGGACATTTGGCGATATGGCTAATGCTGGGCATGGCAAGGTTGCCGGATCCTTGTGGTCTCAAGTCAAGACCCGCGACCTTGACTCAATGGAGGGTAAAGATGGTAATCCTGCTGCAGGCTACCTCTCGAGCTCTCCTGCACCACCAAGCCAGTCTTCGTTTGAATACGGTCAGAACCCCAATTACGCGGCTTCCAACTCGGGACACTCTCAGCAAGGTGGATATGGTGCTCCTCCACCCCAACCTTCATATGGTGGTGGTTATGGAGGACCCCCTCAACCTCAGTACGGAGCTCCCCCGGGTCAATACGGCGCTCCTCCCCCAGGTCAATATGGAGCTCCTCCCCCAGGTCAATACGGCGCTCCTCCTCCTCAACAGTACGGCGGCCTGGGATACGGTGCGCCTCAATATCCTCCGTACGGTCAGCAGGGCTATGGTGGACCGCCTCCTGGCCAGCAGCCTCCTGGATGGGGCCAGTACCCTGGTTCACGACACGGTTACTAGAAGGATCGGATTAAACGCAAGATAAAAAACGTAAGGAAGGAATGATGTATACGACTACGGACTAGGGGATTGGATAAGGAACTTTTAGGGTCAGCCAAGAACAAAGGCTGAGATGAATTGGTAACGGCCGTTTTGATATCCAATACCCAGGGGAGAAGAGGCAGCTGGTTTTTTGTGGCACTAAAGAAAGTTATGTTTCCTTCGTCAATAGCAGCATTATGAAATACCGTACATTCTCGTTCATCTAACGCTGCATATCTACCATCTTGGCTGGGTATCAAAGCGATATAGCCCAAGTGATGCTGCTCCCTGAGCGCACGCTATGTCGCCATCTGTTAATCCTGAGAACTCCTGATCCCATGCAGTACAAATGAGAATAAAAGAAGCTGACATGCCCGAGTTAAAAAATAAAGCAGAATGCTCCATCGTAGGTTCTGGCCCGCGATCCCGCCATTGAAAGACTCTCTCCCACCCCCCCACCGTATATCCAAACGAAAACGTCTTCTCGTGATGATGTAGTGCCACTACCTCTTTCCTCGTCTCGGATCTTGAGCTTCTGCAATGCGTGCGTCGCGAATTTCCTTGGTACCCAAGCTGCCGAGTCCGCCTTCAGATCGACGCTCCCAACCACCTAGACGGACGACTTGGCATGTTGCGTTATCGCCGTCGGAAGAAACTTCAGTGGCGTATTTAACGATGTTTCGAGCTCCATCTTCGGGCGTACGGGCTTCCTTGACAACATCGACAATCTCTTGGTCGCTTAGAGTGCCAGAGATGCCATCAGTCATCAGTACAAGGAATGAATACTGGGCAGGACCCATCTCAACTCGTGTAAGCTCTGGCTCAGCTGAGACTCCAATACGCTTACTCCCCATGTCTCCGAATGCACGACTGTTGGCTAGGCCTGCAATGCGCTCCTCGCCGAAACTATCGCCAGAAACCATTGACC
Source organism: Fusarium fujikuroi IMI 58289 (assembly GCF_900079805.1). Taxonomy (NCBI): domain Eukaryota; kingdom Fungi; phylum Ascomycota; class Sordariomycetes; order Hypocreales; family Nectriaceae; genus Fusarium; species Fusarium fujikuroi. The sequence goes on from NC_036625.1 coordinate 1,282,590, forward strand.
CAGCAGGTGCATAGCGTCGCAGACGGCGGCTTTCGGTAGGTGTACTAGGGTGATGATCGGATGTTAGAGGCTGTGCTAAACCAGTGGCGGTATCGCAAAGAAGGATACGACTGTCGCCAACATGGGCGCATAACAACGTGGACTGGGCGGCTGGGTGCCAAAATGGAGCAGGCGTTGGAGTAGAGATAAGTACTACAGAAGCCGTCGAACCTCCTTTAAAGCGCTCCGGGCCTCCTATACCGTGACCAGAGGGTGTAGATGGGTGACCGAAGACTTCATCGTTATTAACAGGAGTATCAGCACCTTTTGTATCGTTTGGGTCTATCTTTCGAGCTTGGGCAGATACAAAGTCGAGATCGGCACGAAGGAAGGCGTATGTGAGCACTGATTCTATCGTGATCTTGTGACCTTCGCCTGGATTGTCATCTCGCGAGAGAACAAAGTGTTCGGGGTGAAAGCGCCTGAAATAGCCACCGATAGTTTCTCTGTATTCCTTGACCAAGTTTTTCTCCATACGAATCGCCTTGGCCAGGTCTGAAACTGGGGCAGCCGGCGATGCTGCGCTGTGTATGCGCTCCCCATGTACGGGTTTATCGGAAAGGCCGCCATTGCTTGCGCTGGGGACATTCATTTCGCTTTTAACCTCTTCTGGCCCCTTCATGGGCACAGCGTCGAGCGCCTCACGTTTTGTTGAGGGACTCTTGGTCGACTGAATCGGCTGTGATGGACGAACTTGTTTGTGCTTATGATCATGGTGATGGTTATGGATACCCTCACGGCCAGGTTTCCTCTTCCGCAAGCTGCTCTGCAGGCCGAACTCTTCCGAGGCTTTTTCTATATAACCTGGTAGCTCATCCCGGACGAAATCCGCGCATTCGGTTCCACCATGACCATCGAAAACGCCAAAGTAGAATATTTGAGGGTCTCCCCAAGCACTATCCGCCGCTGTAGCTTCCCCTGGTTTCTGCTGTACGCTTCTGGGTGCTCTCTTGGCGAAGGCCGGAAGGCTGATGGTGCCAGCCTGTTCTCGATCTTCATTGTAGGGACGACTTCCTCGATCTGTCGCGACACCAAGATGGTGTTTTGCCCTCCGCATGGGAATGCGTACCACAGTCAAGTCTCGGGTTGACGGGATATAAGGCGGGGCGACAGCGGGGACTGGGCCGGAGCTTGGGGTGTGAGGGGTCGCAGCATCGCGAGGAAGTTTATGGCCAGGCCCACGAGGACGAGAGTCGGGATGGACAGATGATGAAGGGAGATGTGTCACAAAGTAGGTATGGAATCCTTGTGTACCGTATGTTTCAACTGCCAGTGGCGAGGATAACCAAAGCTGCGACCCCGGGCGTGTAAGCCGGGCCTGTCGCGAACTCCCGGTCAATGTCGCGCATGTCGAATAGAACGTCGTAAGCCGGGTATAATCGATATGCCTATTATTTCTTCGTGGCCGCTGTAGCGCGTCTGTATGGGCGAAGCGATTCAAGGTTGTCAACGGTCGGGCTGAGATCTTAAGGAGCTGGATCGCAGGGGTTGCTGTTGAATCGATGGCGCGAGTAAGTTGGGTCATTGTCGATGCTCGACAAAGAAGGTTGTATATAGCTGGCTTTGTCAGTCCTCGGTCATCAGCGTCCCTTGAAGAACTGGAGCGCTGTGCAGGCTACAGTCTGCAATGCCATCGGGCGAGTTGTGGAAAGTTAATAGCGTGAGGGAGCGGATGGTATAGGATTTGGCTGATTCCTGATCGGGTGGAAGGACCAAACGAAGCCGTCGAGTTGTCTGTATGAGAATCAGAGAGCCGTATAATCCAAGCCAATTCAGTAGATGATCTTGTCAGTCTCGGAACAAAACATGACCATGGAAATGAGTGAAGGATAAAGGATCGGGTGTTCAGTTGCTCGTCGGAAAGTGACGATATTGGATATTGACTTCCCAAGTGGAGCCTACCAAAGGTGGTCTCGCACTTAGATAAGATTGCCCAATCAAGTTCCACAAAACACAGGCTTCAGGCGGCACAACGAGAATTTAGCGGGGATTCCATCGGGAGTCAGGGCGGGAATCTTCGTTCAACCGCTAAAACCAACGACTCAGGGAGCTCCGTGGCTGACTCCGTGAAACTTTACAGTCCCAGGCGTATCACTTATAACAGTCCACATAACACCTACAAGGGTAATGAATAAGGGGTATTTGGGGGTATACAAACTGTAAAGATGTATAGCTTTGATGAATAAGTCTCTAGCCGTGATCTTAACTAATTCTTATGTGAATGTCGACGGAAAATACCCGAAGCGAAGGCTTCTGTTGTTTGAAGTGTTTCCCCGGAGTTCGGATTTTAACGTCACAGCGGCGGGGTACGTACTCAGGCTACCTCCCTTTGGACGTCATCCCAACCGGGCAGAGCCCAGGATCTTATCATTTTCACGATGAATAGCACGCTTTAAAGACTTTTTCTTAACTACCTAAACACTATCAACACCCGGCATTCGGCCTTTCAATACTTCAGGCCTCTACACAGGCTAACTGACATCTCCATGTCGACAGAAACCCATCACCTAGCAAATGGGCGAGTCTGGGACTACAACATCCGCCGAGGCGGACGGGCCAGAGGCTTCTAAGAAAGATCTGCCTCCCCTGGTAGAAATCGATCCTGCTGGTGACATTGTCTTGGATGTAACCTTTGAGACTTCCATCAGTACTCTCAACAAAACTCGCAAGGCTGAGCTTGCTGCCAGCAGAAAAGCTGGTACTCAGCCCCCAGATCGCTCATCTTTGAAATCAAAAGTTCGGGTGGCATATCGGGTCAATCTGGGAGCTTTGAAAAAGCACTCAAAGTACTTTTCAAACCTCTTATCGAACTCTCAATTCAGGGAAGCAAAGCTTATCTTGGATACACATGAGAAGCTTGCCCAGCTTAAGATCAAAGTCAACGAGGCAGATCCCGGGGACTTACCCTGGATTCCCATCACCGATGATGATGATGCAACCAAAGCAGCTGGTCGTGAAAATGCCATGGAGGATATTCTAAATATCATACACCAGCGGCCAACAAAGACTTCACGTGGAACCATGTCATACGTAACCACGCTGGCAATCGTTGCTGATCGCTTTGATTGCGTAGCAACTGTTGCTCGGGTTCTGAACACAGACCTCAAGTTTAAATGGCCGCTGACGTCAAACAAACCTCTGCGCAGTGACGATGGACGGCCTACCGAAACAGAACATGTCTTGCGTCAAAAGGTTTTGGTCGCGTGGCTGTTAGGACAACCCATGCGCCTGCAACAGTCAACTCGAGAACTCATCATGCGAGGATCAACTCTCTGGAGCGAGTTTTATGATACTGATGCTGATATGACTGCTGCATGGTGGAATCTGCCTGATGGCTTGGAGGGTAAGTGAAACTCTAAGGCTCGAGGTGCAGATGCAATGCTAATTGTTGTCCAGAGGAGCTCCGACATAGGCGTGAGTGTATCCTCAACACCGTCTCCTCTGTCCAACGGCATTTCCTCGCATTGTTCTCGTCTCGAGAGAGGCAGTGTAAGCTCGGGTATGACTCGAGTGCGGCATGTGACTCTTACCAGCTTGGTCAAATGCTCAAATTTCTGGTGAACAAGAATTTGCTCTTCCTCGTTGACTACAGCCCAGCGTCGCTGAACATGGTTCCTGACACTGCGATGGTCGAGATTGAGGAGCTCCTTTCAACGCTTCAACAGTGCCCGAGTTATCAGATTGACAAGCATCATACGAATTGCGGGTTACGAGTTCGACTGGAACCAATCCTGAGTTATATGCGGTCAATGCTCTCAGCTGGTGTCATCGCGATACCGTATGCCGAGTGGAAAAGGAGGCCGACAGAAATCTCGTGGCTGGCTCTGAGAGAACACGCTGTCGACGACAAAGATAACGCACCCAAAAAGTTTCAGTTTACACGTGCGATTGCCAACGATCAAAGGTTACGCTACGAAGGAGCACTTTATGTAGACAAAATGGCAAAGGCTATGTTCATGGCGGATGAATGGGATTGGACTCCTGAAAATTGATAAGGTAGAACAAGACTTGCTTGTTGCGTGCAACTGGATATAGACCAAGCTAGACTCATAGAGTCGTTAGAAACCTAAGTGAATTATACAATGAGCCGTCCGCAGATGAGTCCTCGACTCTCTTCTCACACGTTCTCTTAAGCGGCAGTAGTCTTCTCTGTTGCAGTGTTCTTGGGAGCTGAGCTTGCGTGGCTCTCAGCATCATCAACAGCACTGGCAGGAGCCTTTGCTTTTCCGAAAGGCAGTCTGCCATGTGTCTCCTTGAAACGCATGATGATGAAACCAATCATGACGCAAATCCAGTATAGGTTATAGGAGATGACAGAGCCATAAGTAGCGGAGTTTGTCCAGCCAAGAATGGCATTGAAGATACCCCAGCCGTTCTGAATAGCTTCGGTGGAGGCACAGCACTAAAGACTTGTTAGGATATTGAGATGAGCTTGTTAGATGAAGACATACGTTGACGTGCCAGACACTCTGGTCGATATCATAGGAACCAGGTCCGTTTCCAAACTCATCAGCTTCACCACCAATGTACTCGTTCCACTTGGCCATCTCGAAACTCCAGACAGAGCGAGAAAAGAGACCAGCACCGACGAGGTACAAGAGGCAGGTCGAGAGAACAAGGAAGAGTTGAAGTTTGGTGCTCGCACCACCCCTGGGTCCAGTCAGTCACTGAAGATCATCACAATTGTATATATAGCACTTACTTGTAAAGAAGATAGCCAACACAGCAACCGGCAAAGAGGCCGACAACAGTTGGAAGAGGGATAGACTTGGCCGAAGCAGAAAAGGAAACACCAGCGACGAAGACGACAGCCTCAATACCCTCTCGAAGGACGGTGACAAAAGGCAAGACGAACATAGCGTACTTCTCGATAAACTGCTTGAACCATCCCTTGGAACCAGCTTTGATTGGCGATTCGAGTGCCTTTGCCAGCTTGACTCGCCACTTTGCTTGCATCTTTCCGATACGGAGCAGAGCTGCGCCCATGACGGAGATGATTAGGGACGCAAAGAGACAGAATGCACCTTCGTAGTAGTACTCGTTCTTTTCCCATGAGTTCCTGCCAACGGTGTAGAAGACACCAATGACAGCAGCGGCGACAACCAAGCAGATGAAGAAACCGATACCCGTTCCAAGCCAGACCTGTCACTCTAGTCAGTATCCATGGCAGGTGTGGGGGATTATCTCTATTGATTTACCTGACGTCTCAGCTGTTTGTACACTTTGATGTCACCATTGGGACCGTCAAGGGTTTGCTTGAGGAAAGCAAGCAAGACAGAAACGATGATGACTGTCTCAAGAGTCTCTCGAAAGACAACAAGGAAGACGGGAACCGCAAAGACGTCTACGGCCATGTTGACAGTTGATAGCGTTGTGTTGTGCAGTTGAGTCACTTGGGAGAGAGCTGTCTTAAGCTCAAGTATAAGGTGATACAGTCAAGTGAGAAGTATGAGATTGTCAAGGAGAGGGTGTGGTAACGGAGATATTGGATTTGATGTTACACTTGGCTCGTTTTAGGATTGGAGCAGCTTGTGAGCGATCCAGTCATCACAGGCTGCCGATCTGATAACTTTTTCTGCTCTTACGAGAAGAAAAGCTCGAGCAGGGGATCAAAGACACACGATCTGATTTAGTATCCGCATAACAACCTTGTAAGCTAAGCTTGTTGGCTAAGCGTATACTTAGACGAGTTGCACTTTTGAGAAGCCGCAAGGATCAGCAGAGTAAAGCGCGGAATGTAAAAAAAATATCGGGCATGAGAACCTGGTCGAGAATGAAACTCGAGCTACCGAGTACCGGAGCAATGGTCAGAAAACAGCCCATGATCGGGCTTGTTTGGGTTGTTGGATGGTTGGTGGCTTGCTGCTGCTAAGTTAGCTCGTCGACGCTCGGCAAGGAATTGCCGTAACGTGGGATGTTTCCTCATGGGGCGACCTTAATCAATCAATCAGATAATTCTGTGACTGCAGATTAAGGGTGTGAATGTCCTAGATTTCCCGCAATTGGGCTGTTTCTTATTTTGATGCTTAACGTTTAACTTGAAGTGACTTTGGGGCCCTCATTTTGCACACACTTCTTCGAGCTGAACTGGCCGGACAGCTCGAAATTCAGGTCCAAAGCAAGAATGGAAGAAGACTCATTGATGAAGTTACATTGGTGGAAGCTTAGGATAGCTCGGTGTCTCATAGCACCCCACAATGTGACCTCGGATCCCAGTCAAGAGTCAAATGCCGATATGCTCGTGCTTGTATCGACTTGACATGGATCGTTGTAGTAGTATTCGGAAAAGCTGTGGTCACCGTCTTCTGGAAAGCATGATATCCAAGCCCTGACTTTCAGATGAGGCAAATTTGGAATCTTATCAACTGCACTCCCTCCGAAGCGGCGATGTTCCGTCGAGATGGATGGTCGTGACAGTTCAGCCGCACCCACGCAGCTGCATCTAGGCAAGCGGCTGAGGGTCGAGGGTGTTGTGACCTTCTGATTCAAGAACAAAGTTATCATATCAAAAAGATCAGGAGATAATCATTATCTGATCCGAAGCAACCACGGGTGACAAAGGCAAGCTAAACGAGATAGCATCAAGGATTAGACTTGGAGAACGCCGCGGCTGAAAATTCTGAGTTGCATGGCTCGTCAAGATCTCGGGTTCGCTTGTGATGCTGAGGCTTGTCCGTTGTCAGACCACTCTTTGGTTGCTGGTACCATGGAATGGCTTCTCGACCGTTGAAGGGCCCACTCATGATCGTCCAAGTCAAATCGAGACCATGTGGCTACTGTTTTCGGCTTTGGTATGTCGCTGGATCCTCTTTTTCGCGAGGACTTGCTATTCCTTGAAACCAAGATAAGTCGTTAGAGGGGTTCACTCTAGAAATGCATTTTGCTTCTGATCGAAAACTGGATGACAGAGCCAAGAGTCCTCGGTATTTGGAGGGTAGAAGCGATCGCCAAGAGGCTGCAGCGCCTGTGATAGCTGTGGGTGACCCGGCTTGGCATAAGATAGGCAGGCTAAGGCAGGCTGGGCAGGGTCTATGTACACTAGACACTCTGCAGGGAGAGAAAAGAAGATCGTGGACCCTTGGATGAGCTTCCAGGGATCGGGAGTGTCTGTGCCGAAAAATGTGGTACCACTTGGGAAGAACTCAATTCTTTGGCCTTTTTCGAAGCGAATCATATGTCAAGAAGCTTTAGCGGCATTGAAGGAGAGAGAGGAACACGAGGAAGAGGTTGCGATTGATAAGATGAAGCTCAGAGTGGAGTCATCACTCAGCATTCCACTAGTCGAAAGGAGAAAGGTGTGGAATCGAGTAGGTCTCCACTAGCCTTCTACCGTTAATGACTCCTCCACCTGAACCCTTCAACCTCGCACTTGGACGGTATCTCTCGATGGTTTCAAGCCTTGTCAAGCCACGATGGATCAACAGCTGCTCATCTTGTCCATCTGTACAGACAGAGTAGGCCGATCCCTGCTCGTCTAGAACGATCACATTCACGCTCCTGCTCTACACGCGCGCCGATTCCGCAGTTGTGGTTCAGCCCAAAGCCTTGACCCTCCTCATCAGCTCATTCCAGCATTTTTATCAATCATCATGCGCCAGCTTCATTTCTGTGTGTCAACCACGTTTGGCGCCGCAGAATTGACTCGCTAGTCGGACGTTCTTCCCGAATTATGTCCATAGCATGCATGGATGGAACAGCAAGGGTCATTACCTAGGTACTAAGGTAGACTAGACATTTCAGTAGCTGGATCATCTTTAGGCGATTTCTCGACTTTGCTTCGGCTCTCGGTATCACCTTTTACTTACGGAGTACTACTACCTATTTTTCTGGTGTTGGTGCTACCCAAACTCTGACCAAGAAACTGTGCATGCATCTTCTTTTCCCCATGTCCATACCGTAAATTGATCATCCCACCAACCCCCATCTTATACTCAATCTACTTCCGGTTTTATCCATCTAATCTATTCAATCTGCTCTATCCCAGTTCTTCTTTTTGCCTCTTGACATCTGCTTCCCGCCAGTGTCTTACAAGCTCCCAAGCTCTTATACCTCCCTCCTTGGGCCTGTCCCTCCCCTCCTTCATCTTGTCTCTCATCCTCACCATCGTATCTTGTATAGTTCAAGCTGCTGAGGCTGGGACGACTTGGGTCCTCACATCTTCAGGATGCTTCTCAACTCTTTATCAGTTGAGGCAGCATTGCTTCTCGCCCTTCCCCATCTCGCTTCTGCAGCTACCAGAAAGTTTGATTTTGATATTGGCTGGGTCAGAGCTAATCCTGACAATGCTTTCGAGCGCCCAGTCATTGGCATCAATGGCAAGTGGCCTATCCCTACAATCGAGGTTGACATTGGTGATCGGGTCATCATCAATGCTCACAATAACCTGGGCAATCAATCGACTTCTCTGCATTTCCATGGTCTCTACATGAACGGCACTACCCATATGGATGGCCCTGCCGGTGTTAGTCAATGTCCAATCGTTCCTGGAACCAGCTTTACATATAACTTCACTGTAAGAATGCTCAAGATTCCCTCTGTCTCTCTATATTTGATTAACACACCCGCACAGGTCGAGCAGCCAGGTACCTATTGGTATCACAGTCACACTGCTGCTCAATACCCTGACGGTCTACGTGCTCCCTTCATCGTTCACGATAAAGATTTCCCCTACAAGGATAAGTACGATGAAGAGGTTATCTTTTCTCTTTCTGATTGGTATCATGATGAGATGCGGTCCATGATTCCCAAGTTCATGAGCAAGGCCAACCCCTCAGGTGCAGAGCCCGTGCCTAACAATGCCTTGATGAACGAAACCACCAACTTCACAATGTCCGTTAAGCCCGAAACAACCTATCTGTTCCGTACGATCAACATAGGTGCCTTTGCCGGCCAGTATCTCTGGTTTGAGGGCCATAAGATGCGTATTGTCGAGGTCGATGGTATTTATACCGAGGAGGCTGAGGCAGAGATGATCTACATCTCGGCTGCTCAGCGTGTCAGCTTTTTGCTCACCACCAAAAAGGACACTTCCAAGAACTTCCCAATTGTCGCCAGCATGGATACTGTGAGTGCCGCCAGTCTGATAATGATGCTGAAGCAAAAGCTGACAATCTCATATAGACTCTTTTTGATGTCCTGCCCCCGGATCTGAACTACAATGCCACTGGCTGGCTCGTCTACGATGAAAAGGCCGACAAGCCAGACGCCGCTACTGTTGACGCTTTGGACCCTCACGATGACATGAAGCTGGTTCCATACGACAAGATGGGCATTCTTGGAAAGCCTGACCAGGAGTTCACTCTTGATGTCAAGATGGAAAACCTCAAGGATGGAGCCAACTACGCCTGGTTCAACAACATTACCTACGTCGAAGCCAAGGTTCCCACTCTGTATACCGCGCTCAGTGCAGGCAAGGACGCCGAGGATCCAAGTGTTTATGGCACTTACACACACTCAATGGTCCTTAAGAAGAACGAGATTGTACAAATTGTCGTGAACAATCTCGATTCGGGTCGTCACCCTTTCCATCTTCACGGACACGCTTTCCAATCCATTTACCGTTCCGAAGAGGAGGCTGGTATCTGGGCCGATGCCAATGTTACTGAAGCTGATTTGCCCAAAACTCCTATGCGACGTGATACTCTTGTCATCTATCCCAACGGTAACATTGTTATGCGTTTCAAGGCCGACAACCCAGGTATGTGGCAAAACTCAATTTAAGAAGGGATTCGCAGGATTAACTCTCTCCAGGTGTCTGGCTGTTCCATTGCCACATTGAATGGCATGTGGTGTCTGGTCTCATCGCCACCTTCGTCGAAGACCCTCTTACTCTTCAAGAGACCATCCAGATCCCTAAGAACCACCTGGATTCCTGCGCCGCTGCTGATATGCCTACCAAGGGAAATGCGGCTGCTAATACTGAGAATTTCCTTGATCTTACTGGCGAGAATAAACCTGCCAAGGCTCTGCCTGCTGGGTAAGTCTCTCTACTCCCATTGCTTTTCGAGGCTTATGCACTGACGCTCTTTGAAGATTCACTCCTCGTGGTATCGTCGCTCTTGTCTTCAGCTGTATCTGTGGTATCCTGGGTGTCGCCGTCGTGGCATGGTATGGATTTTCTGCACCTATCGACCCAACCAGTGCCGGCGCTCTCAGCGCTGGTATCGTTGATGGCAGTGACTCAAGTGACGGCAACCCTGCTCATAAGGGACCTCAGGAGACAGTTGTTTCCCCTTCTGGTGATGCGAGAAGTCACTGATTGGTGGGTTGGACGCCCATGTCTTCCTGCAGCTCAGCGGCCTTGCTTCCAAGGCTCTTTAAATTTGATAATCTGTACTAGTGTTTGAATATACCATTTTTTTTTACTTGTTACTGCGTAGTTTCATCTCCAGCAATGATATTTCGGTGTCCTTCTCTTCTCTGCAGAACTGCGGTCCAGTCTTCCGTCATCTACTTAGCTCCCGTTAGAAGATCCATTGTCCACAGTATATTATATGTTTAAGAAGCTCGCATAATTCAGGGATCATTGACGAAAGTTCAGTTGTTAGGAGATAAAGAAATATAATCGAGCCGCATAGTCAATCGCTTCGGTCTGTCCAGATTTGTCTGGGTACTAGGGAATTGTATAAGTCAGTCTGCTCAAGGAATTATCCGAAGAGATGATCTCTGAGTGGGAAGTGACAATGCTTCATCAAAGGAGACCAAAGGAGTCTAAGTTTAACCAAACATCTTGAGCTTGGTTGGGGTCTTGCTATAAGTCTTAGTATCTGACCCGATGAGCTCGATGCCGAAACCATCGTCAATAGTAGAATGATATATATTAGATAACAGGCTCCCGGTACCTACAATGAAGTCATAACAAACTGCTTTACTCCTAGTATCCTGAGACTTGACTCAGTTATTTCTCCTCGTCTCAGTTAGTTGCTCTCCTTCTGTCCAAGATGCCTTTGAGTCTTGCGGATATCTGGCTCTGGCAATAGTAGAGCTGTGCATGGTAAATCAAGTACCGGCCGCTCTCATTTCAGTTATAGTACCTAGTTTCTTTGTTCTTGTGTGAGGCTCCTCGGTGAAACATCATTGATATTCAAGGCTGCGTTTATTATATAGAGCTGCTGTTGATATGAACGCAGGGAAATTTACTCCCGTTGGATGATAGTGGAAGAACAGCCAGCTTAACTGCAGTACTAATCTAATCCGGTTATATTGTTCCTTCAGCCTACTTGGCGAGAATCTCAAATTAATTAATGTTTATTTGATGATCCTACCGTGGCTATCTGCTTCCTCAGACAGTCTGACACAAGTCGATAGACTTTCCTGGACATCACCAGATTGTGTACTACCTGAATCTTCAGGTGATCATGAGCTTAGGCGCTATCACGTACCGTTGTGATGGTAAACGGAATTAAGAACAACCACTGCATCACGGTCACGGTACTATAAGCTGACAAGTTCTTTTGTTTCACTTCTCCCAGTTTGTGTCTCCTATTGCATACAAATTTGGTTATCACTCACCCGTTCAGGAAAGACAGGGTCCAGTATCACACTCAATTTTCACTTTAGAATACAAAAAAAAAAATCTATTAAGTCGTTTTCAAGTCTTTCGAAGTCCACATCATTTTGACGATTTGAACCCCCTCGCCGCGGGCTATCCCTCACATACACATCTCGAGGATACACAATCGTCTGGTCACCATATCTCATCAGCACCTTTCGCTAGCCACCCCATCATCCGCTAAAAATCCTGAAGCGGGAAGAGAGAAATAAGAGAAACGGTAGGTAGATAACCCGCATTGCGCCGATGAGACATGACAGAAAGAGATGCACATCGAATTCAACAACTTTATTTCTCGGGGCTGAAACAACCATTGAAATCATGTTTTCAGCGCGACCAAAGAGGCGCATCAGACAATTTCGAGAGTCATAAGCGGATTTGCAACGGTGTATGCCCCCGTATCATTCGAAACTCCAAGAATCAGTAAAGAAAAAGAAGTACAGCGGGAAATGCCATGGTTTCAAGAAATAATTCCGAGTAAAAAGGAAAACAGGGAGGGGTATAGGTATGATCCAGCTGCGGACGGTCATCACATCAGGCTCGCGGTCCCATGGTCATTGAGTGAGAATGAGACGTTTACTGGTTGATCTTCTCGTTGACGGCAGTGGTGGTCTCGGCCTTCTTCTGGTGCAGGAAAGAGCTCAACCAAGAGAGCGTCTCGTTGCTAACGACGAGGACGGTGGTAACGGCAGCTTTTCCGTGCGCGACGAGGCCTCCTTGCTCGACCTTCTTGATCTCAGAGTTGTAGACCTGGAAGACGTGGTCCTTACCCTCAAGACCCTTCTGAATTGGGAAGAGGATGAGAGCGCGGGTATCTTGGTAGAGTTCATCGGTGGGCTTCTTGACGACGGGGAACTTCTCGTCGATACGGTCGAGGGTCTTGTCGCCTAGGGAATCGACCTTCTGGACATAGGGAGAGACATATTGGTAAGGCTTGGCGAAGTAGGGGACGACTGGAGCGGCGAAGGTCTGGTAAGCGGCGTCGGTGAGCTTGATGGAGCGCTGGCCGAATTCGTTGGACTTGAAGGTGTGGACGCCGTCGCTAATGACAGGGTAGTTGAGGAGATGCTGCAAACAGGTTAGGTTGGGTCGCGAAGCGATGAGCTATTCAACAATTACCTGGACGAAAGCAGAATATTGAGCAGCGCTCACGTCGCCGTTAACTTGGTGAGACATGGTAGCTTTTGTTTTTAGGATTGCTCGCAAAGAATCGGTGCAAGTGATGAAGTCGCAAGGTTCGAGATAAAGTCAATTGCTTGTCGAAATCGTGATGACGTTCGATGACGAGTGGTAGATGAGCTTGATTTTGAGTCAGGAACGGCAATTTTCTTTCCAAGAGGAGCTTCAGGTGGGATGTGATGGTGTAGGATAGATGAATAGAAGAGAATAAGACGGTGGGAAAGTGGGATGGTCGCAATTGAAGGGGACCTGCAGAGGCTAATAAAAGGGAACAGGATGGACAAGGAAGATGGGGAGAGTGTATCTGTGTGTGGGTTACGTCTGAGGTGAGAGGAGGGAGAGGAGAGAGAGATGATGTTGGTGGGACGCCACAGTATGGAAGCTCAGTACCTACAGTTTTTGGTGTAAAAGAAGTCGGAGGAAGAAGGGAAAATGAAGAGGAAAGGGCCTATCTAGGTTAATAAATGCGCTTTGGGTGTGCTGTAAGTGCTGTCCAGTAGGTAGTACTTAGATAGGGGGCTAAAAAATTCCGGAAAGTAACCCACCTTTACGATACAGCAAATATCAAGGTGCAGCTGTTTTTTGCCATCGCGAGGATTTTGGAGGAGTGAGTGTTAGGCACGGGAGCAATCAATTTGCATGTGCAAATGCGCAAACATGTGCTTGTACTAGACAAGGTATCTTTAGAGCTATTTTGGGCTGAGTGGATACTTTGACGTACTGACCTTAGCTTGGACATTCACTACTATCTTGTGGCTGATTCAAGTTTGTTTCTTGTGAGCCTCCCTTTTTTGATATTGGATGAGGAAGATATTGAAGATTGATGCCATTACATCTCCTCTGAGTCTTTGATTGAGGCTATTCGAATGCCATTTCAGCCACATACATGCTTTTCAATTCTTTTAGCCCCCATCAAAGACCACAGCGGTAGGTATCAGTCAGTATCAGTCAGTACAGGCATTGGTGGGGTGCTGTTGGGCCTTTGTGACACCATCACAGCCAAAAGATAGGCAATCGTTCGACTCAGCCGCATGCCCTGTCTCTGGGTGTTCATTCCTCGTTTCATCTCTTTCCTCAACAGCCATTCGATCAAATGGCTCGCCCCGGGAAGACGGGAGCTCATTAATTAGGTACGTACCCCTGCTCCTCGCGTAAAGTCATTAATGTCCCTGCAGGCAGGGCAGGAATGATCTCCATGACATGTGAAAGTGGCCCCTCCCCCCACTCTCCAAGCAATAACGTTTTCCTTTCTCCAAACATAGGTAGGTAGGTAACCAACACCAAGATTCAGTTCGACTCAAAGCTCCCCAACAAAAGAGCCTGAGCTATAGAATCCCCCTCTCATCAGATCAAGGAGTGCAGCTATTGCAATTCAACATCGACGCCACGCATCCTTGGCGCCAATCAAACAAGAATGAGCTCTTGATGCAAACAATATATCTTCCTTTTTGGGTGTTCCGAACGAAATGACATTCAAGTGAACGAGACTTATTATTTTGGACTATGATATCTCCACTGTCTCCAGCCGGCTTATCAACTTGGTCCGCGGGCTCGGACAGTTGGCACATGAACTTCGTGGAAGCGTTGCCTCTCCTCGGAGATAATGGCCAATGGCCAATTCCGTGGAGTGCAATACCACGCAATGCAATGCAATAGAGGACCAGATACAAATCAATCTTCGTCATGATGCGTTTCAACACTACGCTTTTCCAAGTCTGTGTTCCCTCGCATTACCTCTGCAAGCGCTCGGTCCACGGCCAATCCTCATCTGTACAGTCCGTACTCCGTATGTCTTATCTCGGGCATTATCAAGCCTTAGCTATCCGTTCAACCTAGCAACAACGATCAGGTCGGATCAGCAACTCCTCATCTCCCCTTCGCTAGGAACCAATCGTCGCCTCGTCCAGTCTCAGCCATGTGGCAGGCACTTAGCTTGTCAGCTATTCACCCCTAAACCTACTTGGAAACAGGGTAGCAGTCCGCGTATATGTAGGAAGGACATTTTTCATCACTCTTGATGTAGCCGCCACGTGAAGCATTCGCATTGATAAGAGACCTCTCATTCTGCTGCCGACTTGGCGAAAGGCAGTCCAGCTGCTGCCGCGGTTAAACCTCATATCAGACACGAGCTCGACTGCCGGCCTCGGATCCCAGGAGAAGAAAGAATAAATGTCGCTTCCAGAAAAGCGGCTCCGTCTCGTGGTTACGAACTCGATTCCTTTTTCGACATTTGCTCCATAGCCTCATCACGTTAACGGAATCGCTCTATTACCTTATCGACCGATCACCCAAAAACCCCAAGGGTCCCCTGCTACGTGGCATGCACCCTGTCACTGAAGTCGTCTACGACCCACTTACAGCCACTTTCACATGTCAGGAATTACATGTTGAGTGATGACTGAGTGATGGGCGATGAATTCATCAATTGATTAGACGTGGCTGCCCCCTTGAAAGTCTCAAATCAAGCAGACGGATGCGCTTGTGTAGCCCTGATCGACAGTATATTCAACGGCTCATTGCGCAAGCTCGGCAACGCATGCCAGCAATACAAAATCTCACGATCTGCAAGTGATCACCAGTGAACAACGCCAGCATTCCTCTCTCTAGCACACACGTTCCTCTGCGCAACTAACTGTTGGTCGGCGCACAGGGTGACCAGCCGCTTAAGCATTCACACTTTACATGATTGCCATATTCTTTCTTCACGACTCTTCTTCGTCTTCTGCGATGGGAATCTTCCTCTCAGGTTTCGTCAAATTTGCGCCGCGTCATTTCAGCGTATCGTGGTCACGACAGGATGCATATTTTCTTGAAACGCCGTTTCTCTGAGTCTTTGGTGAGCGACTCACGAAGCCCCACGGCTAGGGCCACTCGTCCCCTCAATATCACATGTCGAAAACAAATCTTTTCGTTATTTCTTTATCGCTATACCTATCGTGATCGTGGTAGCTCAACCCCAGCACGATAGCTTCCGTCGGTCAATGTGGGCCTCTACACCTAGCATCTGATTTCGGGCTAGTCAACAGCCCTACATAACTTGCATGTTCCCTTACTCTTCATGCTTGTGCTCATGCGTCGGAGATCCGCTTGTTTTGATTGATCTGACTTACAAGGGCTCTTCGGATTATCTTGGACCATATGCAAGACCCTCAAATTCGGCTTGTTTCCGATAATCATAGTTCATGGCCTTTCTTCTGGGCTTGTTTCCCTGCATCATCGCGGCGCAAGCCATATCCCAGTCTCGAAATATTCAACTCCAATTCCCAATGCCTGAAGATTCTCGAATCTTGAGATTTGCAAGTATAACTGGCCTAATTTCGAAACTCACTTAGCGCATTACCAGGGATACTGTCAAAAGTCCATATAACGATAGCCTTCACATTTCACAAAGCAACACTGCTTTCACCATCATGGTCACCTGTTATCTTACAACAGCTTGTCAACCCACATTCAGGACTCGCTTTGCGAATCACATCGCTGGACGCCGTGAATCCAAGCGGCGGTAGTTGCGCCAGCTCTCTTGGGGATCTTCCAATGTTTCACTTTAGTTCTGACATGAAGGAACATCTCCGCCTGCTAAGGGACGGCTCGATGCGGATCGAAATGTCAGCTGCTCAACTACTTCAGCTCAATTGGTTGTGAGGACCTGTCAATCGGCGATCAACGTCAGGCCTCAACACGGTCAGATGCGAAAATTATGGATTGATTGCACGATGCGCGGTAATTGATACTGTCGCGAAAGCAAAATGGTGTGCACAGACAGAAAGATGTTTGTCACACATTCAGTGACTCAGATGGTTATGCCAAGTGGTACAACTGCTACTGCGGCTGCTTTTCCTCTTTATATTCCCGTCCGTCAGTCCCAATCTCTCTACCTGTCTTTCTTCGGTAGATGCCGTATGGTTACTTTTAGGTGCTGTACTATAATCGATTTCCATCAATATGATTTTTTACAACCTTGTTGCTTTTGCGCTGTTTGTGACTTCGTCTCTGAGTCGAGCCACCTGTGAAGAGATACATCTTCAGTGGTCACTATGTGATCGTGATGGAGAAGCCGTCCTCGAGAAACTAGGGGAAACAGTTCGCCCGCCCTACAAACGCAACCCGATCACCTATTTCGACACCATGCCCCCAACTCATGCGCAACAAGGTGTCATGTTCCGCACAAAGACGAACAAAGGAAACCCATTTTCTGTCATCAAGGTCCGCTTCGATGAGAAACCAGAGCGCATTCCTCCTGGCGCCCATTGCGTCTATGATCGATACGGCGACAACGTCCCATTCACTTGTGCCCAGCGGTACCTCCTCAGTGACAAGCCAACCCAAGAGATCTGGAGCGATGACCAAGTTCGCTTTGCAGAAAAGTACGACGACATTGACTGGGATGGCCTTGTATCCTACGGGCCGTTCCCAGATGGCAAGTGGAAGTTAAGAATACTAGGACACAAAGCGAAGCTGGATGATGTAGTAGCTGGGGAGCTTCACCTTATAGAGATTGAACTGTCTACCCCGAAAGCCGGATCTGAGAAAGTGTATCAGGAGGTCACTGAGTATCTGAGACAACACGATGTATTGCTCTGCGACCCCCAGGCGTCGAAGACACTGCGCCTGTTTCGCGGTATGGGATACATTGATGATGAAGACACTTGGGGCGAGGAGCTTTAGCTACTCGTCATATGCTAATTCTCTTTCGTTCTATCAAGTTATACTGTTGACGATGCACCCATCCTCCAGCTTTTTTGTTGGACTGGGAACGCGGTGTTGTTGGAAACGCTTTAGTCCTTAGACATGGACCCGTGTCGTTAAAAGCTGATATAATGAGGTTCGGTAGTTATGCCTCTGAATACTAGGCCTCTTGCCAACCTTACCCTGAACTTAAACTTAACGTAATTGTGCTCATACACGATTTCTCCGTAGCGCTGCCTGCATCAGCATGTCCCTTATCATTCTCTCGGCATTCACTTCCTTTGCCATCAATAACCTTCTCAAGAGTGAACTGCGTGTGTTGCTTGATATTGACTTCAGCGCCATATGTAATCCTTGGGTGCTTCTAGATCCTATGCACCAGCCATATAACCAAGACTGCCTTGCAAAAGTTACTCCAAGGACGGGCTCCCTCATGGTGCAGAAACCTGAACGGCGACTTCACTGTTTCTTTTTAGTGTTGTCTTCCTCGTTCCCACTATAACCATATATATCCCCATCATCGTCCACTGACCTCGATGGAAGAGTAAAACGTGGGTTTACAGGTGGAACAGCAGTATTGATTGGCTTTTCAGGAGCCTGCGACTCTGTTCGTTGACGATGAGGCGCCGTTGCAGTGAAATCCTGGAGGCTGTTCTGGGTTCCTTGTTGACCATTCTTCTTGGTGGTATTTTGAGTGGTCTCTCGAACGGTCTCCTGTACGGTCCGATGAGCGGGACGTTGAGTGAGCTGATATTGAGTCTTGTCTCGTGCCATGCCTTGGACAAGCTCTTGATAGGCGCCTTTCATGAAAGCTTGAACGCTATCTTCAGTATTTCCCGGTGGCAGATTCTGAATGGTATTTTGGAGGGTGTCCCGATCGAAATATTGAACGATACGTTGAGCATTATTTCGAGCAATATCTTGATCCTCGTTTTGAGGGCTTAGAATGCGATCCCGAGTGCGACCCTGCGCCTGACGTTGGGCTCGGATTTGATCGCAAATTAGAGCCTGGCGTCGATTACGTTGCTTAAATCTTTCTTGAACAATACATCGGGCTTCCCTTACGTTGGTATCCTGAATACGGCGTTGAGCAATGCGTTGAGCACGCAGCCGAGCGAAATCCTGAGCGTCCTCTAAGTCATATTTGAGAATTTGAGCCATACTTCGAACGAGACTATCACTGAGACCTTGGGCGTAGCATTGGGCGTCCCATTGTGTAAGGTCCTTTTCCTGCCTTTCATACTTTTTCTCCAATTCTTGGGCGAAAGTTTTATCGTCCCATTTGTGTGCAAGGGCCCTCGAGACAATATTGTCCCATATATCGACGTACTGAGCGGCGCCTAGATCGATGCCTAGATCGATGTCTTGATGGATGTCTTGAGCGTTGTCTTGATCGATGTCTTGAGCGTTGTCCTGAGCGTTGTCCTGAGCGTTGTCTTGAGCGTTGTCTTGAGCATTATCAGTATCATTATCCTCGTCCTCGCCCTCTTCCATAGGCTCTGGTGACTCATCGATAAAAATCTCCATTTCTTCGAGTGTCTTTCTTTGTCTGTGCTCCCACTCTTCATCCATCTCCTTCTTCTCCTTCATGTGCGCTTCGAGGAGCGTGTCTTTGAGCCATTCGCACTCAATGAACAGGATGTCGAGCATTTTGTCCCTGTTCCATATCGTCATATTGACATCGCACATGTTGTATGTATCGATGAGTTTCTGCTGCCCCTTCAAGAGGAACTCAAGCTCCCAGTCATTGGTATAGAGTCCGTGGAGGACAAACAGCAAAGC
Organism: Fusarium fujikuroi IMI 58289; assembly: GCF_900079805.1. NCBI lineage: Eukaryota > Fungi > Ascomycota > Sordariomycetes > Hypocreales > Nectriaceae > Fusarium > Fusarium fujikuroi. The sequence continues at coordinate 1,301,827 of NC_036625.1, forward strand.
AGATGCAAGTTCCATTGCATTATGGAATTGCTTCTTCGCCCAGCGCCTGAGCACGTCACGGTGCTTGTACAGGGGGTGGTTCCTGTAATCTTTCCACTCGTCGTTGTTCCTGATGACGAACATTTCACGCCAGATAAAGTACTTGATGGCGCGCCTGCGCCAGTAGGGAAATAGTTCCCTGTGGTATCTGACGGCGTCTAAGAAATTTTCGATCAGGGCGCAAGCATTTCGTCTGTTGGTGAGAGGAAAGGGGCACTCGAGGGGCAAGTCGAATATGGTTATCTTGTTGCAAAGATTCGCCTCCTCCCATTCTGTGACTTCGTCCCACTCCAAACGAGGTCTCGGGTCCTTAAGTTGCCTATCATTATCGTACCAGGGCGACTGAATGGTGACCGGTCCTGGCATTTGTCAATATAGACGATCGACACAGAACTGTCGCGATGTTTTGAAAAGGTTCGTCAATGTTTGGAGTGTGTTCTATGCTGAGGAGAAATTCCAAAGCGAGAAGTGTGGCGTGTTCTGTTTAAGTAAACGGCCACATACAAATGGAAAGAATGCATCGCTTCCATGTTCCAATGAACTTCCTTCAATGAAGTGAACAAGGTCGTAGATGAAAGCTTAAGATAGGTAGGTACCAAGACGGAGGTGTAGGGTAGGCAATAGTCGGAAATACGGATATCAGATCTTACGTTAGTCATTATCTCCACTTATTAGACATTCATCGCCTTGGTCAGCCTTAGCAATTGGGGACCATTCCATTCTAGGTCCATCGGGGTTCCATGCAAAGCAAACCACCACAATTTAGCTGCTGATGTAACATTGACTAAACATCTCTAACCTCCACCACGGATCAATTCGATCCAATGCCATCCACGGCTTATTCTATCTATTTCTACTCGTAGGACCCTGCATTTGCCGTGCTTGTAAATTCATCTTCTCATCCGGCCTTGTCTCTCGTAGTATATAAATCCCCTTGCTCAACCGCCATCCCTGGTCATGACCCTTTTTCGTTCCATCTTCATACCAGTATTCATTGCTCTAGCAGCTATTGCATTGTTCCAACATCGTATCAAGAACACAGTAGCTTCAACCTTTGAATTCCTAGGGACTCTCACCTCTCTGACTGCTTTCGACAAGGCCAACACTCACCACAAACAACAACACCTTTACGCCACAGAAATGTCTGTCACTCGAGCTGTTCGCAAGGTCTTCCTGGCCGTTGAGCAGTCCGAAGGAGCTGGTGCACGTGTTCGTCGCTCAATTGGCACTCCTCAGCTCCGCAACTTTTCTCCTTTTCTCATGCTCGATCACTTCTCCGTGAAGCCGGGTGCTGGTTTCCCTGACCATCCTCATCGTGGCCAGGAGACTATCACATATCTCCTTGAGGGTGGCATGGATCATGAGGACTTTGCTGGCAATAGAGGTACTCTCTCCGCCGGTGACCTTCAGTTCATGACTGCTGGAAAAGGTATGAACCACTTACTAGTCCTAAATAGCAGGATCGTACTAACATCGCCTAGGCATTGTGCACGCTGAGATGCCTCGACAAAACGAGGATGGCAGCGCAAACGTCGGTCTTCAACTATGGGTCGACCTTCCCAAGGACCTAAAGGCTTGCGAACCTCGGTATCGCGACCTCCGTGGCTCCGAGATCCCCATCGCCAAGGTTGACGATGACAAGGTCACCGTAAAGGTCATTTCTGGCCAGAGCCACGGCATTGACTCTGTCAAGGATCTCGCCTACACACCCGTCTGGTTCCTCGACATTGAGATCCGCCCTGGTGGCAAGATTACCCAACCTCTCCCCGCAAACTGGAACGCTTTTGCCTACACTCTTGAGGGAGATGTTATCGTTGGCAAGGATGACCAGCGACGTGTTGTCGAGCAGTACCATAACATTGTCTTTGAGCCGCAGGGAGATGTTGTTCACTTTGAGGTTGACGCCGGTGCTTCGAAACCCGCTCGGCTAGGTATGTAAAACATTCACCCCCAGGAAATTATACACACTAACATCTTGATAAGCCCTCATCGCTGGTATTCCTCTTGATCAGCCTGTTATCCAATATGGTCCTTTTGTCCTTACTTCCAAGGAGGACGTCGCCAAAGCTCTTTTCGATTACCAAACCCACTCTAATGGTTTCGAGCGAGCAGAGAACTGGCAGAGTGAGATTGGCAAGTCCATGATGGACTAGACAGTTCATATATGTTGCTTGATGACTTGACTGGCGTTACAATGGGATATGTATCTAGTTATAACTACCTACGCTTATGAGCTGGCAGCGTTGTTTGAAAAAATTGGTTGTGTTGTAAATAAATTGTACGAAGAATGAATATCTAATATCGGTCCCCTATAGAATCTCCACGGCCTGTTCTCCTATCGAAAACCTACCAGTGCAAACTAGGTTCCAAGCTCCTCTATTAGATGAAACGAGCAGCTTGACATGTGATTCTGTCTGGTTTTAACACCTTCATACCATGGTAATACATCAAATGACACTGAATACGAATTGCACACATTCTTTGAAGAAGATTATCTATTATTATTTCCCAATGAATGTGAGAAGCAAAGTCCACCTCCGAAGTCAGGCCGTAGGCCGGGTATCACCACCATCCCAGAACCCATGTAACCATGAGAGACGACATGTACAGGCTGCGCTTGTGTCACGGCAGCACAAATCTGCCGCTTCCCGTCGTCATCTCCCACGCCACCGCCCCCTTCTTCATCTGTCACAAACAGTATCAAGATCCCGTCCATTCTCACATTTCGCGTCATTTCCATTAAAGGAGAGATAAGCCGTATGCATCATTAAACCCTCGAAAAACCTGACCCGAATGTCCATTCATACCATTCACCATTATGTGAAGATTTCCCCCTGCAGACCGACTCCTTGCACCGAGGAAATATGCGAAGGGTCCCAAAAGATCGAGGTACAGGCGTGAATTATGTATCAAACATGTGCAACGTAAAAGCATCAAACATCAAATTTTCATCCATCCTGATTTAAAGGAGGAGCATGGCAATACCAGCGGCGGCGATGACACCAACAGGGGCACCAGTCATCTGAGCAGCGGCCTGAATGAAAGTTAGAGATTTCCAATAGAACATAGGAGTGTATGAACTTACAGCGTTGTCAGTGCTGGTGGCGGTGGCCGACGCATCAGTACCAGTAGCATCAGTAGCACCCTCGGTGGCGGTGGAGGCGTCAGTAACGGTCTCCGAAACCGACTCGGACTCAGAACCGCTGGTAACGGTGGTAAGGGTTCGGACAACCTCAGTGCCATCAGTGGTGAATGTGGTGACCTCGGCGGATGCGGCAGAGTCGGTGGAGGCAGTCTCGGTGACGAGAGTTCGGACAATCTCAGTACCATCGGAGGTGAAGGTGGTAACCTTAGCGGACTCGGCACCAGAGGTTTCGGACTCAGCACCAGAGGCAATGGTAGAAACGATAGTAGAGCCACCAGAGGTAAAAGTGGTAACAACTGCACCGCCGAGGATAGCCTTGCCGGTGGTGGTGAACTCATCTCCCTCGGAATTGGTGAGGACGCTGGTGTAGGTGCTCACGGAAACATCGTCGGAAGCGCCAGTAGCAGTACCGCTGATGGTGGAGAGAGCAGAGGTGATGGTAGAGTCGCCAGAGGTAAGGGTGCTAAGGACGGTTCGAACGGCGCCAGAGCCAGTAGCCGTGGCCGAAACCTCGCCAGAAGCACCAGTAGTGATCTGAACACCAGCTCCTGTGGAAGGTTAGACATCTTGATTCGTTTTGGGACCGGGGAAGCTTACGGCGGCAAATCTCAAGACCATAGTTCAGGACCTGGGCGGCCTGCTCACTGTTGCAGATAGCAGCAGAGCAGTCACGGAGACCGTAGATGAAGTCCTGGTTGGTGCACAGGCAGCCAATATCGCCGGCGTCACATCCAAGTTCCTGGGACTTCTCGGCACTGACCATGTTGCCGGCGCAAGTACGCTGTTCTTGGTCAGAGATGCTCTAGCTGTGCACTGCTTGGATTTAGACTTACACCACACTGGGGGAGATCATCAGAGCTCTGGGCAACGGCGGCAGCAGCCAGGCCGAAGATGGTGAGGAAAGAAGACTTCATCTTGATGATTTTGCTTGATCGAGGATCTGTTATCAATTTGGTGGATTAGTTGAGGTTTCTTACGAAGTTTGTAGCGACAGTAAGAAAGCGATGGTAAACGAAGGTAGGTTTTGCGAGCGTGTTAGGCGAGCGATGTAAACGAGGGTAAGTTAGGCAGTGAATCACTGCCAGCAGGAGAAGAGACGACCCGTGAATAAATGAAGTACGAGTACCGGCGGCCTGCTCCTGTGGCACGCGAGTGATGTTTGTGTGAGACAAAGCAAGGGAACGTGTATCACAGAGATATGGAAGAGCCGAGAACAAGAAGTGTGTAGCCCTCAACCCCTCGCAATGCGATATTCAGTGCTCGCGTTCCGGTGTCGAATTGCACAATCACCAGGTTGAAACGAGGCAAACTTGATGGGCAAGCAAAAAGGGCACCGGCAAAGATGCATAGTGTAGCTGGAGTGATAACTAGGAGATAGTAACTTACCTTGATGGTAATTGATATGTGACTAGGGCACAAACGAAGGTGATCGATCTCGTGTAAGAGTGAGACGAAATGAGATTGGCCTGGGGGCTGGAGGTTGGGAGATAAACTCGATTGAGTTGTTGGAGAGAGGATGTTTGAGATGTTGGAATGAAAAATTCTCAAGGTTGATATTGATGTGGAACAAGAGGAAGGGCGAGGAGGAAGCTGTAGCTTTAAAGGCAGGAGTAAGTGGTGGGTGGGCGGGAGCCAGAATCTTGATCTTGGCGTGACGGTTGCTTGCTTTGCAGGAGCGAGCAGTGCTTGCCGGCTGGTAAGGCAAGTGCAGGCAGGGTACCCTGCCTAAACGGTGTGTTTTCTAGCTTGGCATTGGCGGTCTAGCAGGGCAAGCACGGCACGGGCTTGATCTTGCCTTGTCACTACGTACGTCCTCTTAGAGTGGGAGGGAAACTGCCATCACAGATTGAAGCGTAAATCTGCACCTGGGTCAGTACCTTGCTGCTTGGCTTGGATACCGCCTGCAGGGAGACCACCGATGGCACGGGAGGGGCCAACGCTAATACGACCCAGTCCAGTCAAGGCTCAGTTGCTGGCGGGGAAGCTAGAAAGTCCACTCCACTGGGCCGGACCGTCAAAGACACAGACGGACAGGGCCAGGCACTTGGAGGCCCCCCATGTTGACTATGATGTTGTTTTACGGGGATGTTTTGTCAACGACAGTAGGATATTACGATGAGCCAAGCAATTTCTCATTCATGGCTTTGCTTCGCCATGATAATTGAGTCAATTCCGTCCAAAATTGGGTATCCAAATCAGACGTCAATGCCGTAATTGGAGATACACAATGAGGTCAGAGCATGAGCTGTAGACGAGGTGGGTTACCCCTGTCACAGCTCAGCAACTTGTCCACGTCAGTGACGCTGGTGTAAGTGACTTCGAGACCCTCGCAGTTAAAGTTCTTAGACTCAAAATTCTTGTATTTTCGCCCCGGGGAACACATTGACTTTGGCGTTGTGGTATCTGCAGCGGGGTAAAGGAATCGACAAAGCAAGCTACCCAGTAAAAGTTTCTGTTTCATCAGCAACTACGGATATTATCAGGGAAGCTGCAGCATATGAGATGGAAAAAGAGGTCAAGGTGGGTGGTAGCTGGACGGGCTGCCACGCTAGATCGCCAACCACCCGCATCGGCACCCACAACATGGCGCCTGGGGCTTTGAAACCAGACGGGAGCTGATGCGAGAACAAATTGATATTCAAAACTCGATGTCCTCGTTCGGTTTGCCAATAGCGCGTACGTGGTAGCTTCTGTGCTTCTTTGCTAGCCAAACTTTCGGATATCGGTCCTATCACCAATACAGTCTGTGGAGGCAAAAAAAAAATGTAAACTTTGACTTAATCACACCAGACTAGAAAACTGGATCAGCTCTCGTCTATGACGGAACTCTTTTTGGATCACAGTGAATGAATGAATCCGTTGAGGCAAGCAGGAAGGAACTCGTATGCCGAGCCGGATAACGGCCACAGGAGCATGAAGGAAGGGAAACGGGTATGACGATTGCCAACAATCAGTACCCTGCCTGGGCTATGGATGGTACTTGCCCACCTCAGTTCAGTGCAATTGATGTTGTGTTATGCTCCTGCCACAGCAACCTTGATCTTTGCCAGGCAATCACAATCAAGTACCGCAGTTTCATCTAAACACTATCCCGGATTTCCATCTTCCAACGACCACCCATACCTTAGCAGTAACGTGTGATATCGCATCTCCAATTATCGAGGTGAAGTTCGTCGTCGTTGGCCAGTGGCGTTGATGCTCTCTCCGATTGGTCAATTACCCTGTACTAATCCATCCTTGGCAACCACACAAAACAAGCTGAGATGTTAGCCAACTTTTGACTCCCTGGCAACCGGGAAGCGGAATCATGTTCTGTTTTTTCTTTCTTGTCCTCTGGGA